>NC_071516.1:13321423-13624453 GCF_027887155.1 Malaclemys terrapin pileata | reverse complement strand
GTGATTCCATTTTGCAGAGGAGTCCAATGTTTCAGAATTTGATTTTTGTTCCAATTCAGAACAAAAATCAACTTTTAAATTTTCCACAAAAGGAAATGGAGCCCTGATTCCAGGGCAGGCTGACTGGCAGGCTGCCATGGACCCTGGATCCCTAGGGTCTCTGACTCTGAAGCAGTCTGGCAGACCTCTCTATTGGCAGTTAAGCAATGGTTATGGTATTGGGGACTGTGCCTGTGAGGGTTGAGCTTCCCAGACCAGAGAGTCTGAGTAGGGTGCTGTATAGCACTTTTTGTTATGCACAGCCAGTTGGAATCAGACACAGAATGAAGCAGGTGTGCAAAAACCACCTAATACTGACTTAATCCTTAGTTATCCTTTAGGAAGCAACACAATAACCCTCAAACACACACAGGCTCACCTAATCATTATAAAAATATTATAGATCTCTCCCACATTCTTCACAGATCCCACCCAGCCTGGGTAGCAAAATGCCCACTCAGTTTCTAAGCCAGCAGGTATCCTGGTGACTTGCTAACAAAATTAATTGCAAGTAGCTGGCATGTCTCCAAACCAACACTTTTCATCCCTTCATTATCACAAATTTCTGCTGTCACTTCTTAATCAAATCTTTATTCATACTTCTATAGACTGTTTTGCTTACATTTATAGAAAGATTGATGTAAGCACTGTTTATACTCAGCAGTTATTTTGCATGAAGATTAAAGTTGCAGCAAGCAGTTTGCAAGATATTTGAATTTGAACAGGAAAGAAAGAGTTTAGCCACTCAGGCTCAGGGCTCTAAGGAATAAATCTTCCTGGCCTTCATTTCCTTTTTCCTGCCTGGCTCTTGAAGGCCTAAAGCAAACCAAGTTTATCTGCTTTGCAAGGTAAAATTACTAGAATTTTACAACTTCCCACATGTGAAATCAGAAAGTTTGGCCTGCATGATAGTTTGCACAAAGGAAAACAAAGGGATCTTTTATTTTAATTACCACAAGAAAGAAAATGGCTGTAAAATTTTGCCCTTTAGCCTCATTTTTCATTTTGCTTCTTTTGCATTTCTTGCCCCACCCCCTTCACACTTTTATTTTGGTTTCCTCTCTCTCCAGACTTCCATGCTTGCAAGTGATGGTAGGTCTACACTAGTGCTTCTCAAAGTCGGGCCGCCGCTTGTTCAGGGAAAGCCCCTGGCAGTCCGGGCCGGTTTGTTTACGTGCCGTGTCCGCAGGTTCGGATGATCGTGGCTCCCACTGGCCGCGGTTCACCGCTCCAGGCCAATGGCAGCTGCGGGAAGCGGCGTGGGCTGAGGGATGTGCTGGCCGCCCTTCCCGCAGCCCCCATTGGCCTGGAGCGGTGAACCGCAGCCAGTGGGAGCCACGATTGGCCGAACCTGCAGACGCAGCAGGTAAACAAACTGGCCCGGACCGCCAGGGGCTTTCCCCGAACAAGCGGCAGACTGGCTTTGAGAAGCACTGGTCTACACTGCAAGAAAAACCCATGGCTCTGAGTCTCGGCGCCCAGGTCGGTTGACTCAGGCACGTGGCACTCAGGCTGCAAGTCTAAAAAAAGCGCTGTTGACTTTCCATCTTGGGCTGGATTCCAGGTTCCAAGATCCTCCCCCGTCTGCGGCTTTCAAAGCCTGGGCTCCAGCCTGAGCCCAAACATCTACACTGCACTTTTATCCCCGCAGCCTGAAGACCGCACACCTCAGTCAATTGAATCAGTGCTGCGGGTTTTTCTTTGCAGACCTACTGGTGGAAAGCACTTCCCATTGACTTCCACTGGAGCTGTGGTCGTGCTCAGTCCTTTTAGAAATCTAAGGGCCTGTCTGCATAAGGAAAAGAACTAGAATAGCTATATAGTATTGTGAAGTAAGCTTATTTCACAATAGCTATTCTGATCAATTTCCCTCTGTACACAAGCCCTAACTTTAAGCAATTCCCCCAATCCATAGAATGAGAATAATAATATTAATGTATGTAAATGTTGAGGCATTTGGTTGATGGGCATGTGTTGAGGCTTCATTCACTATTGTTTGTCAAATATGCTTAATACCCCTATATGTCATAGTAAAACTCTGTGTCTGTGCGGTGCACACTGTGACTAACGCTACAGTTACTGAATAGATCAAGAAACAGTATTGTGTTTTGCTGCCGTCACCTTTAATAAACTCACAAGCTCTGATATGGCCTAATCCGTTAATGTAAATTGAAAAAAGTCATGATAGCAAAAAATGAATAAGAAAGGAGTGCACCAGCAGGCAGAAGCGTAATTTAAAAAGCTCCCTTTATCTAAAAATTTCATTAAAAACAAAGAAACACTCAAACACTCAAAGATATATGGGACATAAGTTTTAATTAAAGTGCAGCTGCTGCTTTATAGTCTCGGCACGCAGCCCACATTTGTCTGCGCTAAACAACGATCATCCACTCCAACCCAGCTCTAATGTCTCACATTGCAGAACGTCTCTGGGTCTGACAGTACCCCAGAAATTCACAATGAAATGCAAAGCTGATCAAAATTCCATGTCTGGGAACTAGAGATGGGTCTGAACCACAGCTTTCATCTCTGGGTTCAAATCCAAAATCCAATTATCCCCAGGTACTGTAGGGGTGTAGATTTAACGTTCTGCTTTGCCATTGATTTCAATGGTGCCAAAGAGATGTCAAAGCTGTGAATTTAGGCTCTGGATATGGTTTTCTAGTTTGGGCACATGGGAACTAAAGAAAAGAAATGTAAGTCCATGCTCACCTTGTTCTGATATGTTGTGGAAGGTAAGATCTTTTCCCTTCAATGAATTCTTTCAAATGAAATTAATCTTGTTCCCAACTGCCTGGCTGCAGAGGGTACTGACCTGGCAGAACCGGTGTGGTTCTGAAGCAGAAAAGAGGGAAGGTTTGGAGAAATGTGTCCCACAGAGCAGTGATCTGCATGGGAACCATATGCTCCAGTACCCTGCAAGTTTTGTGAGTCAGGCCTGTAGAGGACTGTGGGGGCTAGTTTGGTGTCTTTGTCCCACCAGACATTTTGCCCTACACAAGAGAGAGTGCACCAGCTGCTAGAACAACTGAGACTGGAGTTGCACGTATGGAGCAGCTCATCAGTGTCTCAGTGCTTAGAAGAGGCTTTTATGGGAACAGTTTTCAATGGCTCAGCTCACAATTTTTGCCTGCAAAAATGCATCCACAAAATTTTTGTTTGCAATTCATTGCGGGCACAAGTCTTAGGATTTATCCCACTAGCTACCTGATTGCTGAAGCTAGACATGTTCCTAGTGAGATTTTTCCACTGCAACTCCCCTGTGGGTTCAAAATTATGGGTACATTTTTTGTGGGAGCAAATGGTGCCCAAGAGTAAGGAGGCTAAATCTCAGTCAGCCAGTCTCTTAATTCTTGCATGCATGTTAGAGTATTTGTTGTTGGGTTTTTTGGCCTCTCATGCCATTGGTTGAAAATTCCCTCTGCAGTTTTCTAGTGTTACTGAAAAAGAAAATACAAATTGAAGCTTATTTTTAAAAGCAAATTATCCCTAAATTTTGTACAAAATGAAACCCAGGGCTGTAGCAAGGTTTGCCCATGAGTCTGGAGGCAGGGCCGGTGCAACCATTTAGGCAAACTAGGCGACCGCCTAGGGTGCCTAGTGGTTGGGGGCGCCTAAAAACCTGCTCAGGCGAGGAGGTGGAGTGGAGGTGAGCTTGGGTGGGGAGGTGGGCATAAGGAGGGCCGCCCGCAGTAACGAGGGGGGGTGCACAGGGGAACCGCTCCCCGCCCCAGATCACCTCCACTCTGCCTCCGCTGAGTACACAGCCCCCGCTCTAAGTCTCCTTCAATCGGTGCCGCAAGCCTGGGAGGGGAGGAGAATTAGAGCGGCGCCGGCATGCTCAGCGGAGGAGACGGAGCCGAGGTGAGCTGGGGCGGAGCCGAGGTGAGCTCCCCAGGTGGGGTTAGCTGCCGCAGAGGGAGAGCTGTCTCCCTGAGTGGGATTAGCTGCCGCAGAGTGGGGGCTGTCTCCCCAGATGGGGCTAGCTTCCGCGCGGTGGGGGGGAGGGGGGGGAGAGTCTCCCCAGGCGGGGTTAGCTTCCGCAGGGGCGGGGGTCTCCCCGGGTGGAGTTAGCTGCAGGGGGGGGTAGCTGCTGCGGGGGGGCTCCCCAGGCGGGGGGGTGGCAGAGTCCCCGGGTGGGGGGCTGGGTTAGCTGCCACGGGGGGGGCGGGGTTAGCTGGGTGAGGAGGGGGCGCAAGGTGGAAGTTTTGCCTAGGGCGTGAAACTTCCTTGCACCGGCCCTGTCTGGAGGAGCCAGTGTGTCCTGAGAAAAGAGCAAGACTGAATTACTTTTTAACAGCGGGGCAGAAAACTGACTGTAAACAGCATCCTGGCTCTTGTCTTCTATATCAGGGGTTCTCAGCCTTTTTCTTTCTGAGCCCCCATCCCCCCCACCAACATGCTATAAAAATTCCACAGCCCACCTGTGCCACAACAACTGTTTTTCTGCATATAAAAGCCAGGGCTAGCATTAGGAGGTAGCAAGCAGGCCCCATGCCACAGGGGACCCCCTGAAGCTAAGTTGCTCAGGCATCGGTGCCAGGTGGCAGGGCATCTCCCCTGTGCTTCAGCCCCCCATGTAGTAGGGCTTTGGCTTTCTGCCCTGGGTCCCAGCAAGTCTAATGCTGGCCCTGCTTGGCAGCCCCCTTGAAACCTGCTGCAGCCCCCAGGAGGCCACGGACCCCTGGTTGAGAACCACTGTTCAATATCTTCCCCAGGAAAGAGCTGCACTGTGACTCGTATTAGCTGCCCATGCAAAAGAGTAACAGGGAGTGAGAGAGCCCCATTTAAACTACTATGTGGGCTACCTGCATGGGTGGGAAAGATTGAGATGAGGAATAGGAGGATTCATGGCTCTGCCCACCTGCCTCTATTCACTGGTCAGAGTTACTGACCTAGTGCAGGGCATGCTGCGGTTTACTGTGGGTACAGGCCACCAGTAAACTCCTCCTCTGCCCCGCCCCTAACCATGAGGAATGAGGGAGGAATTACTGCAGAAAGTTGCTTCAGAATATACACAAGCCACCCTGGGGCTATTCTTGGCTTGGTGCAGTTAATGCACCGCCCCTTTCTCAGAATCACAACCTAGTCCACAGTCATTCTGTAAACATCCCCAAGGCTTTTGTGAAGTTTCCTTCCTATTTACATTCGGCAGCAGGGAAAAAAGACAAGTAAGAAGATGGCTGAATATATGTAAGGCAGCCAGGCTGCAAACCAAGGGCAGACACGTGAACAATTTCATTTAAAGATAGTGGGGGCTGCTCATAGTGATGAGCACTACACACGGCAGTAAGTGCTGGCAGAATCAAGCCTTGAAATTGTGCCAGACCAAGCATTCCAAGAAACTCCTACTGTTTTTTAATGGGAAGCTTTGCAGGGTGTGGTCCATTCACTGGTGATTAAATTTCCATAAAGAAAATATCTAGCCTACCAGCAGAGACGACTTGTACATGCTTATGGGGGCGGGGGAAGAGGGAGCAGAGTGAGGGCAGCGGCTTCAGCAGATGTTACTGAGCATGCTCAATCCATGTGACCCTCCATGCCCCCTGCCCATGCATCACCTCTGCCTACCAGCACCCACCTCAATATCCAAAGCTAATAATACTGAGTAACCAGCCACTCCTGTATAGCACTGTGTTGTCAAGGCCTTTTAAGGTTTCTCCAGCTGGATTAGATCCCATTTCAGTTTTTCCCCCAAATGAACTATTTTTCAGTATTCCCAATCCCAACCATTCAGAAATTATGTCTCAGGCCCCCAAAATCATGACATTTTTAAAAATAACAATAACGTAGGTGTTCTTAATATTTTACTTCTGGTTTCTCGGCACTACCCCAACAGCTAAAATCTTGCTTAATTTCTTAAAAACAAAAGCTGAGATTCTCTTAAAATCAGTGACAGAGATAATTAGGGGCCACGGGGACAACTCCTGGTGGCCTTTAACTGTATAGGTATAATTGAAGCCAATAGGTATAACATCAATGACAAATCGCATTCCAACACCCCCCCTCAGAGACCCGCCACCTCACTGCTCAAACCCCTGGCTCTATTACTGGTCAAAATAACATGACTCTGGGAGTTGGTGCTTTAAGAAACATACTAAGTATCATAAGACTGGTGATAAAATCATGAGATTTAGCAATGCTGCAATATTTATGCTTCCAACAACCTGGCAACAAAATTAAGAATTCAGTGCTAAATGTTGACTTCACACATTGTGAAGTCATGCTTTGGGTAGAGCTTTCATGCTGCTTATAGAAGGTTGTCACAGTCACATTTTGTATTAATAGGCAGGAAGGAATATCATACAAACTGCACACACAGTGAAATTAAGCCCTTCATGATGGGCCACAAAAAGGCCTTGGCCCCTTTTAAACCTGCCATCTAGGACTACAGTGATGAACAGGTTGTGTGCTGGCTTTCTGCACAGCATTGAATTTCATCCACAGAGATTGCCCAGTAACTTTCATTTGCTACAACTTTGGAACATTATAAAAATGTTGGAGTAACTGCAAAATTTCCTAAAGCCTGGTTGCAGTTGGATTAATTTTCCTCTTGGCTGTTTTGCACTTTAAATTGCTCTTTTGTCCTATTCCAAAGCTTTTGATTAATGCCCAGGCAGAGCACTGGAAAATACGGGTATATTTCTGCTACACGTGTCCATTAGTAATACCATACTTAATCTCTCCGCCAGAGTATGTAAAAGATACTTTCCATTTCTGATTTCTTTGGTTCATTTCTTTTCTGTTTGGTGATTTTTCCCCTCTTCTCTATTTTCACAGCAGCCCTGTCACCAATGTCCTCCATAAATCCCTGTTTTGGGCTTCTTATATAAATTTCATCTGCAGTATTGTTAAGAGAACATTAATGCAATTTAAATTTCTGCCAAGGATTCTAAACTTCCCTGTTCATAAACCAGCTCAAACATGTCAAGGAAAATTTCCAAAGAAAGTCACTATGTTAAAACACATTACCTGCTCCTTATAGACAGGCCTGCCAGAGAAAATGAATTCTCTCTCTCTATCAGAATAGTTGTTTTTTCACAATGAGCCCAAGGTTAGTGCACATTGGTACTGTATTAAACTCTATCCGGCATAGAGACAGCTAGAACCATCAGTGTGAAATGTGGCATAGTTTGATAAAATACAGAGGGATGTTCCTCCCCATGGTAACCTCCGCAGGATTCTGCAATATGTTCCCCTCGCTCATAGTTTCTACTGACTACATCTTCCCGGTGGGAAGGGGATTTGGTTCCCTGGGGGCAAAAGGGGCAGTCCTTAACACCCCACAAAGCCTAGTATTTCATGGGGAAAGAGCTCCAACACTCAGGAGTCAGGCTTCTATTACTGCTGTTCACTGTCCCTGCTATGCAAAACCCTTTTACATCCCCACAGGGAAAGGACAGTGAAACACGGAAGCTAATACTGCTCTTAATATCTTTAACTTCTACTGTGTTTCCTGGTTGAAGTATCACCAGTACTGGCGGATATGTCTATACTTCGAGCTGGAGGTGTCATTTCCACCGTGGGTAGATGTATGTGCGTTAGCTTTGATTGAGCTATAGAGCACACTAAAACTAGAAGTGTGGCCGCACCTAGGTGGTGGCTATAATAGGCCAGGGGAGGCTAAATCCCTTGACACAGCTGCTGCCGGCGGATGCCTGGTTGCGGGTTTTGGAGGTTTGCACGGGGAAGTTTTTGCTTATTATTATGCCAATTGCAGGTTCCGGGGCGGGTGAGGAGACAGTATATGCTGTTCAGCTTCCTGGGTTCATCAGTAATCTCCCAGGAGTCCACATACGGTATGAACAGCACATACCGTTCCCTCAGCTGCCACAGAACCTGCATGGTGCATAGCAAAAGCTCAGGTTCTTCAGGAAGAGATAAGAGCTTTTCCCACCGGGCGACTTGGGGTCTCAGGAGGGGAGGCAAGGTGTGGCTGGGGCGGCTCCAGCTAGCCCGGGGCTCCTCTCGCCACGGGGGGCTAGGGGGTGCTCAGGGCTACAGCCACAAGGGGGGTTGGGCAGAAGGGGCAGGACTGAGGGGCTCCACCCACCACCCATGTAGCCGCAGCAGTGCAGGTCGGGCTACCTGCCCAGAGTACAATCCCATCCAGGACCCTCGGTACTTGGACAGCTAGCCCATCCCACAGCTCCTGCCACGGCCTCCAGGCTACTATTTTTAGCATGCTAGCTCAATCAGCCCATGTTACATGTGTACCGAGCTGGAAATTACAGCTTCAGCTCCAAGTGCCGACATACCCAATGGCTGCTCCTTGACTCCACCTGATGCCATCCCAAGACTTGTTCCCTGACCAACCACAGGGAGTCAGTCCCAAGTACGGCAGAGGCCTTTAACAGAACCCCTTTGGACACTTACCATAATGTTGGTTGTGTCATTAAATGTCATAATAGTGTACTAAATCAGGATGGAGCCTCAACTACCTCATCCCCTACAAAGTAGTGCAGCACATGACTTGTTAACTTGTACTGCCTCTGCCCAAGTTGTACCTGTTCTATAAATCAAGCATTGTCCCAGTGTTGTTGTAAAATATGCAGTTAAATATTGCACTCCATAAAGCACAAGTTAAGGACTCAGAAGAATTATTGATACAAATGAGAGCAGGATCTGCTTCTTTTTTATTATTATTTGGGAGCAGTAAAATATAGCACCTGTTGGCAAACTGTTTGTATTCATAGTCCTTATCACTCACATTTATCATTAGCATCAATGGGGTTACTCACTCAATGGGTGCAAGGTTTATACGATTGGACCCATAATTAAAGACAGCTTAGATTTGACTTTACTGTCTTCTGTTATCCTCTTCATTCTGCTTACTCGTCCTGCTGTTGAGGAGCTGAAGTACTTTTTTAGGTCATGTGTGTTTGTCTTTTGTGCTCATTTTAAGTCATGTGAACAAAATTTACAATGTCACCCCATGCGGCTCAAAGACGTTCAGCCAATCTGTAGCCTTCACTCAGGGGCATATTAGTCAGGCTACTCCCTGAGTAAGGGCAGAAAGCCCAGCCTTTTATTTGAGGATATATTTTTCCAGGTACAGATTGGTCCATGCTGTGTATCTGAGGTTCGAGTGCAGTCTTTTACACATGCAGCAGACAGTGCCTGCTCTGTAAGAATTTAAGAGGGTGGGTTTTTTTATATTTCTTTTCTTTTATTATTATCCTCCAGTGTATGGTAGGTTATATGAAGTTCTTCAAATCATGGCTTAATATAAGCCTCAGAGTTATGTTTTTGTCTTGGCCAGTGAACCTAAGTTAATCTAATTTATCTGTTCTGGTTGATCTGGAAAGCTTCAAAAATGAACTCTGGCAAATGTAGTCAGAGAAGGCATGTAACAAAAGTTAATTTTGCTGTTAACAAATATCACTGTTGGTGAACAAAGATTTGTGTAAGTCAATTTGAGACCATGATATATATTATTTCATTGTTTTAATAGTTTGATAGGGATCTGTCTAGTTTGTAGTTGCTGTTCTAGCTGGGTCAGGGCCGCCCAAAGGATTCAGGGGGCCTGGGGTCTTCAGCGGCGGGTCCCAGGGCAGAAGGACCCCCCGCCGCGGGACTTCAGGGCACTTCGGCAGCGGGTCCCGGGGCGGAAGGACCCTCCACCACCGAATTGCCGCCGAAGACCCGGAGCGGAAGAAGCTACGGGGGCCCAGGCCCCACAAGAGTTTTCCGGGGCCCCCGGAGTGAGAGAAGGACCCCGCTCTAGGGGCCCCGAAAAACTCTCATGGGGGCCCCTGTGGGGCCCGGGGCCTGGGGCAAATTGTCCCACTTGCCCCCTCCCCCCCCCGGGCGGCCCTGAGCTGGGTTTCATAGACAGGGGCTGTTTCCATTTGAAAAAGGCAAGTAAAAGCACACAGCACTATATTAAATAGTTATTCTCAGTTATACTAAACTGGCTAGTATGTGCACTATTTACGTCTACTGGTTAACCAGAATTATTCAATTCTCTGTCATAGTCATTGTATTGCCAAGAGCTTATGGATAGTTACCCTTAGCGCAAGTTGACTTGTGCTTTTGGAGCAGGAGTATCTGAGTTCTGTCCCTGATCTCACCATAAAGTACTAAGTGTCTATGGTGACAACTACAGATTTGTTTTCCAGTCAAGAACCTAATGTTCCTTCTGCCTCCATCCAAGGGCCAGGGGCTACCAAAGAGCTGGTCCCTGACCTTCAGCATTGGGGATGGGTACCAAGTAGGTGTCACTGCCCCATACCCATCAGGAATTTTAGGGGGATGCAGGAAAACAGCCAGACTGCAGTCCTTCATGCCAAAGGGCAGAGGCAAAACATATCCCTCCCTAGTGAACAGCTGCTAGAATAATCATAGGGACTGAGAAGTTCCTGAAGTCTTGGAGTGCACTTGCTGGGGAGATCCTACTCCTGACTCCTCTGATCTAACCCCTTGCATTAAAGATTACCTTGCAGTCTGTACAATACTCATGCAGAGAGCAACAATAAGGTCCTTGTCCTTTGTGGAGACTAGTGCTCATTTGTATATTCATAGGGCAGTTCAAAATACTCCATTTTTTCCCTTAGTATTCTTAAGAAGTCATTGAGGTTCTTGGACTACCATAAAGATGCTATGCAAACTGTGACTTAAATAAATATCAGCACTCAGTTTCCAAGAGAAGTCCCACTCGTTTCATTAAATGTATCAAAATGTAGATGACAAATCAAACACTGCGAACATTAGATTACAGGTGCTATTTGCAAGGGGCTTTGGTTCTAACATTCTAATTTTTTGAATGTGTGTCTTAGTTCTCTCTTTACAGATTATAAAAACACTATCAAAATGTTAATTATTGCTTTTATGTGTATAGTTCTCATGTCTGAGGCATTTTTCTTTACAGGTGAATACTATATAATTAGATAATATGTGTAGCAACAGAGCTATGATCCTTGAAAAGGTTTGCAATGTCTGGATGGATAAGTCAGTAGCTTTCATGACAAATAAAAATCAGACAGATATTGCAGTGGTCAGAGTTTTAAGCAATTAATGTTAATCAATAGTAAATAAATATAGCTATAGACAGGTGAATGATTTTTCAACAGATCTGAACTTTTAATCCTTGAATCAATCACTAACTGTGTCTGCTTCACCGTCCTACTTGGGTCCTTTGTGCTGTGAGAACATCAGACAATCTCATAAAAAGTTTTGAGAACTATTGCGTTTTAGAATAAGGAGTGCTTACTTGTCATATACTGTCAGCCTCTCTCTTGTATTGACCTTTATTTCTGGAGAACAGGATCTTGTTTCTTAAGAGTTCATTGGCTCTCATGGAGCCTGATTCAGCTCCCAGCAAAGTGAATGGAAATGTTTCCATTGATATTGATGGGAGCGGGAAGGGCCCGGGCTATGTTTTTTTTTTTTTTTCTGGAGATCATCAGAATCCTGTTTAATACTATGGTTACTTGGCTGTATGCTGTGGGAGTGGTTCTGATGGGGGTGGCTTGAGTGCATGCTCAGCTCGGGATTAACTAATATCAAGTCTATTGCAAATATTTTCATTATTTTCTAGAGATGGCTCCAAACCAAAACCTTAGATCCAAAGCTCTCTCTCTCTCTCTCTCTCACTCACACACACACACACACAAAATCCCAAATACAGATCTGGATTTTACTATTATACATGAGTTGGGCAAACACACAACGCTGTGCTTTTACCCCAAAAAAGTTGAACTCAGAAACCATCTACCTTTGACAGATCTCCAATGTATTGTAACAAACTATAGTACAGTAAGAATTCCATCCACTGTATCTGAGAATCTACAGGTTCTATGCTTTCCTGGCTATCCAAATAGATTCATTACACAGATAGTCACCTGATAACTAACTGACAACTTTTTCTATCACTATATCTTTCTTTAAGAGAATATTGCATGAGGAATCTAAAATTGACTATATATTTAGCTGAGTGTGATCTGTGAAAGAGAAGTTTAAACCAGAGTTTGATAACTTAGTTTATTCAGAGCAATATGTTAATAACTTTACACACAGCCTAATGTTAATTGGATTATTCGGAAATAGAAACACATGTTTCTAACAGTTGGCACACTTTTGTCAGTGTATGAACAACAATGTTTATCTCTTTGCTAGTTTCCTGATTTCAGTATGAATAATTGAAACATTTTAGTACTAGAAACTCAGTACTTCATCTCAGGCCTAATTTAACACATTTCATTTTATTTTTAGACAGGAATGCAAGAAAACATCAAAATAATGAGACTTTGTAAGCCCGAGTTGTTTCTTCCAGTACTATTGAGAGTATTGCTATTGAGAAAACCTTGCCATTTTTCTATGCTGCCTTAATATTTCCCATTTTGGGCCACTCTTTTGGGTAAAGATCCTGAATCAGTTAATTTATTGTTTATATTCTGTAAGATGCAGGAGCATCCTCCGAGTCTCCTGAAGTCAATGGAAGTTGAGGACACTCAGTGTCTTACAGAATCAGGTCCATAGAACTACTTAGAAGTATCCAGAGAGCGTTCCCCCTATTTGTCAGATGCCTGCTGTTTCCGAGGGCAATCCCAAGTGACTGAATAATCAACAGAGACACATATTTGCAGTGTCTATTCTATTCAGCAAAGCTGTGCAAAATGCCATCATGAAACTCATTTGCTTTGGAGGTGTCACTGAAAACTCAGAGCTCAACCCAAGTTCACAAAGAGGATTCAGTGATTTTGAACAATTGCCATATGGAACTTGGGCTCCATCTATATTTGGGCCCTAGTCTCTGTCCAGCCTTGAGAACATGTCCTCTCCACACTAGGAGGAGAAACAGGGGTGAAAGTAACTTAAGGGACTTACCAGTACGCCGGAGTCCTGAGCGGGGGTGTGGCCTCAACCAGAAGAGGCGGAGCCTTTCAAGATTTAAAGGCCCTGGGACTCCGGCTGTGGCTGGGAGCCCCAGGGCCTTTAAATCACCCAGAGCTATCAGCTGCAGAGGCAGCTGGGAGCCCCGGAGCTCAGGGGTGAATTAAAGGGCCTGGGGCAGGGCTCCGGCAGCGATTTAAAGGGCCAGAGGCTCCGGCCACTGCGGAGAGCCCCGGGCCCTTTAAATCACCGCCGGAGCTCCGGCAGTGGAGCTCAGGCGGCGCTTTAAAGGGCCCGGGGTTCCCCGCAGGGGCCAGAGCTCCAGGCCCTTTAAATCCCCGCCCAAGCCCAGCTGCCAGAGCTCCGGCGGTGATTTAAAGGGGCGCGGGTCTGGCTGGAGCACCGGGCCCTTTAAATCACCACCAGAGAAGCCAGTCCGGTCCGGCACGGTTAGGGTTACCATACATCCAGATTTTCCTGGACATGTCCGGCTTTTTGGTCCTCAAATCCCCGTCCGGGGGGAATTGCCAAAAAGCCGAACATGTCCGGGAAAATACTGCTGGCATCCCTGCCCCAGTCCCCTACTTACCTTAGAGCGGCTCCAGCAGGCTGCGAGCTGCAGGCGGATTCCCCCATGGCGGCGGCAGCAGCTGCTGCTGCTCCCCCCAGACACCTCAGCTTTGTGTAGCTGAAGAGCCAAGCTGCCCAAGCGCTACCGGCTTCACAGTTCGCCGGGCAGCCCCCAGACCTCCAGACCCTGCACCCCCGGCCGAGCGCTTCCCCAGCGCAGCCGGAGTTGGGGTGGGGCCAGGGCAGGGCCGGGGCGGGGCCAGGGCAGGGGCGGGGCGGGGAAGAGGCAGGGGCGGGGAAGGGGTGGTGCCAGGGCCCCGTGGAATGTCCTCTTTTTTTAATGTTTAAATATGGTAACCCTAGGCACGTCATACCAGCTCTTGCCGGTACGCCGGACCGGACCGGACCAGCTTACTTTCACCTCTGGGGAGAAACCAAGAAGAATAAAATTTTATTTAATTCTGTTCTTAAAATCAACTTCCTTGCAAATATTTCTGTAGGGTAGTTGGTGCACTAAGGGGGGACTGGTGAAAGCCCTGGAGAATTGATTTGAATAAGCATGGATTTGCCTGCACTGTACACTTTATCTGCCAGGTAGTCCCAGACAGCTATATAAGAAAGTTGCGGCCTGATTAAAACCTATAACAAGTCTCCTGTCCTTCTTGCGGTATACCCAGACAATGGTGCTTTGATATGGTTTTGGCCCCATCCGAGATAAACTGGTCAGTTCGTACTGGGTTTTGTTTTGAGTTTGCAAAGCTCAGCAGGTGGAAATCTACACAAAGCAAAATACTAACAAAAGATTCACACCCCAGCAAACTAAAACCAAGTCTTCTCTGCAAAATTAGGATCTAAATCCAAACTACCTCACGGTTCAGGGACGTTTGGATCTGATGGTTTTGTTCCATTCTAATCTATTTTATTGAGATTCTTATTCAACACACATTGCCATGGTATGTACCTGAGCACCTTCACAGGACCTGTTATTCAGACAGTTATGGAGAGGAAGCTTAGATGTGGCATTCTGAGCAGGATCTGAACTTCTCCAAACCTCAGAGATATTGGGTTGCAGGATTTTGTTTCAGGCCCATTTCTATTGGAAATCAAAACAGCTGAGGTCAGTTCTAGTCATAGTGCCTCTTTGTTCAGAGGAACTATAATGATTTATAAATGGCCTCAGGGCAGCTTTACATAGTCACCATTTTCCTATTCTCCAACTGTACCTTACCCTTGACATGCCCTAAAATAACTGTCACTTTCAAGTTGCATTAAAGATTTCCAGTACTTTATTTAAACTTTCTTTTGCACCTGACAGCTCTCACTGAAACCCTACATTGTTAGTTTTCAAGTAGCTTACCTGACAAGTACTAAAGCTGAAATGTTTGTACCAGTAGGTAATGATTAGCAGGCCATACCCATAAATAATGCTGAACTGCAGGTATTTGTAACCCTGCTAAAAGGTCTGCAGACTTGGATACAAAACATGCAGAGACAGCCACTTCTGTCACAGCTGACTGACTAGGGTGAACTCTTTACACCACAATGACACCTACAGAGGAGCTACATTAAATATTTTTTACACTGTAATAGCTGTTTTCCTAGTATTGAACTGAATACTGTATCCCTAGCTCAAGATATGGCTGCTACCTGCAGTCAGTATTTATTCAGGCAACCATAGGATTGATTTTCGTCTTTAGTGGGATGTGAGGTAGGAAATATTTGATTCAGGGACTATGGACAGCCCACACTTTTTGTGCATCAAGTTTGTTTGTTTGCTATTTTTTTCCAGCATTAGATCACACTAAATCAGGAGACTTTGCAGTCTTTGGCTTTTGACTAGTATAAACTGTGAGCAGAATTTCGCCCCATATATGTGAAATACAATAAATTAACACTAGAGAAGCAACAACTTTGCCCCTTCCTGCAAATCCTTGGTTACACAAGTAGTACTTACTCATGCAAGCTGTCCTACTGTAGTTGAGGGAAGAGCTTTACATGTAGAAACTTGGAGGCTCAAGCCCTTCACTTAGAATGTCTATTTTCAAGTGCTTCATTTCTCAGCCATATACTCAAATTAGCATTGATTCTTCTATTGAATCGCCTTAGCTATTCTTTTTTTTTTTTAAAGAAAACAAAAAAGGAAATTTAAATATATTCAGTTTGGGGAGTTTGCAAATTTAGCTGGCTTTGCTAGATTCCTTGAACTGAATCACGACTGTATTGAGAACCACTAAACTGAATTTTCAGATTAAGGCATAGTTCATATGAACCTTCAGTTAAAGGGCATTGTGAGAATCCTCACAGAAAAATTCAAATGCTCATAACTTTAAAACATTTTTTCTTCAAACATGGCTCAATTTATTTTATTTAGTTTTAAGTAACAGTGGTCTCTAATAGACAAGGCTGAAACTTCTAGTTTCAGGCATATTTTTACTTCTGGGGACAATATTTTGATTAAAATATGTAGGAAAAATGTAGGTGGGATTGGCTTTTTTTTTTAATTTCAAATAAAACAAAACCAGCTGAATCATTTTGCAAAAGAAAGTCATCTTTTTGTACGACTCCAAGCATTAAAAGTTCATTCTAAATTTGACTTATCTGACTACATCAAGAGAATGAGAGAAAAATCGCTGAAATCAGGTTTACTGAGATGGGTGCTACTCAGGCCGGCTATAATATTAGATTAAATGAAAATATAGTTACCACCATAAGTGGCAGAGCAGTTTACTATCACATAAAGAATCTAATTCCTTTGTCTTTCACTGCCTCACTTTCAGGAGCTGGAAGTACCATGAAAGGAGATATTTTAGGACATGTTTAACATATAAAAGGAATGCTTCCTATAGTCAAAATCTCTCTGCTGAAATTATCAATATTTTCACTTGTTTCAGTTTGCTTAGCAGTAGCTTTTTAAAAATAATTGTTCTCTATATATGCCAGTGTATCATATAACACAGTTAATCTTTAGAAGGTTCAGCTCTTTTCCAGAATTCTTAATCAAGAGGTGAGCCTCTGTTTTAAATTTCTAAGCAAGAAATGAAAAGCAAAATCCTACACCACTTGAGAATAGGGAGTGTTAATGAATGAACTTCCAGTTTTTAATGAGACAGCGAGAAATTGCCCAATTTTCCTTATTTCTGAATTACAGAATCCAACTTAACATAATGGTGAATTTCATTGCCATCCAATATCTCATATAGACCTAACAGTTAGTTTTATAATTGTTTTCTTTTATCTATGTGACTAATGAAAACTACATGATAAGGGACCCTGCTAAGAAGCAAATGAGGATATTAAGAGTTTTCACATGTCAAGAGTTTTATGTATTAAATGTGGGAATTAAATTAGTCTTCGGTCTCATGGAAATTTATATCTTGGCCCTTGTCATATACTGTATATTTAATTAAAATGATAATATATTTTGCTTCAGAGCTGTAAAATTATTTTTAAATAAAAGTAATTTCTTCTGGGGCCTTATTTAGGCTGTGAATTAAAAGATGTAATAAGGTCTTTTGGGACAGTGGTCAGTGCTCATTCTTGCAAGATTGTTTACCCTTTTGATAAAAACAAATTAGAACTTCTCTTGGAATCAGGATTTTCTATAATTATGATTGCTGTATTAATGTTGAAAACAGAAACCTTTTTTCCCTGTGTTTTGTGATTCCTCCCCTCAAAACACACTGCATAGTTGTTCCAATTAGGGTCACAGAATTTTTATCAGAATTTCATAAATCCCAGAGTAACATACTAATGTATCCATTACCTTTATCTTTTAGTGTAGTTAAAAGTAAAGCTCTCTGTTGAAAGACGCAGTGATTGAAATGACTTATGCTGACCAGTTCCAATTTTCTCTCCTTGTAAACTCTATTTAGTGTTACAAAAACAATTCAAAGGCAGATCGTAGGTGCCACATATCTCCTCTGACCTTTAAATCAAATTTAGTATTTCACTCTGTAGTATCCCACCAAGCAAAACTTGACAGCTTAATAAAGTGGAAATTTTAGGCAATAAATCTAAGAATTCTTCCATCATTCATGAGAAAAGAGATCAAAGTTCTTGCCTTATTGTTGAATATCTTCCAAACAGGAGCTTATGAAACTTGGATAATAAGAACTTATATTGTCAAAAGTGAATGCTGCACTAATAAAAGAAATTAACAAGGAACATCCTTCTGTCTTCACTTTAGCCATGGCACAGGCTGCATAATATGCTGCAGCCATCTTGTGTAAGATCAACTAGTAAAATGCAGTGACTGTAATATCAGTGATGAGTTCTGAATTGCAACATGTGCCAGTGCTGGAAAAAAACACTTCCCTGATGCTGAACTAAACAGTGTGTTTCTGATAAGTAGTCCACCTGGTAACAGTCACACAATTTGGGTCAAGTGTTTTCTCCCCAAATTTGGTGCAAAACTGTGCTTCTTCTGCCTTGATTGTCAGTAAGAAGCACTCATGTCTATCCCTGCTAGATGTAGATATTTAGGGACACAGATGCAAATTTTCTCCTGCAAAAGTTATTTTTGCAGAAAGTTTTTGACAAGTATCTACTGTCAAGAGTAAGGACATAGTCTAGGAGGGTGAAGATAATGGAAATCAAGGAACACAGCCCTGAAGATTAAAGACAGAGCAGGAAAGAAGGGAAATAGTTAAAATGGTTACTACTGCAGCACATCAGGAGAGCAAGAAAATGATAGAATTTCCAAATACAAAAAAGACCTTTATTCATAGATTCATAGATTCTAGGACTGGAAGGGACCTCGAGAGGTCATCGAGTCCAGTCCCCTGCCCGCATGGCAGGACCAAATACTGTCTAGACCATCCCTGATAGACATTTATCTAACCTACTCTTAAATATCTCCAGAGATGGAGATTCCACAACCTCCCTAGGCAATTTATTCCAGTGTTTAACCACCCTGACAGTAAGAAACTTTTTCCTAATGTCCAACCTAGACCTCCCTTGCTGCAGTTTAAGCCCATTGCTTCTTGTTCTATACTTAGAGGCTAAGGTGAACAAGTTTTCTCCCTCCTCCTTATGACACCCTTTTAGATACCTGAAAACTGTTATCACGTCCCCTCTCAGTCTTCTCTTTTCCAAACTAAACAAACCCAATTCTTTCAGCCTTCCTTCATAGGTCATGTTCTCAAGACCTTTAATCATTCTTGTTGCTCTTCTCTGGACCCTTTCCAATTTCTCCACATCTTTCTTGAAATGCGGTGCCCAGAACTGGACACAATACTCCAGCTGAGGCCTAACCAGAGCAGAGTAGAGCGGAAGAATGACTTCTCATGTCTTGCTCACAACACACCTGTTAATACATCCCAGATTCATGTTTGCTTTTTTTGCAACAGCATCACACTGTTGACCCATATTTAGCTTGTGGTCCACTATAACCCCTAGATCCCTTTCTGCCGTACTCCTTCCTAGACAGTCTCTTCCCGTTCTGTATGTGTGAAACTGATTTTTTTTCCTAAGTGGAGCACTTTGCATTTGTCTTTGTTAAACTTCATCCTGTTTAACTCAGACCATTTCTCCAATTTGTCCAGATCATTTTGAATTATGACCCTGTCCTCCAAAGCAGTTGCAATCCCTCCCATAAATCACATAAAGATCACATAAAGATTACTGGACAACAGATGGTTAGGGTCTCATTCAGGAAAACACATAATCAGGTGTGTAACTTTAAGTGCCTGCATAATTGCCTTCCAGGACCTAAATGCTGACATAGGATAGAATAGAGTAATCTTCAATGTCATTAAACCACACACTTTGTAATTCACACAGAGTTGGGGCGGGAGGGTCCCTACCTCTCAGCAATGATTTAGCACTTACTGTAGTGTGGGATCATATGACTACGATTCCATTCTGCTATATTACATTTATTAGTCCACTCTGCAAATGTTGCCAGCCTCCATCACGCATTGGTCCACATTTCCCATAAAAGTGTTGACACCTTTTTCTATGCCTCCCCTTGATAATAGATAGTCCTCCTTCAACTATTCTGTAAAGCCAGTATCCTGTCCTCCTTCAAGTCTCACTTCAAGCTATCATGATGCCTTTGGTAAATTGCAAAGATGCCTTTGGTAGATTGCTAGTGGACAGTAACATATGATCAGCAGAATAACCTAGCTCTGAATCTTCCATGTGTGTCTAAATGTGGGAGTTTGGTTGATGAAGCTTTGCCTTCCTTGGGAAAGTGGCCAGCTACACTTAAAAGATGCTAAACACCAGTGGACAGAGGTACATGAGCTTCACCCCCACTTGAGAGGGTCAAAAATATGTTTAATAGAGCTGTCAGAGTTTGTCAAACCCCTTTGCTAAAATTCTCCCATGCAACTGAAAGAAGCTTGGAGTTATTTCCATGATGCCAATGTGGTGCTACTCTCAGACGCTGCTCATTTATCCCTGTCTCACATTATGTATTCCTGAGGCCCATTAAAATACTGAGCAAGAGCAATTGTTTGGGGGTGCCAAGTATTTCAAAAACACTTATTGGAGAAAGGATATTTCTAATCTCCCTGACAAGGTGTTCATCTCTAGCCTTCCGCTCCAGTTAGATGGGTGAACGCCTGAGCCTATCAGTATAAACAGTACAGTTTTCAGAAACAGGGTATAAATGCTTGCAGCAAATGCATGTGTTATATATTTGTTTACCCGGTATTTTTGTCATGAGAAATTGGCTTTGCTTAAATGGGAAGATATCCAAATCGGTTCTCCATTCCCTCACCCATAAGAGTTTCTTCAGGGGAGTTTTTCCATTGATTTCAGTGGACTTTGGAGCAGGTCTTGAGACACAGCCACACAGAGACCCTAACTGGTCAGTTAATTAAGCTCTATTTAAGTTCTTAAAAGCAGGGCTTAAGTAGTGCATAGGGCCTTTTGTAGGCTTTTTGCCCCAAAAGGAATTTCATCCTAAAGCACAAAGAACACAAGCTTCCTCATTGTTTGCCAGGTTCCTTTTTGCCTCTTTTTAAATAAATCACTAGGTACCTGTATAATACTGGTAATGTAACTGAGCACAGAGCCTGGAAAATATACCTCTTCCCTCCCCTACTTGAGAATAAAAACCAGGCTTCATCCCAATATATATTCTCTATAAATGCCTGGACTTTGCTCAGGCATTAATCTTGCAATGGGGATGGAAGACCATTACCCAGTCATATGAATCACTTCCATTGACATTATCTGATAAAAATAGTAAAGGAGTCCGAATTTGCTTTTATCAGTTTAGTACAAGCTAGAATTCAGATGGAGTCCATTGTCTCTGTGTTCATTTATTGTCTAGTCTGAGCCTTAGAAAAATCCATAACGTCTATGAAACTCAGCAGCAATATAAGTAATTGCATTTAATTTTCTTTTGGGTGAATTCATGTAAAATGGAGAATTACATTAGAGGACAGTCGCATCTGGAATTGGGAAGGAAAGGCACGACTACAGTAAGAAGCACAATGATACACACACACTGTGACTGTGTCTGCTCTGACATTTGTTTTTCCTTTTAAAGTTGGGAGGAAAAGTGAATTAAGATCTTATGACAGTGGACAATAAAGAGCCTGATCGGACATCTGCTGAAGTCAGTGCAGGGACTTCCATTAACTTCACTGGGTTTTGGAACAGGCCCACATTACATTGGGTAAAATCAGGCATACCGTGGGCTGGTGTTATTGGCAACAAGCTCCCTCGTGTAATTCTGCCCATTTACTTCACCCCAGGGGGTTAGCATGGAACCAGTTACCAGCTCCCTATGGGTAGGATTCACAAAGATATTTGGCACCCAAGTCCCATTGGTTTCAATGGAAGTTTGGGGGGGCACACCACTGAAATCAACTGAGAGTTTGGGACCTAAATACTTTTGTGAATCTCCCCCCCCACCCCCATGGATCAAATGAACCCAACTTCTAAATATGCATCCATAACTGACTGCCTGACCATTTGCACACCCAGTTTGCTCATGCAAAACACATATTATGGGTAGAAAAGTTTGCACACTTTTGCAGGCACAATCAATACCCTGGGCAAAAGGCACTGCTGAAAATTTGGTCATATAGTTTTAGATTTTCATTAATATGATAGTACAAAACCAGAGTTCTAACTGACAGCTGAATCAGACCCTCTTGATCACTCGGCTAATATGATAGTAAAGACTGAAATAATTAAGAGCATTCTCTATAAATGACTAAACACATTGTCTATCACTAAAGGGTCAATTTATTAGATACTACCACATATACATAAGTAAGCACACTTCTTTTTTGAATGCCTACTAACTTAAATTGAATCAAGATTTTGCCAGTGTGTGTGGCTTACTTGGAAATTAACTTGTCTTATTTATATTCCACCACAAGCTCTGTAGTTTGTGGATTTGATTAGTAAGGAATTCAGTACATAAATGATATCAGTAAGAGAAAAAGAGGCCAGGTCTTCAGCTGATGTAAACAAGCATAGTTCCATTGAGGTTATGGAGCTACACCAATTTACTCCAGTTGAGGATCTGTTCCATAAAACATTCAGACTTCACATTTGGCAATATTAGGGTGAAAGGAATAGGTATAGGGTAAATTTTCTTTCAGGAAGATCTAAATTAGTAGCGTACGTGCCATTGAAAAAATCAATGGAATTTAGACTCCTCAGTCATTTAGGAGCTTTAGAAAATTTAATTCATAGGTTCTGCAGGATTTTGACACTTTGTTTCCTGTATTTATTTGTTTGCACATGTTTCCTGATGCACAAAAATAAAAAAGATGCCATTATTGTTAATGGAGGGCATACAAATCTTCAGTCAGCGTTGTTCAAATAGTTACCGAATATTGCAAATAGGAAAAAAGTTCTTTCTTCTGGACATTGCTCATAAAACAATACCCGATGAATATGCTCCCAGAGTAAACATATATTATTTCAAATTGGTCCTATATTTAAATATGAAATGAATTGACATTTTCTTGTGTCAGCTAATGAAGCTGCTGGGAAAAATCTGAGGATGAAAAATAGACAATTAAATGGTTTCTTTGGAAGCCTAAAAAGGATTTGCATATCTCTTCATGAGTTTGCAGTTCTCTTCATACAGGATATAGGCAAAATGCAAATGTAAATCTGTAATGTGTCTGGCATCCAGAGTGCTTCAGGTTACTGGGATGAGTTCTTTGTGTTACTGCTATCATCTGCAAAGACAGATGCCCCAGGCAGGGAAACAATGAAAAGTAACAGGTAACCATTCCATTTCATGTTGCCACAAATATAATTCTATCAAATATTTAGTTTGCAAAAAAGGAATATAAGACAGATACAATAGGTACCGTCAAAAGCGCAGCATTCATTGCCCTGGGCACACATGGTAAATGGGTACATTCCTACACCTTAAATAGGAGATACTGCAATTTATGACTTTTTCATGGCTCCCATTCAGCATAGACTGCTCTAAGATTGTCATTCTGGAGCAGACCAATGGCCCGTCTAATCTAGGGTCATATCTCTGGCAGTGGCCACATGCTACGGGCATTCAGTGAAATTGTGATGCTTTGCTAGGCCAGATGAATTGTAATTTGGATTCATATTAAGGCTGTCATTGGCCTAGCAAGGCAGGATTTGAGGAAATCAGCAAAAATAAGATTGGATTGTTATTCCTTATATGTAACAGAATAGTGCTTAGAGGCCCCCACCAAGATCAACATTCATTTGTGCTATATATCACTGTTCAGGGCAACTGCACCTGTATTTCCCCGCCGTAGTCCAGCAAGGGCACCTGCTCTAGGCTCCCACCTCCTTACCGGTCACTTCTCTTGGGTGAAGACTTGCATCTCTCTCTCCCTCCTGACCATGATTTTTCCAAACTGCTAAGTTCCCTGCCTACCCTCCCCAGCAAGTCAAACTGCTTAAGTAGGCCTGCTTTGCATTCTTTCCAGACACTATAAACCAGTGTTCGCTGCTCCAGGCCAATGGGAGCTGCTGGAAGCAGCGCGGGCCGAGGGACATACTGGCCGCCACTTCCGGCAGCCCCCCTTGGCCTGGAGCGGCGAACCACGGCCAGCGGGAGCCACGATCGGCCGGACCTGTAGACAGGGCAGGTAAACAAACCGGCCCGGCCCACCAGAGGCTTTCCCTGCACAAGCGGCGACCCCAGTTTGAGAAACACTGCTATAAACAGTGTAATTGCCCACAGTTGAGTCACCACACAGCTCTTTCTAAGCAAGCACATTTATTCTCAAGGTGAAAGCATTACACAGAGAAAACATCATAAAACCAAAAAAAAAAAAAAGAACCTATATATTCTGATAAGTTTAGCAGAGATCACATCAACTCCAACAAGGGCTCTGGCAGATGATCAGTCCTTCAAACCACACCAAGGGGTTTGCCAGTAGTCACAAGTTCATAATAGTTTTTGCTCAGAACAAGAACCCCCATGAATCTGTGACTCCTTCCTTTATACAGTTTGGGCCTTTGAACTTGGGACCTACGAACAGGTAATCAGCAGACAATTGCCCTTTCCTCGGGACTTAGTTTCAAAGGGCTGTGTTTTTGCATAACTGGAGTTGGGGAGGAGGAGGATATTTCCCAGCAAATCTACCTCATGTCTATTGTCCCAAAAGTTCATTCTTCTCTGCCACGTTGTTTAATGTGGTCCACTGATCATCCAGGCCCACAATACTACATAACTTTTGCATTTAATACAATGGACACCAAAGATACTTAAACTTCATTCAACAATGTCTCCCAATGATATTGCAGGAACTTACCATAACTGTCATATTAGCAGCTGTACAGACATATACCAAGAGACATTTCTTGCTGTGAAAAACTTAGTCTAAAGACAAAAAGTAGAAGGAGGAAATCAGACAAAGAGATGGAGTGATTTTCCCAAAGTCACACAGTAAAACAGTTGGGAACAAAACCTACCTTCTGAGTCCCACGGCGTGTCTATACTGCAGTCAGAGATGTGACTGCAGCACAAGTGGACATATCTGACCTAGCTTTAATCTAGCTAGCTCAGATAACAATAGCAGTGAAACCATGGCAGCACAGGCTGTACAAGCCCACCGGGGTATTTACTTGAGTGGCTTGTTCCATTTTGACTCCCAGGCTGCTGCAGTCACACCTCTGACTGCAGTGTAGAAATATCCCAGTCCTAGTCCCAGTCCAGTGGATCATGCTGCCTCTTGATATTTCAAAGGATATGCTGACATTCTTGGGCCATAAGCGTAAGAACCTACTGTCTTAGCAGAGCCATGGTTGTGCTATTATTTATCTAATTATCTACTAATTATCATATGGCTACATAGTTTATAGAAATTGTTTCCTCACTTTGCCCTGCTAAACTTTCATTGATTGCTATGGATATGGGTCATGTACACAGAGCTACAGATCTTCACTCCATTGGTATCCACTATTAACTGCTGATATATACCAGTTTTTGCAAGACGAGGATCAAACCCATTGAACATAACTTTAAGGACAGATTTTCAAAAGACTCAGCCTATGACTACCCTTTTGAAACTCTGGCTACATCATTTAAGTGCCTAAGTAGGAGCTGAGCTCTTTTGAAAATATGGCCTTTAGGTGCATGATTCTTGTAGCTCAAGTCCAGATTTCCTTACTCAGACAAAATTCATCTAGCCTGAGTCAGACATCAGGCCATTAGGACTGAGGGCCAGGTTTTCAAAGGTATCGAGGCATCTAAAGCTATAGATAGGCACCTACTGGTATTTTTAAAAGTACCTAAGATGCTTAGGTGCCTAATTTCCACTGAAATCTTTGGGACTTAGGGACTTAATGTTCTTAAGTCCCACTACGTGTCTATCTGCATCTTCAGATGCCTTCGTACCTTTGCAAATCTGGCCCTGAGTCCCAGAGTAAATAGCAAACATTACAAAAACATAAAACCACCAATATTATAAACACACATAAATCCCTTGACTCTGGCTGCAAATCACTTATACAGGACATGCCACGTTAATTATAACTAGTTTTTAACTACACATACGCAATAAGCATTTCACAGATGCAGAATATAATTAGACATGTGCCAGGTGGCTGATACCTACTACCCACATCTCATTCTCACTGCACAGCAGGAAAACACTGGAGATGCACACAGGTCTCTGCAATACACACTGCCTTCCCAAAGATATTAAGTATTAACTTTCAAATAAGAACTTTATACAGAGAACAGCAATTTATACAAAGTTAGTCAGAGCAAATTTTTGTTTGAGTTGTTTTGTGCTTGATGTATTAATCTTAGAGATAGCCAAATAGCATTTAGAGAATACTAAATTCAGCAAGTGGTTGTCTGGTTTGTTTCATTATGGCTTTTTGGGGAGTTTTTTTTATGTTTTTTTGTTTTCTGCACAACCGCATGATTTTTTTTCAAATATATTGAGTAACTGCTAGTATTCAAGGTATATTATAATGGGCATTTTTGAGCAATACCAGAATTCAAGCTTTGAAATGGGTCACCTAAGTCTGATTGATCCTAATTCAATACCCACTGAATTCGATTTGAGTGTGTCCATTAATTTCAATAGGTATTGAATCAGAGCAGTGGTTTTGTTCCTGCTTGGATTATTTAAGTTTTATTAAGAGTACTTAGAATGGGTCACTTACATGTGTGATGGGTTGGATCACAGAAATCCCCTTGGGAGCTGCCACCAGATGTGCAAAGACTACCCCTGCTTCTGTTTTCCCTGCCAGCTCAGGACTCCAGCACCCTGTCTTGCTGAGCCAGACACTCCCGTCTGGCTCCAGACACAGATCCAGGGTCTGAATCTCCTGTCCCAAAGCTGCAAGTTAACCTGAAAACAGCTCACAGTAGTGTGCTTGTCTTTGGCACTCAGATGCCCAACTCCCAATGGGGTCTAAACCCAGATAAATCCGTTTTACCCTGCATAAAGTTTATGCAGGGCAAACTCATAAATTGTTCGCCCTCTATGCACAGTTGTTTGCTCCCCCAGGTATTAATACATACTCTGAGTGAATTACTAAATAAAAAGTGATTTTATTAAATACAGACAGTAGGATTTAAGTGGTTCAAAGTAGTAACAGACAGAACAAAGTAAGTCACCAAGCAAAATAAAATAAAATGCGCAAATCTATGCCTAATCAAACTGAATACAGATAATCTCACCCTCAGAGATGCTTCAGTAAGTTTTTCTCAGACTGGACACCTTCCAGGCCTGGGCACAATTCTTTCCCCTGGTACAGCTCTTGTTGCAGCTCAGGTGGTAGCTAGGGGATTCTTCATGATGGCTCCTCCCCCTCTCTGTTCTCTTCCCCCCTTTATATATCTTTTGCATAAGGCGGGAACTCTTTGTCTCTCTGGGTTTCCACCCCCCCCTCACTGGAAAAGCACCAGGTTAAAGATGGATTCCAGTTCAGGTGACATGATCACATGTCACTGCAAGACTTCATTACTCACTTGCCAGCACACACATATACAGGAAGACTCACAGGTAAATACAGCCATCTGCAGACAATGGGAGTCATCAAGATTCCAAACCATCATTAATGGTCCACACTTTACACAATTACAATAGGCCCTCAGAGTTACATTTTATATTTCTAGTTTTAGATACAAGAGTGGTACATTTATACAAATCAGATGATCATACTCAGTAGATTATAAGCTTTGTAATGATACCTTACAAGAGACCTTTTGCATGAGGCATATCCCAGTTACGTTACATTCACTTATTACCGTATTTTCTCTAAAACTATCTCAGTTACATTATATTGACTTATTATCAAGTTTTTATAAAACCATATAGACTGCACAACGTCACAACATGTACTAAATGTCAAATATATATTTTATTCACTTGAATCATCCAGACCACCACCCAACCTTTGTGTATTAACAAATAGGTGTAAATCAATGGCTAATCAGATCTACTTTCATGCAAATTTATCTGATTTGTAGGTATCACAGACATTAAGTCCCTGAGCTGTATGAAAAATCAGTTCCTCATTGATTTGCCCCAGGTTATATAGAGAGCCAAAAAGAGAACTGAGGTCACCTGGCTCTCGCTCCTGTGTATTAACCTCCAGCTCAACCTTCCTACCTGAAATGGAAGGATCACGACTTCTTCAAGTCAGGCCACCAAGTCTAAAACTGTCAGACCACTGTCTGTCAAGCTGTGCACAGCTAGTGACCAGTTGCCTTTTTCATCTGATGCCACCTTCCCAGGGAGAGCAGTCCTTGTCTCTTTGAACTGACTTCTGGCTCTGTGGAGGCTATGATCTTTATCTAATTCGTTGCCAGCTCTGCAGAGAGTAGGCTTCTTGCCTGCTGCCAACTATGCCTGTTGGCACAAAAATCTCTGTCCTTGGAAAAATGCACTCACATCAAAAGAGTCAGCCAGGGGGCTGGAGTGTAATATTGTAATAAATTTGCATGTAAAATTCAAACAGAAAAGAACTACCCATATCCTGTGGTCACATCTCAGTGTAGCAGACACTGGGCTCCTGCAGATGTGTGCACAACTGAAAGTCCCTAATGCTGACAAATCAGGTAGTTCGGGTTAGCTGTCTGAATGGGCCCTGGAGGAGAAACTCTCTCCAGCTTCAGAAACAGTTCTTGTAGTACATGATCTCTGCAGGACCTTCTTTAATTTCTGGCAGACATTGAGTGTCGCTGAGTCTGCAAAAGGTATTTCTGTACCTAGAGAATCGGAACAACCCATCTTCAACAACAAAAACCATTGCATACAGATTTCCAGACAACTTTCAAAAAAAAAAAAAAGGATTAACACATTATTAAAAATATGGGTTATATTTTTGCAGGAGACTTTGGCTAAAGGATTGTGGTGAGAGCAAAAAGGCTGTTCTAGAAGGGATGGGAGAGCTCATTCTGCCAAATTCAGAACAAGGTCATAAATGTTGAGCTGTATAACGATTACATATTCCTTTACTGCATGTTATACCTCAAAATCTAGAGATTCTTCTGGCTTTTGAGACAGGCAACCATTTTGTGGTCAGTTGAATGCAGACTCCCGCAGAGCAGAGAGTGCTCTCTCAGAGACATTATCTTTCATATTTTTCTTGGGTTTTTCCCCTTAATATAAATTAAGTCAGACTAAAATTATGAAGTTGCTCTTCATGAGTGGAAAAAATATATATCTTGTGTTTTAAATCTAGAACAGATCTCAAAGGGCTGCTGTATATATATATATTTTTCTGTCTTATTACTGTGGTTATGCCAGAAGTGAAGAAAGAATTCTTTGCAAACAAGTGTCCTTCCTATTTGCTCAGAGCCTTGAGTTTCTATGGCTCTTAGAGAAGATGGAATACAACTGCTTTTGTTTTAAAATGGATTGTAAGAGCCCTATTCTCCTTTTAATGCACATATGTGGCTCATCTTAAGAACAGAATCTATCCCTCAGAGTTTAAAGCAGAAAAAAAGGATACATAACAGAGAAAAAGTGAGCATCTGACAATTTATTTGTAAGATGAAAGGAACAAAATTGAAGTGCAGGTAACTTATTCTTTTTTAAAGTTTGTTATGAAGGATGTGAATTATGCTTTGCTGCTGTTTCATCAGTACAGAAAAACCACAACTGTTTCTACAGTTGAAATAAATCATTTCACTTGCTAATCAAGCCACTGAAGATGTTTATTCCTTGTTCTTCTTTTCATTGGTTCTCTATTTTCTACTCTGATTCCCTACCCCGCCCCTGCCATGTTTCTTTAACTTTCTTTGTCCTAGAGCTGGGTGAAATTTCAGGTGAATGGTTTATTCAACAAAAAAAAATCAGTTCCCGTTGACTTGAAACTATTTGCAAATTTGATGCAAAATTCACAAAACGGTGAAAATTTGGAAATTCACAAAATGGTCAGAGGAGGAGGAGGGTGTGGTGGTGCTGCTTTCCCTCCCTCCCACTTATAGCCTCTAGCCCAGTACTGGGATGCAGGAGACCCAGGTTTGAATTCATTCTCTGAAACAAAATGGACTTTTTTGATTCACAAAAAAATTGGAAAAAATTCAGATTTGGTTCAACCCGAACTGATTTTTTTTTTCAATTTTTCGGAACTGCTACCAAACCAAGTCAATTATTCACTCAGCTCTACCCCTGAATGCTAGTAAATTGTAATAAAACTCCACAAAAAGAAGAACAGGAGTACTTGTGGCACCTTAGAGACTAACAAATTTATTAGAGCATAAGCTTTCGTGGACTACAGCCCACTTCTTCGGATGCATATGCGTGGGCTGTAGTCCACGAAAGCTTATGCTCTAATAAATTTGTTAGTCTCTAAGGTGCCACAAGTACTCCTGTTCTTCTTTTTGCGGATACAGACTAACACGGCTGCTACTCTGAAACCTAATAAAACTCCAGAACCCTTCAAGGTTTCCAGGCACTTCACCTCCTTCACACTCTGCTCAGTATTAGAAGGTTCGTGTTAGCCAAGAACCAAATCCAGTTTGCATTACTCCTGTGAGGAGTCCCGGTGATGGAAAAATCCATTGAAATTGATCACTTGAGGAACATGAGCAGTATTTCATTCCAGGGCGGCACATGAAGATACTAACATATTGAAATTAATGGGAGTCTTTCTATTGATGTGAATGGGCTTTGTATCAGGTGCTTGATGATATTTACTGCATATGTTTGGCTAGATAGTACACGCAGACCCACATTAGAACCACCATATAGAGTAGACCAATTACTTGTAAAATCCAGTAATTTGGTTTCTATAGCCAATACATGGTTGTTCCGGGGAAGGCCTGGTCAACCAACAACAACATTACAATCCTAGTGCACTTAGGCCTGGTCGCACTGGAGGGGAGGGATCGATCTAAGTTACGCAACTTCAGTTACGTGAATAACATAGTTTAAGTCAACATACTTAGATCTACTCACCACGGTGTCTTCCCTGTGGTGAGTCAACTGCTGCCACTCCCCCGTCAACTCCGCCTGTGCCTCTTGTGCCAGTGGAGTACGGAGAGTGCTCGGGGGTCGATTAGACGTGATAAATCAACCCCCGCTGGATCAATCACTCCCTGTTGATCTGGCGGATAGTATAGACATACCCTCAGTCATGTATGAGAGAAGAATGTCCTCATGGTGAGAGAAAAATATTCTTCCTGACCACAGCCAATGATCACTTTATGCCCTGAAGCATGAATAGTGATAGTAAAAAAAAGTGTATTAAACTTATATATCATTGACCAAATGAACCTAATTGTGATTTACTTTTTGTCTTGGAAAAAAATCTTTTATTCAAGAATCACAAGCACCAGAAAGAACAAATCAGTATTCAAACACCACATCTCAATCATCTGCAGAAGATGGATTATAGGCTTCTAAGAAATGAAGGGGTAGCAATATTTTAATTATTTTAATTACACATAACAAAAGCTGTTACAGACCAAAGAATACCTTAAAACTAATTATCAGCCTGAATATGATATTAAGAAAGGCTTTTCAAAGCTTAATAGAAATAAAAATGGATAGGACAGAAAATTAAAGAAAAAAAATACTAGAAAAGAGAATAAAACAATCTATGGAAGAAGACACACAACCCTTCTGGGAGGATTAGGGGCACTGACTTGAATAGTATAGTGTTGGATCATACCCAAATATATCTCCAACTGAAGGTATGCACTGAAATCAAATATCACCTTCTGTTTATTGAGGAAAAACATTATTATACTTCTGCTACCCCTGCCAGCATATACTGTACTACACTTCTGAATCTTCTAGCCTAGAAACCAGTACAACGTTCATAAATGTTTAGGTCAGCCTTTGAATAAAGAACCGAATAACTACAAACTTCAAGTAGTGCTTTTAAAAGAAGAATTTCAAGGTTAATACCATAGTGAGAATGTGAATTACTGCTGCACCCTGGCAAAAGACTCTCCCCCCCCCCCCCCCCGAGTGTTAGGAGTTCTTAAGAACATAAGAGCAGCCATACTGGGTCAGACTAAAGGTCAATCTAGCCCAGTATCCTGTCTTCCGACATTGGCCAATGCCAGGTGCCCCAGAGGGAATGAACAGAACAGGTAATCATCAAGTGATCCATCCCCTCTTGCCCATTCCCAGTTTCTGGCAAACAGAGGCTAGGGACATCATCCCTGCCCATCCTGGCTAATAGCCATTGATGGACCTATCCTCCATGAACGTATCTAGTTTTTTAACTGAGTTATAATTTTGGCTTTCATAACATCCTCTGGTAAGGAGTTCCACAGGTTGACTGTGCATTGTTCAGAAAAAATACCTCCTTTTGTTTTAAAGCTGCTGTCTATTAATTTCATTTGGTGACCCCTAGTTCTTGTGTTATGAGAAGGAGTAAATAACACTTCCTTATTTACTTTCTCCATACCAGTCATGATTTTGTAGACCTCTGTCATATCTCCACTTAGTCGTCTCTTTTCCAAGCCAAATAGTCCCAGTCTTATTAAGCGCTCCTCATATGAAAGCTGTTCCAGATCCCTAATCATTTTTGTTGCCTTTTTCTGAACCTTTTGTGTGCCCACCAAAGGTTCGGTCAATATTTTGCTATCTGGGCCTGTTCCCGCTTCTGAGGTACATGGGATGTTTTCTTACATCACTTTCAAAATAACTGTCTTCCAGCACTGCTATCCCCTAAGAACATTCTAAATCTTAATGGAGTCTCTGGGATGGATTGTGGTCTTATGTTTTGAACAAAGGACTCCATTGGTTCCATCCCTGGCTCTGCTGTTGAGATGCAAAGTCGCAGCCTCTCTGTGTCTCAAGTTACCCATCTATAAAAGAAGCATAATACTTATCTCCCTTGCAAGGCTATTGTGGGGCTGGTAATCTACCAACTCCCGTACAATGGACTGTGTTGCCCAAACCAGAGCTGAACTAAGTATGTTCATTGAGTAAAAGTCTTGTCATGCAGACAAGAAAGCACTGGTGAATTTGGTGCTCTTTGAAGAGATGTTGGATTGGCAGCTGTGGAGTGGAGAATCCACATGTGATTAAGCCAATTCTTATTCTGAAAGAATTTAAACATGTGCCTAATTCCCACTGAAACTAATTGGACTTAATCACATTCTTAAGTGTGTTGCTGAATCAGGGCATTTATCCACAGAACAGGTAAGGAGAAGAAGTGCAAGCTTTGCCCTCACCCACCGAGGGTCATGGGGGAACGCCAGGTAGGGTGAGAGAGGGTGGCTCGGATTTCATACTACAGCACTGGTTTGTCAAAGGATAGTAAATGTAGGCCTTCCCGGCTCAGTACCACTTACAGCAGTACCTGTGACATAATGTTAAGTAACACACTCCCCTTAGGGAATTAAACGCCAACCAGGCACAGAATTTCTGATTCACACTGGAGTATTGCTGACAAAGTTTAATCTCTAGCCTGGTGTGAAAAATTTCACATAGACTTTGGAAAAGTGAAAAAAAAATATGTAGGTTTTGCCGTTTAAGCTGCTTTCTATTTAGCAAACACAGCGGCTGAGGGAGTTCCAGATAGTTCTATCTAGTTCAGCTTGATAACAGGAGGAATGAAGAAAGGACAGATGGGTGACAGGAGTCTGTGCATTTTTTTCTTAAATTTAAACTATTAGGCTGAGGTTTTTTTATCTTTGTTCCCAGCAGGTAGCACCTTATTCCCCAAATAATCTCATTGAAGTCAATAGGACTACTCATGAATGAAGTTCCTATTCAGCATAAATAAGAGTATTAGAATCTGGCCCTTAATTATTTGCTGGGCAAAGTCATTGTAACACAATATCTGTATCTAGTGTTTAATTTGCAATATTCCTGCTTTTCAACAGTGCCACATGCAAAAATGCTAGTCATTTTACTAGACATGTTCTCATTCTCTTCCGTTGCAAAAAAAAGCAATTTTCACAGTTGAAAATTGCTTTTCCTGTTGAAGAGCTATTTCTCTCCATCTGAAAAAAAAAAGCTACAGTTGACTTACTTTAATTCCATATCTCTTTGCCTCAGTTAAATAAAGTCCTATGAATTAGAAATCCAGATTGGAGAAATTCATTGCAATGCAATGTGATCCCAGGGAAAAAAATAAAATTAAACGTTTGATCTTAGACAGAGTTGGCAAAATTAATTGTTAATAATCTTCCTGATATAGCTAGCTCTTAGTTCTGTTTCCATGTTATGATTTTCCCAGTTGGTTTGTTATAATTGTTCAATGGATAATTTGTGCAAACAAATTTTATCCAACAAATTGCTTGCAAACTTGTATGAGAATTAATTATCCATTATTTGTGCTGCGAAACTGATGAACTAGAGCACATGATATTCTTTCTCCTCATCAATTGAATGACCTGAGCATTATAAGAAGTGGAGTTTCATTTTTGTTTGCAAATTATTTCACAAATATTTGTAAATGTTGGACTAATGTATGAAAGCACTTCCAGTGAAAGTATTCATAAAATATGTATTAATGTGACTGCTCAGGATAGTCTTGCTGATTAAAACTTTCCTGTCCAAATATAAGCAAATATGAACACCAACAAAGCAAATTCAAATTTCATTTACACAGAAATGTATGAACATTTCTCTCTATATTCACCTAGTCAGAGACAGAATATTAGTGAGATTAATGTAAAAATATACAAGTTGTATGAAAATATTAGATTAATGAATGTTATATTAACATTCTTACATTGACAGGTGATAAACATAATAATTTTAATGTCTAATCTTTTAAATCTGATAATGTTTGTTGCACTAGCTTTAAGCTAGGGGAATACGTAGACTGAGGGCCCAGTCAACTCCCATTAAATATAGTGGAAAGATTCCTATTCATGACAGTGAATCATGCCCTACGTTTGTTTACACAATTAAAGGTGTTTTTATTTTAAAATAAAATTTTAGACTTTGAAGTAAAAAAAAATTTTAGACTCTCCCTGCATAAAATCCAGCACATCTCCTTAGGTTCAATTACTTTAAAATAACCATTTTTTTATTCCTTCTTGTCCTTAAAGATATTTGCCACAGCTGGTAAAAATGCAGAAAGGTTTGCAGAAAGACATAGATTTTATACAAATACATGCAACAACAGAGAAGCTGCTTTCTGATAAATATTCAACATTCTTGAGAAGGTATTTATGGTGTCTGACTGCTGGATTCTTTGGGTGTGGGCCAGTTCTCTAGCTTCTGAACATTCTATCCTGTGTCCAGAGGTTGGAATGAAGGAGACCAGAGCTCAGCAGAGACAAAAGTAAAACAAAACCAAAGGACTTAAAGGTAAACTCACCAGCCAAGACAGAAGGTGGTGTTGGGCTGTTTTCCAATTTAAAGCTTCAGGGGAGACAGTTCAGAGGTGAGCTAGGAGGATAGCATCTGCCACAGGGATGGGGATGCTGGTGCAGCTTTGGAAATGACCCAATATTTAGAATGCCTGGTGATGAAGTCAAGTAGGAGCTGCAGAGCTTGTGGGGGGAACCCCACTCACAGAGGTGAGGCAACTGAAGAAACACAAGGCTAACACAGCCTCAGTGAGAATCTACCAGTTGCTCACTATTGATTCCAAACTAAATGAGATGCACCACAGTCTTTTGAGGAGGCACTTTCTTTAGGTATTTAATAATCTTTCCCACACTTTTTCAGTAGGTCAATTTACTCAATAAATTAAAGGTGAAATCCTGGCTATGCTGAAATCAAAAGCAAAGCTCCCATTGACTTCAGTGGTTACAGGGTTTCACCCCACTCATACAAGTGCTCATAAGAGTAAACCAATGATTAACACCCACTTGTCACTAATTCCATAGAAGTACTATTTCTCTGTCTTTAGAACACAATCTCAATTGAGCTGCAAGGAGTTATTAGCGATGTCTACACTAGCACTTTTGTCAGTACTGACCGACGTAAGTTTTGCCAACAAAAGCGCTGGTGTGGACAGCGCTATTTCAGTAAGGGATGCTCTCCCGCCAACATACCTACCACCACTCATTGGGGGTGATTTACTTATACCAATGGGAGAGCTCTCTCTCTCCGGCATAGAGCAGCTATACACAGGAGAACTTACAGTGGCACTGTGCCGCTGCAAGGTCTGTAGTGTAGACATAGCCTTAGTCTAAGTGGTACTTCTTTACCTGAACTGGAAAAGCAGCATGTACTGCATATCGTGTTTCCTCATCTGGCATTCTTGCTAGGAATTTGCTTTGAAACTGAGGTTACTGAGCACATTAATAAAGAATTTTAAAATAAGCTTATGAAAATTGTATGATACATATCACTAGCTAGTCTTAACAGAAAATAGCGGAGTTAATGGTAAGGAAAACACGTCTGTGCTATCTACTGAAAAAAATAAGGTGGTGTGGATTTCAGTGACTTGGGAAATATATGAACCACCCCAAATTATTAATAATTACACTAGATAATGATACATTTAATAGAAAGGAACTAAAAATGTGTAGCATATTTTTACTGACAACATATTTCCATGTTTAGTATAATTATAGAGCAGCACAGGAAAGCATTTGATTTGAGGTATTAAATAAGTGATGAGAATTCAATAAAATACTGACTAGGGTTTTTAAAATATTTATTCTTTTGAAAGAGGAAGAAGAGAGAAATAAGATGATTGTACAAAACATGAAATTGTGGTTCTCAGGTTCAGTGGATAGTCCAGTTTGTTTCTTCTCCTAGTAGCCCAATGAAATGGAACCACATTTTAATTCAGGGTGCACATAAAACAGTCAATCTGCTGCTCCCAATTGTGTTATAATTTACCAAGCAAGTATAGAATGCAGGATAGTAATAGAGTCCTCAGCATAATTGGATGATAGCAAAGTGTTCTCATATTGTAGTGTGAGAGGCCTAGAATCACCGTCATGGCCTAGTTGGAGGTGGGGAAAAGAGGAAGACGAAAGCAAATATTAAGCACCACACTTTGCCATGTCTGAGGCAATCTTTTCAATGAAATTTTTTTTAAATCATCAATACTGTTTTTGCCCCCCTCAACGGCATAGTCAGACAATCTTACAGCCCCAACATACAGAACTAAATTCTGGATCCACATGCAAGTTCCATTTGACCTCAAGGACAGGAGGTCTCTGACACCAGAATTGGATTACAAGAAGAAGTGGTTACATAAAGCATTGGCAATAAAAACACGGATGCTGAGAGAAAGTTAGTCCAGAGCTCAGTTTATTCTTCTGCACTTGACAGAGTCTCAGTCTGATCTGAACCTCAGTTAGGGATTTGATGGTTGATATATTACAGAATATGAAGATACCTGGAAGGAAATGAGCTTTCAATTTGACAGGCTGTGGTAAGGCTAATTCGAACCATTTACCCTGGAAAGCTCCTGCTTCAATTACAATAGCTGCTTCCAGCTGTCACTAACATTTGGGAAGAGCAAGATTTTCTTCTCTCTGGGTGACGTCTGCATGTTGTGTTCAAAACTTGAGCAAGTGGGCTTTTCACAGGGTACCAATGTGGTGTGATAACTGGCATAGAATCCTCCGGCAAACACTGAGGCAGAGTATGGACTCCTTCTTGAGCTATCACATGTCCCTGGCCAGAGTATCTGTATAATTCCCTCCGATTGCAACCCTTCTTTCTCCCATAGAGATCTTCCATGGTGCAAAAAGGAGACACGGGGAGTGTGTGTGACCACAATGCATCTGCCTTATCTTGAGGTTTCCTCAGCTATGGAGAGAAGTGGGAGATGTCATCTTTTTAAAGGTAATTTCTACTATTCCTCCCCTGCCCTCTTGCAATAGCATAGATTGAAGGTCCAGTCTTGTATGCATTCATCAGTTGCAATAACTGTTAGAGCCCTGGTGATGTTGGTCTTGGGTTCATGATGGTAGTTTTGGATTACATAGGCTATTTCCACTGAAATGAAAATTTAAAAAGCTGCAAATATTGGCCACAGGAAGTTACTCCTCCAAAGGATAAAATCCTAGATGGCAGCCGCTTTCAAAGGTTTAAAAGCTATTTTTGAGTACCTAGAATCCTGTACAGACATAATCAATAACAATTTCAAAGTTCTGAATTTTTGAATGAAAAAGGACATGATTTTCTTGAAAATCTTACAAAAAATTCATACTTTGTTTTTTACCAGCTCTAAATAATAAAGTGAAGCTGACATATGAATGCAATAGTTCACCACCATGTTTAGTCTTCTCTCTTAAATATACAGCGATGGATCATCAACAGAAGTGAACCAGCTCCATACAAGTCAATAACACCACAAATGGTGGATTCTCTGTACCCTCAAGTCTTTAAATCTGAGGACTTCCATAACTCAGCCAGAGGTTCTGGGCCTATTGTAGGAGTGGGTGGTGGAGGTTCTGTGGCCTGCAATGTGCAGGAGGCCAGACTACATGATCATGATGGTCCCTTCTGTCCTTAAAGTCTGAGTCACTAGAATTGTGTCTGAGGATCTAGCTCATAAAAACATGAACATTCACCCAGAAAAATTGTTATACGGCAAGATAAATTTCTGGTTTCTGATGCATCCCAAACCATTATAGCAAAGGAAGCTGCCAACATTGTTATTATTCCAAGAAATTTCAAAGTTTAAGTGCAGATTAACAGCATTTAATGGGTTTATTCTCCTATGCATGCATGCACGTTATTTCCATTAACACTAACGCGAGTTATGCATTTCACATCCTGAGAATGCTAGACCCCCTTAAAGATTATGTTACTCATTTGCTCTACCCATAAAACCTCACTTGGTAAAATTAGAAATGTGTAAAAATCTCCTACTGTTTGGGTACACATTAATTAAGAGCCTTCCACATTAGGCTGAAGATTTTTTTTTTTTTTTTTTTTGGCATAACAGTTCACTGACACTTTTATTAGCTGAGAAAGCCACTCCATGAATTAAAACAGAAACACAAAAATAAGTTTGTCATTTAAAAATAATTGGGCTCTATCTTAAGTTTTTGGCAAGAGTTGCATTAGGACATTGAGCAAGCTTGTATTATGGATGACATTATGTGGCTTAGTACTGACCACAAAAGGCCTTCAATTTGAATCTCGCCAGTTTTCTAATTCTCACAAACTAAGCTAGGCCAATTCTAGTCAATATTTGGATGGGAGCTCACCACTATGTCATTATCAGAAGAACAGTATCATCACTCAGATCAGACCTACTTAGTATTAATACTTTCTGCTGTCCATAATGTTCTAAAGATTCTGAATATGAATCCCAGCTCTGACTTATGTCCATGACTAGATCCATAAAGGATCATAGCAAATCCCCGGAACCAAACGCCTATAAAACTTTGAGGAACTTTGGATCTGGACAGGGCCGGCGCAACCCATTAGGCGACCTAGGTGGTCACCTAGGGCACTACAATTTGGGGGGTGGCGACTGTGGGGGTATTTCAGCGGTGGGACCTTCTGCCACCTCTGTGGGGGGCAGCATTTCGGGGCGGGATCTTCCACCGCCTAGGGTGGCAGAAAAGCTGGTGGCGCTCCTGGATCTGGATCTCAAATTTGGATCTCTTTAGTTATTTATTTGTATTTTTTTAACAAGACATAGGACCAGACTTTTAAAGATATTTAGGTGCCTGAAGATGCACTTAGGTGCCTAAATCCCATTGTGACTCTAGCCCCAAGTACCTAAATCCCATGGAAATGAAATGAGAGCTAAGCACCTTGGCTCTTTTGGGAAATCCCACTAAGCATCTATCTGCAAATGTAGGTGCCTAAATACCTTTAAAATCTGACCCAAAATATTAATTAGAAAGGGCTAGCTAGGATATTCTGCTTTGACGCACAGCTTGGCATGACACAGTGTATATCAAAGGAAACAAGCCCTTCCTGCATGTTTTAGATTTACACTTCTCTGATCTGGCCACTTTCATCATGTGGGGTTTGCTGTCACACCATTTCTTATTTTACAGGATCTGGGTATGAAAAGCAGGGTTCAAAACCCGTGATCTCACTAGGACAAAGAAAGAGAGAGGATACAAATTTAATACATTAATAATTTACAAAGAATTTTGTCCAGTTATTTCTAATAGACTATAAAAATCAATGCATCCTTTTTTTTTTCCTTTTGCTTAATCTCAGCTGGCTTCAGAACTCTACTTTTGCTTGCTTTAGTTTATAAAATGTTGGGGATACCGCAGAGGTGGGAGGGTTGGCATGCAGTTTCAGTTGTAATTGTCATAATCTTGACGAGATTAATGTTTTGGGCAGAGTAGAAGAGAGAGAGGAAAGGAAGGAGGAGAAAAATGTAGGAGAAGTACAAGATATAAATTGAAAGATCCAGAAAAAAAAACAGGCAATCTGTCTAGTGGCTAGAGAATTAGAGTAGACATTAGGGAATAGGTTCAAGTCTCAGCTCTGTAATCTTAGGCAAGTCATTTCCTCCGTCTGTGCCTCTTTCCCCTCCCACCCTTTGTCTCTCTTCTCTGTTTAGATTGTAAGAGCCTGAGAACAGGAACTGTTCTCTCATTAGGTGTATATATAGGGCCTAGTGTAAAGGGACCCAGATCTCAGTTTGGGCCTTCCGGTGCTATTAAAATGAAAGCGGAAAGGGAGATTGCTAAAGAAGTAAAAACAAAAAATTTTTGTTTTGTCTTTATAAATTTCAGGTATTACGTATTTAAAACCATTCTAGAAATAGATTGATTAGTATTAAAATTAGAATTAGATTAGAATTTAGGATGAAAGATGTGTCCTGAAAGGAGGAGGACTGGGAAGTGCTATTTTAGGAATAACATTGTGGAATATATGGAAGAAATTAGTGATAATGAAGGCATAAGGATTTGATTCTCTTATTGTTTGGGAATGAAACTGTGTGCCTAACTTGCATGGGCAATTACAGTAATTGTGCATGCAAATTGGGTAACTGAATATGCAAAAATTTACATCTATAATTACCTGATTGGGATGCACAGCCATGGGAATTGCTCAGTCAATTTAGGAAAGCAATTACACATGCATTTTATGAATTGCATGGCTACACTATATGAAAATCAGTCTCTTCAATTCATCTAATCTGAGGGCACTGCAGGACTGTTATGCAGTATATGTAATTTAGTTTGTGCCTCTATGGCACTGTACTTTGTACTATATGCCCTACAGTACATTTTACTTAGACCTTTCCAGCTATGCATTTAAATGTATACCCATGGAAAGAGGATCATATCAACCATGTTCTTCCGGTTAATTGTAAATCCTTGTTATATCCGCATCTGTCTAAATTAATTCTACCACCAACCATTACTTTCCATGATGGCGGAATATTCCATAAATAAATTACCAGTCCAGAGAAGGCAATGTTTGGGCATAACAGGGAGACACACAAGTTAGCTATTAAACCATTACATGTGTGGGCTTTTAAAATAGTGGAGAACACTATGGATTTCCAAAAATTGCTGAAGGAATTTGGAATCTTAAGTCTTATTACTACAAGTGACTCAGACACTTAAGATCTTAGGTCCCACTGACTTGTGATGAGACTTGGGCCCAGATCCTCAAAGGCATTTAGGTACCTAACTCCCACTGAGGTCAATGGGAATTAGGCACCTAAATATCTTCAAGGATCTGGCTACTCTTTATTCAGACAAACTCCCTCTGAAGTTAATGTGGGTGAAAGAAGTTCAGGACCAGGCTTCCACTTGTGTAACATTAGGGTTTTTAAATATGGCCATGCTTAATATATAAGTACAATAAGAAATATTTGGGAATTAATCTGGCTTTCCGAATATAGATGCAGCTTAATAACCACATGTTTTCTAGCTCTGATGGCAAAAAGGAGTCCATGTTGATTTACAAGTGTCAAATTACCTGTATGCCACTGATTTACAGTGAAAAGAGCTAATAAATACAACATATTTCAAGCAGCAGGACAGTTTTTGCTATGTCTTAAACAGAACCCTTGTTATGAATTAACATACACAAATACAAGTAATAACAGTAAAGGCTCGGCTGTTAACAGTGAATGGAAGTGACCCTGCCAGCAGGTAGGGGATCTTGGGGGACAACTACTGCACTGGTGGAGTGCAAAATAAACTTTATTAAGAAAATGCAAAAAACAGGGAAAATTCAATAGTGAGGAGTACGGGGTTTGTTAAGGTAGACAATTGGGAAGCGGTTTCTTTTAGTAAATAGGATAGGGGGTTTCAATAGTGGGGTACAATACAGTGGGGTCCAATATAGTTGGTAACCAATTAACACTGAAGTATAAATGTAACAGGTAGCTAACAGTTCCTATGTAAAAGGTGTGTCAGAGCAGCATATAACCAACTAACAGTTATGGGTAAAATGTGTTAAATAACCAACAACTCTAGGTAAAAATATGTCACAGTGGTGAAAATGTAAAATGTGAGGTGTGTTAGAGAGAAAAAGGGTAACCAATGGGGTTTTATGCTAGACTTCAGTAATACAATTGAGGTTTGGCAGCAGCAGGAGCGGGGTGAGCACGTGGGGGAAGGGATTAAAAGAGAGAGAGAGAGAAAGGCAGTGGTAGAGGAGTGAGGTTGGGGGATGGGGGAAGAGGAGCACGTGGTGGAGCAGAGACCAAAGGCAGAGGCGCTGCGGAGGGAGATTTAAACTCAGGGGGACACAGAGCAGACAGGCTGCAAGTTTAAACAGCAGACAGACTGCAACGAGTGACTGGGGAGCTCGGGGGGAGACACGGGCAAGCTCGGGGGTGGGGGGTTAGGGCAGTGGGAAGACAGACTTAACCACAATTATACTGAACATAGTAAAATCTTATCTATGATCTAACTTAACCAAGACTACACAAATTAGCAAGTAACAGAATACAATACAACAATTTTTTTTAAAACCTAACTTACAGAGCACAATACAAACAATTCTTTAAACCTAACTTAACCACAGCTATGCAAAATGAAATTACAACTTATCTAGACTAAGAACCTGATTCTAATAGGTGCACCTTACACTATGCCGCTTCTTTGATCGGGAGGGGGAGCAGTTCCGGAGGGCAGAGTGGTGTGTGCCCAGGATACAGCCCCAGGGAGGGGGAGGTGTTAACTAGTGGTGGCTGCAGCAATGGGGTGGCTGCAAGCCGGCAGCCCAGGATACAGTCCAGGAAGGCACAGCCTAGCAGCGTCACAGGCTTATTTCCAGCAGCAAAGGCACTGCAGAGCAAGAAACAGATTACAGATACAGACCAAGGAGTTAGCTTGGGTCTGTCTGCTGGGGAAACAAGGCCAGCAGCTAGGACAGGGGGAGTTTGCAAGAGGGAGTTCTCACCAATCCCCAGGACAGCAGCAAGCACAGAGACAGGAACGGCAGTAGCACCGAAGGATGGAGAAAGGACTCTATTCGCTTACAATAATCAGGAGATCTCCAGGCACAAATTTGTTGTTCGTGGGAGGGGAGTTTAAAAACAGGGGTATGCTCAAAAACAAATGAGAGCGGGGAGAGGGCCCCCAAAGACTCCTAGCTGATCAGACCAGGTGGCAAAGCAAGGACCTTCTCCGAGGTCTGATCAGAAAATGTCCGTCTTTAAAGGCAAACTCAGGCAGTTTCCCACCAGTACTTTTGATTGGCTCCTCTTGATACAGGGGAGGAGAGAAGGCAGGGAAAGGCTGCAGGTAAGCATAGGCATGCCTGGGCATGTTCTGGGCCACAGGTATGACTCATATGCTTAATTAGTTGGCCACTTCAGGTCTTGCATTTCTGGGCAGCGCCTCCCACACCGAGCCCGGGTCTGAACAAAGGAACCAAACAAAGAAGCAAGAAGCCCCCTCCCTAGGCAGAGCAATGGCTCCAGTTAGTCTGTACAAGCCATTCCTATGAATAGGGCTGTGACTTTAGTTAGCACCATGGCCGGGAGGGGCGGCCACATAGGACAAACAGAAAGGAGAGGGGAAAAAGGAATGCAGCAGGGGGACAGCTGTAACAGACAGGAAGGATTTGAAGTCCAGAGCCCACAAACCTGACACGTTGGGAGGATCGAAAGACAATAAAAAGAAACTACAGTACCATCTCTCTTCTTGGTCAGGGGATGAACCCTGATGGTCCCATGGAATGAACCCCGATCACGCAATGAGGATGGTTCTGGAATCCTGGACAGAACCAATGAAACTGGAATGCTGGACCACAGGAACACCGGAACGCTGGAACACAGGACGTGATGATCAACAGGTAAGTGGCTTGTCCTCTTCTTTCTTCTGTCTTCCATCTCCTATGCGTTGTCCTGAGTGGTAGTACGCGGACTTGCTAATGGAAATGGAAATGGGTGCATGCAGTGTATGACACAGAGGTAACCTGGTATCATACACCACAATCCTGGCCTAGCTAGGATTCCTTTCAAAGGCTGGCAATGAGGGAGACACTGACTGTCACTAGGTTGGACAGCCCTGAGCAGGACTGAGGCTGCCACCTAAATAGTCTGCAGTTGGTAGGCAGATTATTAGGTCACATGATCCTAACTGCCTTTTCCTGCTCTAATTTGAAAAAGGCAGGGGATGAGGGGTGGGAAGCTCTCCGTGAAGGAGGGGGCCTAAAATGGAGTCCTAGTTGTTGTTTTGTAAAACAAGATGGAGAACCATGCCAATTAAGATTTTCCCTCAACAGTGCCTCCTCAGGAACTGCATTTCAGCTCTGTTAAATGAATGTATATTCAATGTATGTGGCTTATAATCTAAAGCCAAAAGGCCTGGTTCCGCTCTCAATTATACCACTGAATTCAGGAGTAACTCCAGTCCATGAAGTCAATGGAGTTGCCAGTATAAAACAAGTGAAAGTGGGAGAAGAATCAGGCCCAAAATTTGGGGGTTTTTGCTAAGTAATACAGCAACTACATTTATCATCTTCATCATCATTAATTATCAGCTGTCCTAGTTATGCAGATCTAAGATTGCGTAAGAGTCACTCTAACTGCTACCCAGGTAGCTGGATGAGTGAGTTTTCTGCTACTCTTCTAAGACAGTAGGGCAAACCAACCATTGAGTTTCATATTCACTGTGGTCCCTCTAATAATTTCATCAGTTTTCTAGTGTCAATCTGAGCTCATCTTCCATCCACTGCAAATGCAGCAATTAAATCAGTTGCTTTTAGTTTATTTGTGCAATACTGTTAAATCAGTTTGCATGACAATTTTAAAAAAGGCAATCGAGGTGCCTGGTGCTACACGGGTGTCAGGTCTTTCAAAGCTTTCCCCCCCTCACTAGCCTTGTTCCATGCTCAAAGATATTGATTTGGAAGTATAAGGGGTAACAGATTTACTGAGTCACCCCTCAGGACTGAAGAGATGGCTGGGAGACCTCTCCCAGGACAGAAAGGAACCGTCCACCTGCACTCACTTCAGGATATTTGAAGGTGTAAAAGAGACAAAGGGATTTTCTACAGAACTTTCTGCAACTGAGTGCTCCTCTCAGCTTTTGAATTTTCCTTCTGCAGGTTTCAGATCTCACAGCCCACAATGTGGCAGATACAGGCCACAACTAACTGGCTATATTTCAAACTGGCATGCAGACGTTCATTGACTCACCACCAAGAAATGGTTCTGAAACTTGAATAGACAGACCCACGTTTTGTAAAACTTGAGATGTTCCAAGTTCACTATCAAAGCCAGTCTCCCTCCTTTTCCTCTAAGGATATCCCCCAGGCAGACAGGGTTGCTGGAACTAGGGGTGTTGGGGTGTGCGACAGCACCCCTTGCTTGAAGCAGTTTCCATCATGTACAGGGTTTACAGTTTTGTTCAATGGCTTTTAGCACCTCCACTATAAAAATTGTTCCAACACCACTGCAGGCAGTTTTCAAAAGAAGATCTATACTATTGCCATATATATATATATGGGAAAAAGCATAAAATGATCTGGAAAGCACTATAAGAAGAATTCATGTTCTTTATTTTGCCCAAATGATATAAAATCAAAAAAGTGCTCTCTAGCCACCATATCATGGAGAAGACAGATATGCAACCATGGGCAGCCCTCATGAAACACTATCCCTACAGAGGCCCTATTTTAGGCTGAAGGAAGTTTGGCTGACCTGGAGTCATTTTATAAAGATAGATTCCACTACATCATGAGCTATAAAGTCCCTACTCCACAAGAAGGAAATGTTTCCTACAAAGGAATGTTCATCTGCTCAATTCAGGGCTCAGTTATTAAACCTGTAGGCTATCATATTTTAGTTCACAATCAGGAATGAATTTAATTCTTTCTGTGAATTAGGAGGGAGCTCCTCAGCTGACGTAAATTGTCACCACTCCATTGAAATCAACAGAAATATGACAATATACATCAACTGAGGATCTGCCTCTAGGTTTCAGTGTCTTGTGTCCATGATTCTGCTCAGCTTAATAAGATTAGAATTTGACTGGAAGACTATGGAGAGAGTCCTTGGATGAGTGGAACTCTAGATTTTATTTCTTTTAGGCAAAAAAATTAGGAGGGAGAAGGGAAGAGGGTCAAGATGGAAGTGGCATGAAAATTTCTGAAATTTCATTTTTGCCAATCTTCTTGAATGTTAGAAGAAAGCAGCAGAGACGCTTATCTGGGCACCTTCTTTATATCCAAGATTTAGCCACCATCTCTTGGAAGTCAGAATGTAATATTGAGGCCACTGAAAGCAAGTCAAATGATTTGTATTATTGGATTAGAAGTCACTGTGAAAAGGAAAAAAAATCTTAAACCACAGGATAATTTATGCAGTAATTGCCACGTAATGAGCGAGTTCAACAGCAGATAATTACATGGAAAGTACTTAAATGATGACTATGTACTTTAAAAAATTGTTGCAAAATTGGGTTCATAATTAAATTATAATTATAGGAAACTCTAGACATTGATCATTCGCAGAGAAATTTGTATGTTTTCTTTTCAGTGTTTTGTAGCTTATTCTTTCGGTGTGATTCATCTTCTTTTTCATATTCACTGTGTTCCTTTTTCTGTTGCATGAAGGATGTTACCCTTTTACATTAGCTTGCATATTACTAATTATAGAAAATATTTTCAATTAAATACTAAAGTTCCTGTTGAAATAAGGTTCATGAACATGTAAATTCTTAACCATGTATATTTTGTAGGCACTGGGGAGGAAATCTGATCATTTAAAGTATGTGAAACAGCAATAATAAGCTATGATTGGGAAAGCTTGGGACTAGCTCCTCAGCTGATGTAAATCGGCATAGGTCTGTTGGTGTGACACTGATTTTTACACCAGCTGAGGATCTGGTCCGTTAAGTCTAAGAGCAATACATCCAATTGATCTTTATTTAGCACTTTCAATAACATACGTTTTCTACGTGGGGTAAAAGGGTAAACTGCAATACAGCAGAACCCCTATTTGATGAATTAATTGGGGACTGAAAAGATAAAAGAAAAATTCATACAACTGAACATCTCAGTTACAGTAGGTACAGTGCATAGATTAATTAATTAATCATTCAGTGATGGTCTGCATAATAATGGTAACCAATGTATACAATGTACCTGATTTTTCTTTGCCGCCAAATCTCAGTGTTTTTAAACCTGTACAGGCAGTTGAACTTTGGCTGAAGGACTGAAGTCACATTTGGTGTCAGCAAGATGATTTCAGCAGTTGAAAAGAGGTTAATCTTTATAGATAAATCTTTGTAAAAAACAATCAGGGTTCTACTATTCTTTACACGTCAGTTGTATCTTTATATGAAATAAGGTTCTTTAAGGAATGGCATCAAGCCAAGCTGCCTCAGGAGAAGATCAGGGAGAGATTGTGCCTCAGGGAGAAAGATAGGATGCAGCGTTCACTATCCCCTGGGGAAGTATATTCCCCCATAGGCACACAGAGGGAGCAGTCCTGGACTCCCTCAGGCACAAGGAGTGTAATTGTGGCTGACCCCTGCCTGGGGTGAGCAACAGAGGAGTCTTCTTGTGTTCTCCAAAACTCCTGCAAAAGGACCATTCAAGATCTGGTGCTAATTAAGCCATTCAGCTAGACTTGTAAATAAACATACTTTCCAATGAGCCTATTCACTAATTTTCGAGTGCCTGACTTAAGATGTCTGATTTTCAGAGTTGCTGAGCACCTGCAGTGACTTCAGTTGGATCTGTGAGCGTTCAACAATCCTGCTATCATACCCTAGATTTCTCAGGTTTGACCACCCAAAAGTCAAGGCACCAAAAGTGAGTGGACCCCTTTTGAAAATGTTGGCCTCATCATTTTACAGGTAAGTAAAATAGGGAAAAGTGACTGACTCTAGGTCACACGATGATTCAATGATAGAGCTTGGAATGGATCCCAGATGTTCTGGTCACTAGGCCGCATTCTGTTATGGGATCTGCTGGCTACTCGTATGGCATTTATCCCTCTTTTGACTGAGCCTGTTGCTTCCATTTAACAATAGTAGTAAGTAAGGAACAGCCACTATTTTTTAAATCGATGCTGCTGTAAAAGAAAAGAGATTAATGCTCTCACTTAAGTGAGAGAGCTTGATCTTTGCAGGTTTCAAGGAGGAAACACTTTTTAATTACCAGTGCAAAAGATCAAACTTGATTTCTTTGAGCTCTGTTCTGCTGATCAGAGATCCTTGTAAGGAGCTAATAGTATGAACAGGATCTAGTATTTGGTCAGTTTGCGTGGGTGGTGAGGAATTTTGAGGAATCTGTAGACCCACCAGTAGCAAAGAAGAAATTAAAAGTCCACAAAGCAGAGTTAGGGCCAAATCCTCATCTGGTACAAATAAATGTAACTCCGCTGGAATATATCAATTAATACCATTTGAGGATCTGGCCTTCAGAATCTAAGCAACAAGAGATGAAGCACAATACATTGCAAGACTCAGAAGGTCTGATTTGATTTCACTTACAGCAATTTTATATAGGTGTGGCTTACTTGGCTTTCGTGAGGTTACTCTTGGCTTACACCAATATAAATGAGAGAAGAGGAAAACAAACCCAAGGCAAAGATTTTTTTCAAGAAATGCCATCTCTTAGTGAGTCACTCCCCATTACTTTAAATATATATCTACACACAGATGTCTGGTAAACTGCAGTTCTCACAAAAATTAACTGTCCTTAACATCTCCAGCAAAAGCTCAAATAAAGATGCAATAAAGATACACATCTCCTGCTCAGTAACACATTCACAAACCCTCTCCCACTGACAAAGGAGGACCTTTATCCAGGGTTGCAGAGACCCCTCCAGGCATTTGCTTATGCTCTCCAGTGGCTAATGACAATATTCACTTCCCACTCACAGGGATTCCATCCTCTCCTCTTAAATATGAACCCTGGACCAAATCTCCCTGTGATGTTTCACCCCATATTCTTTATGAAAATATGCTTATGATGTACTTTATGCAAGATGGGTCTTGTAAGATATCATTGGAAAGGTTATAATTTACTGAATGCGATTATCCAATTTGTGTGCCTGTATCATTTCTGTATCTGAAGTTAGGAATATTGACTATGTATCTGGATTTCAACTATGCTACTTTGGGTGACGCCCACTGCTAACACTTCAGGTATAACAATGGAAAAGCCAGACAGGGCTGATGGTCCATCAGCAAGAACAATGGACTGTGAAAAGGCCTCCTGCAGTCACTCCACTGCCACTTACTCATGGACCCTGTGATATTACAGAGTCAGATGGTCTTGTCACCTGATACTAAACATTACCTGCGACTTCTTGTCACTTTCCACTGTAAGGGTCGGGGGGTCAAGTTTGGGAAACAAATGATTCCCACCTTATGTAAATCCTATTTAAGGGTGGGGATGAAGGCAAATTGGACTCCTCATCTCCAAGACCTATCTGCCCAAGAAAAAAGACTGCTAAAGCCACCTGAAGGGAAGGCAACGGGGGAGTTCAGACTGAGACAGGGGTCCAGTCTGAAAAGGAATATAACTGGAACTCTGAACCACAGAAACTTTGCAACCTGCCTACAATTAAATTTAGGGTGAGAATTTATATTTTGTAACCTGTTTCTTACATATATTGAGCTTAGCTTGCATATTTGGCTTTATTTGGTCAGTAATCTGCTTTGTTCTGTCTGTTATCTCTTATATTCACTTAAAATCCACCTTTGGTAGTTAATAAACTTATTTCTTGTTTATAATAAAACTCAGTTTATGCAATTTCTAACTGGGGGGCAAGAAGTGTGCATATCTCTCTTCACATTGAGAAAGAGGGTGGATTTTTATGAGCTTGCACTGTGCAGATTTTTCTATACAGCGCAAGACAATATTATTTTGGATTATCTCCCTAAAAGAGGTATGCACGTGAGTGCTGGGGGAGGCCTCTCACACAGAGCTGACTTCAGTCTGTGTCTGCAGCGGGGTGTGGCCCTACCTGTGAGTGTGTGTTGCAAGAGGCCAGAGAGCCTAATTCAGCAAAGCAGGGAGAGGGAGCCCAGGCTGATTGAGCAGGGGCATCCCAGAAGGGGGGTCCAAATTGTCATACTCCCACTGAGGACAAGGACATTGATCCACCTCCAACTAATTGGTCCTCAATCACAAGCACATCCATGCCTTACTACATGACATTTCGTTCTACCCACAGATACACTACATGTGGGATAGAGAACTTGTCTGAGACTCCTCCCCATATATAACCCAAAGCAGTTCAATAGGCAAGCCCAAATCCTAGGGCTAGCCCTACATTTATATTTGCTTGTGTTTCCTTATTGAGAAGTTTTGTAGATATTTAAATGAGTGGGAAATTTAGTACAGTCTTTTACCGTATTTTTAAACATGTCGTCATGATGGTGACACACCAAACAAATCTGCCAACCAAAGAGATAAAGAGCCTGTTTAGTTAAAGGCATTTTTTCTTACATTTTCACATTCACATATATTCCTGCATTTACATGTAGTTATGATGATTCTATACACAACTGTTTTTTTTTCTGCACCAGTGTGGCAATTGCATGCACAACATTCAGTGCTTATTTTAACACACAAGCATTCATATAAATCTCAGGTCTCTGTCAATTTGTAGCTGGCTCAGATGCCATCATATCTGCTTTAAAAAGTATACAAGAGCAAGACTTGTGCTAAACTTAAAACATCTCTCTCAAATTACATTCCTTCTATAGTCCTCACCACTTTTATTTAGGGTGAATGAGCCCCAACCCTAGAGCTATATTCAACATAAATCAAATCCATCACATTAATGTCAATGGGAGTTATTTATGCCCATAGAGAGAAGGATACCCCTTCAGAGGTCTTCTCATGCACAGAGAAATCTTAAATTATTATTTTTAATGCTCTGATTGAATGACACATCTCATTTGTGTCATCAGAACCCTTTCCTCTTGCGTCTTCTTTCAAACTGTACGAATCTGTCAATATTTGCTTTAGGAAGAGTCACGTGGAAAGCAGTGTGGCTTTGGGAGTATATGTGGGTTTTCTGACCAAGTACAATGCTTTAGCAATGTCACAAGGGAAAACAGCTTCTTGCTGTGAAAATAACACAACACAAAAACGTCTCCTGTTACAGGTATTATTTTGGCATGGGCCATAATTCTGCTACTGGCTGGGGTTATGAGCAAAATGGCGACACTTCCATTCTTCACTGAGTTGATTCAGAAAAAGATTTGCTTTTTCATAAAAAGAGTGGACAATATGGTCCCTTGGTTAGAGAATGAGGAGGAGAATGGCAGTCAGGCTCTGACAATGACTTGCTGCTTGACATTGGACAACTCATTCAATCTGTGTATGTCTTCTTATCTGAAGAAAGGGGATGAACCCACCTAAAAATGTTTAGGCCCTTTCTTGCTCATTCAGTGCTACTGGTAGTTCTTGTGGCTCCTGACACAGTGTTCAGGGAATGCAAGGAGCTATGTTATTGGTACAGAAAAAATAAGTTCCTTATGCTCTTTCCAACCTGCCTACTATGTATCTAGCCAAGGGCATAATTTAACTTTAAACAGGTATTTGTACAGATTACTACAGGCCTAATCCGTTCCTGCATTGTATGGGGTTATTGGAGGGAAAGAGGTTTGCTTTGAGTCATTCTGCTCCAAACCAGTGAAATAGCTCGAAGAGCCAGATTTAAACATTAGCATTAGCATTACTGAAGATGCAGATAGGTGCTGTGGCAAAGTTCCTCCTCTACCTTGGTGGGTCCTGCACTTATTGGCGGATTTGCTCACCACAGTGATCTTCCCCTCTGGTGGAACCCACAGTCTGGGTCAACTCCTCCTGTGTCTGATCAGGAGTTGGGAGGTTTGGGGGGAACCCAGGCCCACTCTCTACTCCGGGTTCCAGCCCAGGGCCCTGTGGATTGCAGCTGTCTATAGTGCCTCCTGTAACAGCTGCATGACAGCTACAACTCCCTGGGCTACTTCCCCATGGCCTCCTCCAAATACCTTCTTTATCCTCACCACAGGACCTTCCTCCTGGTGTCTGATAATGCTGGCATTCCTCAGTCCTCCAGCAGCACACCCTCTCAGCTCCTTACACCTCTTGCTCCTAGCTCCTCACACACACACCTCACTGACTAACTGGGAGGCTTTTAACTAGTTCCAGCCAGCCCTTGATTGGCTTCAGGTGTCCCAATCAATGTAGCTATCGCCACTGCCTTCTAGAAGGATCTTAATTGGCCCCAGGTGTCTTGATTAACCTGGAGCAACTGCCATTTGGTTACCATGGTACCAAGGATTTGTTTAACCTGGGGCTAACATACCTGTTCCTCACTACTTTACTGTAGCCATCTGGCCTTGCCCCATCACAGTGCCTAGTAGGATTTAAGTGCCTGCGCAGGTTAGCACTTAATTCCCATTAATATCACGCTCACTCAATGCTAGCACTGTTCCAGTTCAAACTGTCTTCCTCATGCGTCTTCATACATTTGGCCTACTACATGGAATATTGCTCCAAACTAAATATAATTATATAATAGATCTAATAAACTAATATAATTAATATTTGCCTTCCCCATCACATGTACGTGGTATCTTTATAGCAATGATGCTTAGTGATCCAAGAGTACAGTCAGCACTTTCTTCTACTTTGCGAAATCTAGGCAGTCCTGGTTCCTTTGTGCAAACCCCAACTAGCTGTTGGCATCCAGGTTCTTCTATCCAGCCTTGAAAGTGAATCATATTAGCTGCCACTCTGTGAAAATCCTAGTGACAGTACTAGTTTCATTCTCTCAGATAAGAAAAATGTGACCCTGATGGATATTGTCCACTTCCTCCATACAAACAGGGTAGGGTAGCTCTGCTATCGAGACCAAAACACGAGGTTTAGTTATACATTATCCATGATTTTTAAACATAAACAGCTTTTGTTTCACAGTCTCTCATGAAAGAGAATAGACATAATGAAATAAATCAGTATGGCAGCAGAGCGGCCTTCCGTTAAACCTTTTATTTGCATCATTGTGATATGAATCTCTATCTCTTTGCTCTGATAAATATTTCACTCTCACCCTCCCTCCTGCTCTCGTTTCCATTAGCACTATCCCAAATCCCTCACATTGTATTACAGGCTTGTTTTATTTATAATTAAGCAGTGGTGCAGACATATATATTGTTGCATTTGATAAATATTCTCAACTCCCTCAGTAAGTTGGGGATTCTAAACAGAGTGCATTAAGGTTAATTACCTAATAATTTACATCACAAAATGCATCCGCAGACACTTTGATTTTCACTAATTGTGGCATTGAACAAAGTAAACAAGAGTTTGCTCATATTCCAGTAGCGTGAATCTGTCAAAAGGAAGCTTTATAGGAATTTGTGATGTCCTTTCTTCGTCCTTGAGTGCAGTTGCACATGAACAGGCTTCTGTAGGGCATGCGCTAGAGTACTGGAATCTCACCATATTGGTTTTATAATGATTTTTTTTCTTAATACAATTCAGATGTCAAATATAGACCAACCAAATGTTATTGCATTTTAGTATATCAAAAATGTTATGCTACAAAAGCAATACTAATAAGGTTTGATGATAATTCCCGGGGTCTCAGATTTAAGTGGAAGGACATACAACAAAGGAACTGAATGGAAAGCATTCTGAATGGCAGGATCCTGCTTACTGTTCTGTTAATCTGAGACTTCATAACAGAGCATGAGACACATCTCCAGCTAGTGTAAATCACTGTAGCTCCATTGACTTCATCAAAATGTTCAATACACTAAATGTTACAAGAGAAATGCTTAATGCTGGTAATATATATGCGTCACTCAACTGGTAACTCCACTCATCATAGTTTGGTTTATATAACTAATTCTTTCTATCAAATAGAGGCTGAGGAGCCCAAACCTGCAGCCTTTGCTTCCATGAGTCCCAGTGAAAGCAAAGTAATTTACTCAGAGGGCCAAAGGATTCAGGTCAAGCCCTAAGGATTCAGTGCACTAGCAATCACATTGGTCTGAATTTTCCAAGGAAAGCAAAATGGGTGTGGCTTTTGCACCTGCAAAAGCATTAATTTGTAGGCACAAACATGCATTTGCACATGCACCCTGGATAACTGCACACACAACGCCATTTTTTTTTTTTTTTTTTTTTTTACATCTATGTCTTGCATGGACAAATGCCTGTTTGATGGCACAACAGGTGTGTATGCAACTACAAAGGTGCACCCACTGCTTTTTTCCTTTAACATCCCATCCCTTACTGTAGATGGGTCATATGTCTAGTATAGGGTGACCAGATGTCCCGATTTTATAGGGACAGTCCCGATTTTTGGGTCTTTTTCTTATATAGGCTCCTATTACCCCCCATTCCCTGTCCCTATTTTTCACACTTGCTGTCTGGTCACCCTAGTCTAGTAATCAGTCACTGGGAGATATGCTATTGACTTCAGTGGGGGCAGGATTTCATTTTTAGTTTCTAAGTCCAGCTCTGACACTGTCTTGTTGTGTGATCTTGGTGGAGGCATTTATCTTTTCATTGCCTCAGATTTCATATCTGTTAAAATGGGGCTGAGTCTTACATTACCGACATATCAGGAAAGTTGTGAGGATTAAGCAAGCAATTGTTGTGAAACGCTTTGATGGACAGCGATAAAAAAAAATTGTGCTATTAGGCTGAGATTTCTCAGATGCCTAAGGGATTTGGGTACCTGATTCCCTTTTAAATGGTATACAGTATTAAAAAGACAGAAATTATAACTCATTTGCAACTGGAACTAAGAGCAGAATTAAGAAAAATCTTAAGTCCCTTTTATAGTTTTGCTTCTGTGTGTAAAAAATCCCATATTACAGTTTTCTCAATGTTCATATAAGCACAAAAGAGTTTTTCGCCAGGAAATTATACATTGTTTGTTTTGAGACGCAATTAGGAAAAAAAATTATGGGTTATAGAGGAAATGGATCTGAAAATCCAGAATGTCAGCTCTTTGTTTCTTTGGATGTCAAACTCAGAATGCACCATAATCATTAACTGTTAAAACCATTAGATTACTGTACAGCTTAAAAAAACCACCAAGTAAAATGGAATAGAAGATGAGAGTAGAGAAAAAGGTGAAAGTATTAATATATATGCCATTAGATATGAAGAACACCACAACTGTTCACTCTACTACAGAAAAAGTATTTTTCCACTGGCCAAGCTTTATCATAACGGAAACGAGATGATTTCAGGTAGGCTTCAATGGAATACTATGATAGGAGCCCACCCAAAACCACGCCCCATGGGCACAGCAGCAACTCACCAGCCAGTCCCCAGGCACTTTTGAAAATCCCACTGTCTCTCAACTTCTTTAAGCGCTTAAATACCTTTAAATATCTAACCCAACGTGACTCATTGAAGGCCACAAGACAGTGAAGGTCACAAGAGAGTGTAAAGTAGGTCTCCAGACTACAACTGGGCAACGTTTTTTCAACCAAAATTTTTTTGGCAAAAAAAGCAGATTATTTTTCAGAAGGAAAAAAAAAACTTTTTAAAAATTCTGAAAAAATCAAAACATTTTGCAAACAAAACATTTCAATGTTTCCATTCAAAATTGTACTTTATTTTGACATTTCTTTTAATAATAATATTTTTTTTTAAAAAATCTTTAAAAGTGCTTGAAATCACAATGAAATGTTTTGTGTTGGGTTTAAGAAAATGTTTCCTTCAACTCAAAATGATTTTTTTCAACTTTTTGATTTGCTGAAAATTTGCTGAAGAATATTTTCAGGATGACACAAAATTAAATTTTGATTAACTTTTTTTTAATTACCAGTGAACCAAGAAAGCTGTTCAATCAGGGCTGTTCCTGATTCCTATACCATATCCTCTTTACCATATGGCTGCCATTTAAACAATCTCAGTATATATTAACTGTCTTACATATAAATTAAACAGCCTTATTTCAAAGACACAGATTGCATTCAGGCCCTGACGTAAAGCCTCAAGACCCCTCTATGTGTTACAAATGGAAAAATATTAATCTTTCCTCATTGGATAAGTGGGGACTTTAAGTTTACCCTCTAGATATGGTATTATCAAATGCATGCTAGAGATATAGAGAATACATTACATTAAAGGAAATCTCTTTGTACCAAGGAAGCCGCTATAATATAAAAACTAGGAAATTTAGTTGTACTGAATATGGAACTGTTTTACAATAAAGTTAATAAATATATTAATGTATAAATTATTTTATAACCAAGGATGATGGTTGAAGCAAAGATTATGAGTTAAACAGATACACTTGTTTAGAGAGAGGGAGTGAAATTGATATGTTGAATAAACACGGAAAGATGAAATTAAAATCATCCCCAAACCATGTAGGCTTTTCTTTAACTATGTATGTATGCCTGTTCTTCTCTTATACCCATATGATTAGCATTGAAAAAGAGAGATCTTTGTAGAAGAATTTATTTCCACCTCTATGAAGGCCTTTTGTTCACTTCTTTATTTAAACATATTGGACCGGATTCTCAGCAGGTATACATTGATTAACTGACCCATTAAGCCAGCATTCAAGAAAGTAGCAATTCACAGGTTCTGTTCTGCCTGGTATCATTTTTTGGAATACTACTGTTCATGACAGACTTCCTACTGCTTCTTTACTTAACTTCTCTACTGAATGGCACAGTAAATAATTCATCTATATCAGAGGTGGGCAAACTACCATCCTGCCCTGCCCCTGAGCGCCTGCCCTGGGAGGCTAGCCCCCGGCCCCTCACCTGCTGTCTCCCCTCCCCCGCAGCCTCAGATCGCTCACTCCGCCGCCAGTTCAATGCTGTGAGCAGTGGGGCTGTGAGCTCCTGGGGCAGTGCAGCTGCAGAGACTGGCCTGACCCGGTGCTCTGAGCTGCGAGGTGGTGGCATCGGCGGCGTGGTCCGGCTCCAGCAGGGCAGCGCCACTGTAGCACCGCCAACCACCAGTGATCCAGACAGTGCAGTAAGGGGGCACGGAGCAGGGGGAGTTGGATAGAGGTCAGGGGAGTTTGGGGTGGTGGTCGGGGGCAAGGGTGTGGATAGGGGTCCGGAGGGGAACAGGGGGTTGAATGGGGGCAGAAGTCCAGGGGGATCAGTCAGAAAGGAGGGAGGGTTGGATGGGGTGGCAGGGGACAGTCAGGGGTAGGGGTTCCGGGGGCAGTCAGGGGACAGGGAGAAGCGGTGGTTGGATGGGGCAGGAGTCCCGGGGTGGCTATCAGGAATGAGAGGGGGGTTGGATGGGGTGGTGGGGTTCAGGGGCGGTCAGGGGACAGGGAGCGAGGGTGTGTGGGTGGGGCAGGAGTCCCGGGGAGGGGGGCAGATAGGAGGTGGGGGTCGGGCCACAACCCCCTCCCCTAACCGGACCTCCATACAATTTACGAAACCCGATGCAGCCCTCAGGCCAAAAAGTTTGCCCGCCCCTGATCTATATTGATATGTATCTATAGATGACGTGAGTTTCCCAACATTGATCACAGACACAATACGTAGGAGTGATGTATATTATTTACAGACTCCTGTGAACATACTACATTAGTTTTTGGAGTAACTGTGGGCTATCTATATTGGAAACAATGGTAACCCACTGACTGTGCACTACTTACTACCCATGCCACGCTATCTCCAACAGAAATATTCAATAATTCATGTCACCATGGTAAATATCTATACCTTATCCTTCAGAAAGTTGATATTCTGGCTTCACCATTTGACTACTATTATTTTTGATTTAGATCTTCTCTGGCATTTTCCAAAATAGTTTTTCTTTACTAAATTCATTGCTTTATATTCCCTCTATGTATATTCTTAATTCTCCTTGGAGGAAAATCACCCCTCCACAGATTGCTGCATCTGCCTTGTACTAGCACTTAAATTCCTTTTAATCCTTTCTTCTGTATAGGGATGAATTTCACTCAGTTACCAGATGTTTTATATCTAACTTTTTGTGACATTGACTATAATAACAGTCTGACAATCCATTAAAATACAAGAAGTTAAGGGAAATGTAGGTTATTATTCTCTAGGGTTAGATAAAACAATTCACACATTTTTGATAAACCTACAGATTTGAAATCAGTTATTTGAGGTGTAAATTGAAAGTGAAAGCATTAATGGCATTGAAGAATTCCTCTCCAGCTTCCCAGAGTTCTTTGACAATGGTATATAGGACATAGGTAGTGAAAGATCTACCCTGCACCAGGTATGCCACCCTGTGTCTAAACGAAAGATAAAAACACAGGCACCTGCTTGTAAAAGGATGCTACAACCAGAGATGAGTGAACAGTCTTTTCTTTTTCCCATGAGAAAATTTTTCATTCCACGTTCATTTTGAAATTTTTCATGAAAAAATTTGAATGAAAATTTTTCACTTTCACAGCAAATTTTAAAAAAACATGAAACAGTAATTTTAGTTTCATTTTTTGTTTGTTTCAACTTTAATAAAAAATTTGATTTCATTACAATTTTTGAAATCTAAAAAAATTAGTTTTGCCTTCAAATTTTGGATTTTTGCAGGGGACAGGGGTACCTCCTGTCTATCCCTGTTTTACTTTTTCTGAGGGGGGGGGAGAATATAAACAAGTAAAATAAAATGGGAAAACCCCACTTTTTCAGACTTTTTTACCACCGGAAAAAGTTAGGGGAAAAGAAAAAATTTTCATATACTTTCCAGTTAAAAAAAGTAGAGGAGGCTGTAAATCATCAAGAAAGTGTTTTCCCCCTACTTTATCAGACTTCCCCTCCCCCCCAACTTTTTCCAATGTTGAGAAGAGAAAGTGTATTTTTCACATTTCTCAACTTTCCCAAACCACCTTCTTCCAGTAGAAAAAGGGAGGTAAAGTGAAAAAAGGAGAAAATAAGCGGGAACAAACCCAGAACAAAAAATTGAAAACGAGATTTAGAAATAAAAGAAAATAGTGCAATTTGAAACGAAACAAAAAAAGTTATTTCATTTCAAAATTTTCTGTTGAATAATTGAAAATTTTCATTTAAAATTACATTTCAATCAAAACGACATTTTTTGTCAAACCCTCATTTTTCAGTAGAAAAAAAATCAGCCAGCTGTAGTCACTACTCACTTCCCTCTAGAAGCAAGAGTAGAAAATGTGAGGACTTGTGTCCTCTGAGTCATGAGATGTCCCTTCCTTGGACAATGGTGCTTTATGCTAACCTTACAGTTCAATCTCTCCCATAATAAGTTAGTGGAAAAGCTGGTTATAGCATTCATGAGTGGGTGCCGGGCATTTCTGAGTTCTCATACCAGCTCCGATATTAACTTTTTGTGGCTAAACTTACCACTTTACCTTTTGTATCTCATTTTTCTCCATCTTTAAAATGGAGATAGTGCTTATGTAGCTACTTCCTTCAGAGGGGTGTTATGAATATGAATTAATCAAAGCATATACAGCATTTCGCAGATAAAACTCATAGATGTGCTAAGTAGTAGTATTACGGGTTAGTTTTCCAGTACTGAGCACTAAGCATTAGACCACACTCTTCCCACCATACATATGCAGACACGCAACATGAGCCAGATTCCATAACCCTACTCAACTGAGCAATACTTCCTTACCAACTAAACTCAGTATTACTACTTTCATAAAAGTTCCTCAAAGGTGTGAGAATCAGGTCCTAAATATGTACATACAATATTGGACCTGTACAATTATGCTTTAATTAAAAGAAAGATCATTACAAAAAAATAATCTAGAATATGTATACATTTGACATTGCAAACTGATTAACCCTTTCTTTTAACACATACTAGAGTTTTCACTATTAAAAAGCAAAAAGCATTTAATTTATGAAGAGACACAAGGTGGGTGAGGTAATATCTTTCATGGGAACAAATTCTGTTCATGGAAAGGACATGCTTTCGAGCTTCACAGAGTTCTTCAGGACTGGAGAAGAAAACCAGTGTAACCAAGCTAAATACAAGGTGGGACAGATTATTAAGCAGAAGGGGTTCACATATGTTGTCGGCGATTACTTGAAGTGAAATAGAACAGTATTGTTAAACCAAGGGTGATTTATTAAAGAAGAGACCTTAACAAACCAGGCAGCGTGGAGTTGAACTGTGCAGTCTTTATATTTAAAGGGAAATCAATGTAATTGATTAAACAAAATAAAAGCTGCTCCCAAAGAACCTATTACTAAATCTGGCCGTTGAAATAACACTGTTTTTAAATCAAACTGATAAAAATCAGTAAGAGTTTCGTATGGCTAAACATGATAACTAAAATGTACAATGGAAAACAGAATTATGCATTTTATGAAGAAAACATATGCCACTAGTTTGAAAGAGCTTCTTATGCTCCTGCTTCTTTCTCATGTAAACATCATCTCTGCAGTGAGCAATTTGCTCGGGGGCCTTTATTTAACTGTAACATTTTAATGGATTTTTTTTTCTTTTTCCGGAGGATACATGCAGCAGTCAATCAAATTATCATCAAAGCCCTATGCACAATAAAAATATCTGGCTTAGAATGGTTTTTGATGGCACAGCCCACATATTTAGTTTTGTACACCTTTATAGTGCAGTCCTGAGCTTCCATCCCTTAATACTTCAACCTAACACCTTGTATATTGGAAAAAATTTAGTAATGCCAGGAAAGAGCTAAAAGGCTATTTTTCAATTTTAGTAGCACCATTCTAGCCTGGCACTGAATTTCAGTTTTACAGTCTTACAAAGGCTGACATTAGATAATTAAACTGGCATCCAGATCTCTAATGTAAATGTACAATAGAATACTTGAAGGCATGGCATGAAATAAATTATGCCCTAGCCTGATGTAAAACAATTTTTTTTTATAACACGCAGAGTTTCTGCTGCATAGATTTGTTTCAGGAGATTGTCTTTTTAAGAATACCATCATTTAAAAAAAATCAAAGTAATTGTCAAAGACACTATTAATTTTACATTTTTTTTTCTCTGGTAGTCATGATAAACAAGCTGTTTTTTAATGTTTTCATACCTGCTAATAAACTCTTTGGGATTTTCAAGCAGAATTAATTGTGGAATTTAAAGAAAGGATTTTAAAATTGAAAATATGGGTTTTGCCACTTGTTGTTATAGCTAAACTCTATGTGGCTTATGTCATAATTAAACTCAGGGGTAACATTTTCAATACATTATTAACCTCATGTAGGGAAATATGTACAACAAAAGCTAACACTTCAATAAAAATTATGATGTATTTCATGATTATGCTACAGTAAAACTCCGATAGCTATCTCAGTATGTTTCCTTTACATTTGCCAAAAGAGCTGATTAAATGAAATTTTAAATGAAATGTAAGGGCTCTACACTTTGTGAAAGAATAACAAAAGATACCTGCATTTATTAGACAGTCAAAGTAATGTATTTTTGCTCCTGATTTATAAAACAATTAAATGAAATTAGACAGTTGCAAGGCCAGAGTTGGTTCTGGCCCGATATACAACACTGCATGGGGGGCTGGGGAGATATTCCTCAAGTTGTCATAGGAGACTTTGCTTGTTAATGAATCACTCCTAAGAATCTCAAAGAAGAGTGAAATAGCATAATGTGAAGAAGTTGTTACATTATATTGACCTGTCTCTGCTTCGACAGATGTGAATGCTGCTGCCGCTTCTGCTCCGCAACATACAATAAGATGCATTTTACTAAAGTCTGGAAAAGCTGCTCACTGATAATAGAGGACTAGATCCTGAAGTTCTTACTCAATTATTTATTCCGTTTCTTACTCAGGCAACACTCCCATTGACTTCAGTAATCACTGAGTCAAAGTGAAGTAAGGACTTTGAGATTTGGTCCAGTATGTGGCGGCGTTCTTAAGTAGATAATTAGACTGTCACCAGTCAGTGCTTTTTGATCCATGACTTGGAGACGTCTACTGATTTTGATTCCAATAAGCTTTTCAGCCACGTTCCTAGGCTGGTCTTATTAATAAAAAGTTCTCAGCTATTGATCCTGCATATTTCTTCTTTCAGTTTTAATTCATTATTTCTATCCCTTTAAGTCAGTGTTCACATAGTTTTTGTATTAGTATAACTATGTCTGTTAACGGTGTGTTATTTTTATTGTATAATTATATCAGTACATCCCCTAGTGAGGCCACAGTTATATGATAGTATAATGGTTCCTTATGCTAGTTGAATTTAGTACCCTTCCCAGATGGGAGAAGTTATACCACTATAAAGCACTTTTATACCTGTATAACTGTAGCCCCATCAGGAAGGTTGTACAACTTGTGTATGTAGCACTATCTAAGTGCTAAGTCGTAGCACTTAGATAGCTGGGAATTAGCTAGCTTCTATCTGCTTGGTACAGGCTCGTTATTAGGGCCCAGGTCCTCAAAGGCATCTAATTCCCATTGAAATAAATTCAATGAAATCATTTCAGTGGGAGTTGCATACCTAACTACCTTTAAAGAGTTAGGCCGAGAGCCCCATTAACTAGGGCTCCGTTGCTTAAAGTTAAGCCTATGCTTAAAGTGCTTTCCTGAATCAGGGTCTATTTTTTGGCCACTGGAGCCACTATCACAGGGAGCAAAGAAGGAGGAATGACTAAATTGGACTATTGCCTGGAGTGAGTCACCAATATCTCACTTCTTCTTGCCAGGACCTCACCTGACTTGCCTTCCCACGTGTCTTGCCTAATCTCTCTGTTAGTCCCAGCCCAACCCTCAGGCTGGGAACCAGCAGGTGGGAGGCCTTAGTGTTTGTGGTTTATACGGTATAGTTTGATGTCTTATTCAGTTACCCGTTTGGGACACTGACTGTATTTTCAGTAGCACACTGAGCATGGAGGAAAGTGGAAATTATAAATACAATTATTGGGACAAAATTTCTAGATGCGGTGCACACACAACTCAGTTTGGCTTTTTATTTTGATACTTATCATTTCAGGAAACTCACTGAACAACACTCTGTTCTCAAGAGCCATCAAACTATCTCAACTTTATGTTCCTATTAGTTAGCACTGTGGATTTCCTATGCCCGGACCCCATCCAGGGTGTGTACAGTGTGGTTTCTGATCCCTATAAGGCAATCACTGTGAGAATAATAGAGCTTTCTTTGCTATCATCTCATACAGACCATAAGTGTCTTCCCCAATACCCACTGTAGAGGTGGCCTTTTACTAGCAAACAGGTTGCATAAGCCAAACTTTCTTCTCTGTGTCCTTGTTTGCAAAACCCATGCATTTGATTTTCACTGGCACTGCCAATAGTGAACCACTGGTTCTACAGGCCTTACCCATGCAGAAATGATATTTACCCAAATAGCAGAAATGGCATGGGAAAATATCCATATTTTAGAGGTGGACCAAGGAGGAAGGGTTCAGATCTAGATAAGGTATAGGCTGGGGGTCAAGAATAAAACAGAGATAAAGTTCAGGTATAGATCTGATTGCACTAAATTCTCACATCCTTGTGAAATTTCAGGTCCATATCTTGGAAGATTTGGGGCTGAAATCTACTGAGAATAACGCATGAGATTTCAGCCACAACAAAAAGAAATCCAAAATCCAAAAAATCAGCAATTTAGGACTTTGCGAATCAGTCTCATTATTTGCAAATATAGCTTGTGTTTGAAAGTGGTCAAAAACTATCACATACAAATAATTGCTGGTCTCTGGAGCACAGGCAAAATATCTGACTTTAATATGCAGGTGCTTTAAAATTGCTCACCCAAGCTTCATGCTTTTCTTTCTGTTCCCTGATTACTGCTGCTTAAAATAACAATCACTCAGATAGGCACAGAATAAACAATGTCCAGGGCAATAAGTGATAGATGAACATTGGAACATGCAAAACACACTAAGCTTTCTCCATGTGTCACTAACTAGGATAGCTAAAGGATTGTCTAAAGCTCCAGGATGAAGACTGTGGTTGACAAGTACACTCCTCTGGCACAGTGGAGTAAAGCTCATCTGTGCGGGAGACAGAACTTTCCCTGGGGATGGTCCGAGCCTGTGGAATGAACTCCCCCAAGAACAGCCTATCACAAACCTCACCATTTTCAGCTCTAAGTGCAAGGCACATTTCTTTGACCTAGCTCTCTGTAACATAACATTACAATAGGTACATTTTTATATATTTTTTAAAATAAGCCATGCTACCAAAACAAGTCACTCCACTGTCCATGCTTCTCCCTCTCGGGAAAGGATGAGAGCTCAGATAATACATGACAGATATGTAGTCATATTGCTTAATGCATTATTGGGAGACACTCAAATATTACAATGTGAGTGTGGTGTTAGACCCTAAATAGAACAGAATAGAATATTTTCCTAAGGGCTTGACTACATAAACATTTAGTTTGCAGCAAGCGGGGATATGAATCTACCCGACACTAGCCATATTTCAAAGAAGACTAGATCAAAACTTGTTAACAAACTGTTAATGAATGTCAGCAGGGTCCACATGGACATTTAGTCTATGGCAGGCTAGTGCGGGGTAGGGTCATACCCCAGCTTGCTGCAAACTAATTGTCTGTGTAGACAAGCCTTAAGTCTCCTACTCCTGCACTAATATGTGACAAAGAGAGGCCTAGTACATTTAGGGCAGGAAGTGGGGGCTATCTATTAGTGGCTCAAATACATATATTTGTTGTCAAATACCCTATTCAACTGAAGTCTCTCAGAGCTTTGCAAAGTTGCAAATACTAACAGGTTTGAATGCATCCCAGTATTTATGAAATGCCCATGATTTTTTTCCCAGTAGCTGACCATCTCTAAAAATAATCCCATTCTAATTTTGATATCACTTGTATCAAAGCCACAGGGATGAATTTGGATACTGTGAATTGAATCCAACTCTTCCATCACCTGAAATGGGAAATTCAAAATTCTGGCTAGAACCTATCTTTCTCTCATCACTGTAACACAGAATGCTTTCAAGTGGAAGTTTTCTGTTTTGAGAGAGAATATTGTATTTTAAGAATCTGCATGTCATTTAGATCATCCTTTGAGTGGATCTGTTCTGGACAGACTATTATAATAAAGCATAAGGTTTCTTGTTAGTGCATCTCTAGGTCACTGCAGAAAAAGGTTAGCAAAGGCACATTTTCCCTTAGTCATACATTTATTTGTCTTTATTTCAGCGCTCAGCCCTGTAACTCAGCCTGATCAGCCAGTCCAGCTCCTCTGATAGACAAAAACCCTGAGGTCTGCAAATTCAGTAACCAAGGTGATGCTGAGACTACCTCCTTAATGTAGTCCCAACTAAGCAACTGTTGGTTTTCCATAGTCCCCCTCACACTGCCGGTTTTTGAAGCCATCAGTTATTCAGCATTGTGCTGACGGGGATGCTTTTGTAGTGAAGTAGAATATTGCACACTGATTCTAAAGTATATAATCTCAGGACCTCAGTATATACAGAATGCATTCAAATATATTTATTTGTTGGCATTTCTATAGCCTATGGCACCAAAATAATGAGAATAGGATGAGGGTAAAATATGCATAACTCTACGGTAGAAGGCTCTCATATTTTTATAAAGATAGTGGAAAGACAGCAAGACTGGGAGCTAGGAATTTCTCCAGCCTAATCCTGGCTTTGATACTGAGTCATTCTGTGACCTTAGGTGAGGCGTTTAACCTCTGTTCCTCAATTTCTCCAACTTCCAGAAGAAGCATAATACTTACCTTTCTCATAGGGCTGTTGTGGGACTTAACATTTTTACACTTCTGTTGAATACATAAAGCACTATAGAAATGGTTAAGTATTATTATTATTACTACCACTGTTACACAGTGGGGATTTGGATTCAAAGTCTGGTTTAGGTCATAAATTAAAATTACTCAAGATGTCTCACTCTGGTCTTGATTTTTCATATCATAAAATAATAAGAATACACTAACGATCACAGAATTTCTAAAATCTGAATAATAATCCAAACCTCCCATGCCAAATTCCACAAATGACACTGATGCTTTGATCTGGACACATAGGTGAATGAACAGACAGTGGGATGGATTTAAGTAGCAGACCACAATTTTATTAATTTAACACTGAAGAAGGGCACTATATGCTCATACACACACACACACACACACACACACACGGGACCAATGTGAGGAATAACTCAAGTTAGGTCCTCCCTGGCCTATCCCTAGGACTCAGATCATTTCTGAGTCCTCACCCCTTTGGGGAGATCTCAGTCCATAAAGATTTCAGGTCTCACTGTCTCCTATAGACACAAAGTCCACCAACAAAATCCCAGGTCTCTTTTAACTGTGGGAGTTGACCCTTTTAGTCTTTTTCTGCACTGGACACTGGCTGCAGGTTATGACAAGCTAAACAGTCTTACTGTTCCTAATATATATATTACACTTTCATGTCCAATTCCATTCAACCTGACTGTGCCTCCATGATGCTAATCCCAAACAGGTGATCAATCAGAAAAACATAGCTCCTACACTACAACGAAGGGGAGAGTGGGCAGGGCACCTAAAGTGGGAAAGAGGCTTTTGAAAAGCTGGGGCAAAGTTTAAATAGACTGGGGGGAAGGAGGGCAAGGGAGAGAACCAATCAGCCCATCTGCTCCCCCCAGCCCAACCGAAGGCGGCAGAAGACCCAAGAAGGAGGATAGGCCAGGTCCTGCCTCATCAAGCATGTGCTTTTGCCTTCTCATTCCCTTCCCAGCACGGTCTCTCATCCACACTGGTCCAATCACATCACATCACCATTGATGGTGGGATATGAGGTGGAAGCTCCTTTCTTTTCTCCCTCCCTCAGCTGCATTCAGTGGATACTGGGCACTTTGGATTGAGCCCATCGACTTTACTTGACTTATTCCTTATTTACAATGGGGCAAGCGAAAGGAAAGTCGGGCTGTGTCATATAAAGGCCATGTTGCAGGAGAAAGATCTGCTGTAATTTGTTTCTATAAATGTAATAGCCTGACCTAAATGAAAAGTCATCCTTAATTGTCTCTATTGTACTACTCTAACTATATTTTGTTCATTATAATACACTGAGGCCAATGCTCTAGCAACTCCTCACAACATACCGTAAATTAATTATTATTTTACAAAACAGTTCTTGGTATCATTGCAAACAGTCGTTCTATAACAGCATCTAGCATTGCATTTAGAAAGCAAAACTGGTTCTCCTTATCTGGTAGGAAAGAATTAGCATCTAGTCACCAAGATGCATAAATACATGAATAATCCAGCTCCTAAATATTTCAAAGCTAAATACCAGCCACTAACCTCAATTCGTGGAGACCACATCAAATAGAATGCCAACGGGAAGTTGTATATTCCGAGTGCCAGTATGCATTTTGACAAAACATCCTTAATATACTGAAGTACAGGATATTTTGTAACTCATTCACTGCCAATATTCCTCTATCAGCCACTACCTTGATTGTTCAAAGGAGAATTAAATCCTATGGACTACATGGATAGCAGAAAACAGTTATACTCTTCCCTGCCATCCCTTCCCCACACCCCAAAGGGCAATAAGACCCTACAAAAGTAGTGTCAAGATGTGCTTTTATCTGCATTATAATAACACTATGCCCATTCCATATGTAATAAGACATAATCTTCATGGGGGAACATAAATGTAGGGACCAGTTTCTGGTGAATATCATGTTCATGAACATATGCATTTCCCTTATCCTCATAGCCATACCCCTTTACATTCCCAGAGGATCTGTAGCATGCTCTCCCTCCCTGCCCCCAATATTTTTTTTTTTGCAGGAGGTTGAATTCAAATGCCCAACTTGCATCCTGCATGCCTGTTCATGGCTTCTGGTTTTCTGCCATGCACATATGCCATGATGACTTTGTTCCTCTTGCTATATATGACAAATCCAGGAATACGTCGAAAGTAGGATTCTAGGTCACCGCAGAACTTTTGAAGTGATAATCAAGCTAGCCTAGTACAGACAGTTTGATAAGAAGTGTGAGAATACTTACAAGGGGAGATAGATTCAATGTTTGTAATGGCTCAGCCATTCCCAGTCCTTATTCAAACCGGAGTTGATTGTGTCTAGTTTGCATATCAATTCTAGCTCAGCAGTCTCTCGTTGGAGTCTGTTTTTGAAGTTTTTCTGTTGTAATATAGCCACCCGCAGGTCTGTCACTGAATGACCAGACAGGTTAAAGTGTTCTCCCACTGGTTTTTGAGTATTTTGATTCCTGATGTCAGATTTGTGTCCATTAATTCTTTTGCGTAGAGACTGTCCGGTTTGGCCAATGTACATGGCAGAGGGGCATTGCTGGCACATGATGGCATATATCACATTGGTAGATGTGCAGGTGATCCAGGAATGTACTAACTTGGCCAACATACCACGGACCTGGTTCTGCTTTTAGTTACTTTTTTTACACCTGTGAAGTTCTGTTGATACCAGTCAATTTATTCCTGCAACACACTGGGTTATGTGGGATTGGAGTCAGGCTCACAGTGCACAATGTAGCTATGTTTTCATAAGTATTAGCTAAAAAGGCAATGGTTGCAGCAGGGAAGTAGATGTCACACAACTAGATTAGATTAGATTAGATTCTGTGCCCATTTCTGATACTGACTCACTGTGTGACTTGGGGCAAATCAATTCGCTTTTCTATGGCTCAATTTCCTCTTCTTTAAAACAGAGATCACTCCTTCTGCCTTCTGCACAGTGTTTTGAGATGTTTCACCTGGGAAGAGCATTAAGCATAGTGCTGTTATTGTCATGTCTCAATTAGGGAGATTCTCGTTTCTTTAGAACCTGTTCACACGTTTGAACTATTTATGCAGGAAGAAATCAGAGGGTCAAAACACCCACTTTCCTTCTGCTAAAAGGAATCCTTTCTTTTCCATGTTTTTTTCTGACCAAATGTATGTAAAATGCTACTTTTGCTCTGAAACACTAGTTACTTTGCTTTAAAGGTCCATTTCCCAATGTTTTGTCAGAGCAACAATTTTAATCCTGGCCTCAAGTACACTACATAAATAAAGCAGGTAAGATTTTCTTTTAGGGAGTGGCACATCTGGTGGTGGTGTTCTATGGCATGGCAACACATTGCTTAGCTCAGCGAAGGCGCATGTGTTGGTGCTGTGGCAGGGATGCGGGGTCTCTGTGTGAGGAGCGTGTTAGAAATTCTGGCAAGAACTAATGTTAAGGAAATTCCCCATTTGTGTAGGGAGTATCTAATGCAGAGCTAGCGATGTTGCTCCATCCAATCAAACAAAAAAAACCACCCACACGAGCACAGGCATAGTCCTGGAGAGAATATTCTAAAGGCTAGTTTCTAGACAGGCTTGTGGTGGGATTTGCAGAAACGCTTCAGTGATTTAGCACCCACTGAAAGTCAATTGGACTTATGCTTTTGACAATCCCACTTTTGGTCTTCCCTAAGTGTGGGTCTTTGAACAGAGGAAGAAGGAATAATTGTCTTCACAGAATTCCTGCTGGGGATTCCACTACTTCAACACCTCCCTTTTCACAACCCCTAGAACAGGGAAGTGACTGGAGATGGGAAAGGGAATGGCCAAAGGGCAATACTCTCCTCGGGAACCATCCCCCAACTAACACATGTGGTGGGCTGCCATTGCACAGAATTAAAGTTGAAAAGCAGACACAAAGGGACAAGTTCTGTCTTACAACAGGATCACGTTTACCTCAAAAAATGGATTGCATTGTAGCTAAAGCAGTGTTAATGTGCATACAGATTTTGGATTAAAGCAGGCTGAATGTATTCTGCACATCATGTTTCCTGGAAAGAAGGTGTGGTTTGAATACCTACTCCCTGACCATATGTGCACCTTCAGTACAGAGCTGTGGAGCTGGTACGATGAATAACATAGCCTATGCTCATATATAAAGGTTTCAGTTGGTCATCAGTAGGGTCAGGAAGGGATTGCCCCCACCCAATGAATTCTGAGAGGGTTTTTAATCTCCTTCCTTTGAAGCATCAGGGTTGGCCACAGGTGGAGCTGGGACATTGGGTGGGGTGAGCCAGGGCACCAATCATTCTCTCTCTTCATTTCAGGTGCTTGAGTGGCTGGTTCTTGGTCACATGCTCAGGCTCTAATTGATCACCTTGTGTGGCGTTGGGAAGGTCTGATTGGCAGGTTCTTCTTCTGCAGCATGTGGGTGCAGGTCACTTGCCAGGATTATCTGTATATATCTCATTTAATTATTTCCCTGCCATTGTGGGGGCCTCGGGGACCGGTGCACCTCTGTTCCTCTTATTCACTGCCTGTGGCCCATAATTGTCTAGTGTCCTCCGGGTCTCGTTTACTTTGATCTCATTTCAATTGTTGGGTGTAGTGTGTGGGTGCTGGGTGGCAGTGGTGACCTGGAACAGGCGTCAAACTAGATGATTGAATGGTCCCTTCTGGCCTCAAACTCCATGACACTGTTGGGAACAGTGCATTGCTAAAAAGGAAATGTGAGGCATGCTGCTGTGCTCACACCTGCTCACTCATGTTGTGTATTTTGGACCAAGGTGGAAGAAGTAGAGCAAGTGAAATGACATTACCCAGTCAATTGAATATACATAGCTGCATTTTCAGAATTAGCACAACTCCTTTAAACGTGGCCACAAACAGTTCATGAGCTAGGGAACTCCATGTATTTCGAAGAAGCAAGGACTGGGGTACAAATATTTCTACAGATCTTTTTGCACAAGTTTTTCTTCTGTTTCTTCTGTATACGCAAGTGTGTGCAGTGAGCCAGGAGTCTGCCTGACTTACAAAGGCTCCTACAATCTGGGAGAAGCCATTCATCTTCAAGGAATGCTCTCAATTTCCCACAGAGAGTGATATGATGTTTATTGAAATTAAAATACCAAATTAATTTCAAAGGCTATGGCCAAGTCCTGCAAGGCCTTGCTTATGGGGGTAGTCCCATTTAAATCAATAACAGTCTATAGCACCACAGCCCCAGTCCAGCAAAACAATTAAGCACATGCCTGGCTTTAAAGCATGAAATCAGCCCCCATTAAAGTCAGTGGAACTATTCCAGGGGTGGGCAAACTTTTTGGCCTCAGGGCCACATTGGGGTTGCGAAACGGTATGGAGGACAGGGTAGGGAAGGCTGTGCCTCCCCAAACAACCTGTCCCCCCACCCCCATCTGCCCTCTCCCACTTCCCGCCTCCTGACAACCCCCCTCAGAACCCCCGACCCATCCAACCCTCCTGCTCCTTGTCCCCGACCACCCCCTCCTGGGACTACCCCCCCCGGGACCCCACCCCCATCCAACCCCCCTGTTCCCTGTCCCCTGACTGCCCCAACCCCTATCCACAGCCCTGTCCCTTGACATGCCCCACAGGACTCCCACTCCTATCCAACCGCCCCCTGCTCCCTGTCCCCTGACTGGCCCCTGGGACCCCCTGCCCCTTATCCAACCCCCCAACTCCCCATCCCCTTACCATGCCACTCAGAGCACCAGGACTGGCAGCCACACCACCCGGCCAGAGCCAGCCACACCGCCGCGCAGTCTAGAGCACCGGGGCAGGCCGGTTGCGCTTGCAGCTGCACTGCCCGGCAGGAGCTCGCAGCCCCGCCACCCAGAGCGCTGGCGGCATGGCGAGCTGAGGCTGCGAGGGAGGGGGGATACTAGGGGAGGGGCTGGGGGATAGTCTCCCCGGCCAGGAGCTCAATGGCCAGGCAGGACGGTCCCGTGGGCCGGATGTGGCCCGCGGGCTGTAGTTTGCCTACCTCTGAACTATTCCTAAATTCAAAGATCTACAAATATACAAAGTGTTTCTGCTGGATCTGGGCCTACTTACGTGTGCAAGGCTTACTTGTGTACGATACTGCAAGATCTGACCCATAATTTTAACTAGTTATGAGTTTTTACATTTCTTTACTTTCTTCCACTCATACTCAAGAGATTATCATACACATAGGAATTCCTCCAGTAGGCTTGTTTGCCTTGCAGAACCCAAATACCATAAATAATGTTTATTCTTTTCAAGTTAATTTAAGTTGGAGTTGGTATACCATCAGTTCAAATCTCTCTCTCAAACTGAATTAATCTTTATTCAGCTTTAAAGTGTGCTAAATTGTTAAGATATTCTAAAACGCCTCTTCCCTAAGCTTCTGAGTGAAATACTACATTTATTCAATAAAGCAGTCTGGATTTACTAGACCAGTAGTGGTAAGCACTTTTTACTTTCCTCAAGATAAATTAGAGTTGACTGTATACTTTTTTTTTTGCTACAACTGCACAAGTTTACAAGTCACAATTGAATTACCAAACCGAGGAAAAGAAAGATTATTCCTGGGGGTTCTGTGCAGGTTGCAGACTTGTTTTCTTTTTTAAGAAGGGTTTAAAGAATTAGCAATAAATGTTATCAACTGCAGCTAGAAAATGATGCTGACTTATTACTTTGTGTGGGCCCTAAGGGGGGTCATGAAAAGCAAATTCTTTTGCTGAGCTTTCCAAAAGAAAGCAGAAAAAAATATAACAATGACTGTGAACATCTTAAACTCAGATTTATTATATAGTGAAAAAGATCAAGCTTATAGAAGTCTGTGGCTTGACCCAAGAATTACATAACTCTCCAATGCTTAAATGGTTAGTGATTTTTTTTAAGCATCATGTTTTCATTTTCACTAACAACAAGGTGAGGACTTTTCTATTGACAATCCTTCATAACACTTGAAAGCACCAGCTCTTCCTCCATCCACTGGAACCATTGTAATTAAAATATACTAGGATGGTGCCCAACTTTATTTTAAACACATTGGGTTAAGTTCTCCGCTGATCTGGGATTTTCTGAGGAGAAATAACTTAAAGATTGTGACACTCTGGTGAGGGAATATTGGATTTACACACACGTATATTTTCTGTGCTCTAGTGGCAGGCCTACAACGGGGAAATAACTTCTCAATGGCAATTTTCCTTTAGCTCAACTGGTAGAAACCTGTGCTTCGTGAAATAAAGATCTTGAGTTTTATCCCCTAATTCAAATACGTGTGGTAAAACTTGAGACTGTAGCTCATAAAAACAAATCAATTAACATTCCCACTGTCAAGCTTAACCTTTTTTCCTCTTGTCTGGTTCCTTGATTCTAGCCAGGCTGTCTAAGACTCCACCCAACCTCTAATGCCTTTATACTTATTGCCTGGCCTTTTATGATTCATGATCACTCCCTTGTGCCCTCCCAAAGTTCTTGACCTTTTTATTTTTACCTAAAAGCTAATAATCTAATAATCAGAAAACAGAGCACAAATACTTGTTTGAGTTGTTTACTTAAGAATTAGAAGTAAATAGTAGAGCTGGTCAAAAACATTTTGATGAAGCTTTATTGCATCAAAGCCTAAATGTTTCATAGAAATGTATAAGTTTCTATTACAATGTTGTCAGCAAGGTTTCTCAGATCCAGGATGAAATCTGAAAGACTGAGACCTAGCCCAGGACAGGCAATAGTGTGGTGGTTAGGAGACTCACTTAGATGCAGGAAACGGAGATTGACGACCCTGCTCCAAATCAGGGGCTTGAATCTGAGGCTGGGTCTACACTACCCACCTGAATCGGCGGGTAGAAATCGACCTCTTGGGGATCAATTTATCGCGTCCCAACGGGACGTGACAATCGATCCCCGAATCGACGCTCTTACTCCACCAGTGGAGGTGGAAGTAAGCGCCATCGATGGGAAGCCGCAGAAGTCGATTTTGCTGCCATCTTCACAGCGGGGTAAATCGGCTGCGATACGTCGAATTCAGCTACGCTATTCACGTAGCTGAATTTGCGTTTCTTAAATCGACTCCCCCCTGTAGTGTAGATGTAGCCTGAGTCTCCTACATCCTAAGTGAGCAACCCAAACTCTACAGTATTGCATATTATATGGTTACACTCTCTCATGTTTTTTTATGAACATTTTTCAAAAGGTGTCTTTTTCATTCAGCATCAGAATGAAAACAAAATTTCAAAATCCCTCCGCCCAAAAAATATCGCAAACCAGAATTGTTTTCTGGACAGTCCTAGTAAACAGGTTCTGCTCACTTTGAGTCTCTTAGAATATGTACATGATAAAATTTCTTATATTAGGCTGGGTATTTTTAACAAAACACCCAACCTTTGAACTAGGTCGGGTTGCTATCTTGAATGATATCACTACAAGAAACCCCATTTTACAAAAGCTGGGGGGGGTTCAGTCAAACGGACACTGACATCACTACTAGAAGTGCACAGCCTTTTGCACATAGTTGTTCTAGTAGATGCAAATGCACGATAATGAGTGGTGTTCAGTATAACCTGGACAAATCAGGGACTTGGATCACAGATGGCCGGGAAGTCGGACATCTTAATCCCAACACACACACTGTTTCTAAGATTATCACTCAATCAAAGTTATATGGCTTCAACTATCTCTCGGTGACCTAAAGGAAAACATCTTCCATACTCATTCAGTTAAGTAATTCTTTTACAAAAAATACATGACAGCTGAATCATGCCCAATGAATCACTTTTTACAACAATCTAAACCTAGACTATCTTACATAAGCTATATTGAAGTTGAGACAACTAAGATACATGATCTTGGAGTTATCTTCTTCAGGAGCCTTTATTATTTTTGTCCACAAAAACAGAAATGCATGATGCCATTATAGAGTTTATTTCTCTTATACAACAGGGGCTGTCCAAATCTTCCTGTTTTCTAGGTAATCATTCTTCCAGTCTTTTAGTTATTTGGGTCATAGTTTTGCTTTCTAGAAATGAACCAGAGCTTCTTTCCCCCAAGGAAATATACTGTAAATTAGGGGGTGTTCTTGAAGCCGTGAAATAAGGTTTTTAAAAAGGTGTTTTCTTTTGCATCATTGACTATAAATCTCTGTCACATCAATAGCTGACAACCTTTGGCACTGACAATAAAGACTGGAATACCCACTCTGTGTTACTAAATTTATGTCTATTGCCAACAGAAGATCCGACCTTCATGGTTCTGAGTAGCCTCAAAGTCCAGTTATTTATGAAATGTTCGGCACTGGAGCAGTTTTGTGGGCACTTCCAATATTTAAAACAAACAACTGTGGAACAACATAACATCAGCTAAGTGAACTGCCTATAGAATAATAATGCACATGGCGGTAATTGCTGCACTAAACCCAGCCTATCGGTCAGTATTTCAAACCAGCTCCACTCCTCAACCCACCTACTCCCCAGATGTCTGAAAAATGATTTAAGATAATGCTTCCTATTATAGCAGAAAATGCTCTGTGCGACTGTATATACTGCAAAAATAATGAAGTCCCAGTAATGTGAGCCCTTATTATCGCACTCTGCTTCTAGTTCCAGAAACTCACTCCATCTAAATCAGCGCAGCTCCATTGACTGGGACAGACCCAGAACAGTGAACCGTCGCTGAGATTTGTCCCTTTGTTCTTTGCTAAAAAGTGTGGAGAGATCATTTGAAATTATTATTTATTTGTGTAACATTAGCATCTAGAGACCCCAAATCCTGGCCCCTGTGCTGGGCACTGTATAAACACTTAGTAAGATACAGTCCCGTCTCAAAGTACTTACAGTCTAATAGACAAGATAGATAAAAGGTGGGAGGGGAAATATAGGCACTAAGAGTTGAAGTCTTTCCCGAGGGTACACATCACACTGTTTGTTCACCCTATATTTCATTTTCCATATAGTCTGTATGTAGTGTTGATATCAAGTACACTTTGCTACAAAGAACTGGAGTATTTAAAGGAAGTAAATAATGGTTCTGGACCCTAAACTCAACACCATGTAAAGCTATAGTTTATGTAAGTAGACGCCCATGACTTTCCCATTTAAATTATATGAATTCAATATTCAGCCAGTGAACGGTCTGGGGAAGACATGGAATATCAAAAGAAATAAAGGCTTCCAGTCTGCAACTTCTCACTCATGCCTAGTCCTTACTCACATGAGTGTCAATGGGACTAATCATATCAGTATGAAATATTCATGTGAGCAAGGGGATTTGCAGTACAAAACACTTATTAAGAATGCCCTGTAAGAACTAGTGAAATGTTTTATGCATTTCAGTTCCAACAGCCAAGTGGATTTATGTTTACAACTGTAAGGGATAGAGATTGGTTTTCTTAATTGAAAGCTTACATTCTGAAGAATCTGAATCGATCATGGGACCTGGATAAATACATAAAGTGGGCTGGTTGTTTAATGTTAGGTGATTTGTAATAAACAAAAAAAGATTAAGTTAAAGGCCACAGTTTTTTATGCCAAATACAAGCATGGATGCCTTTCTGTTATACCTCCTGAACTGAAAATTGCGCCTGTTTCTGGGGTGGTTTTGTGATTCTGTGCCCCAATAACCAGTAAAGTCTTGGAAGAAATGGGCAAACTCATTTTAATTTATTAACTATATGAGAATCAAATTCAGGTCCCAAGAGAGAAACAGTCGCAGTATTGAAATTTTTGCACTGCTAAACCCTCCATTAGCAAACATTTCTGTTTCTATACTCCATAAACTTAATGGGTGCCTAGATACTAAGGTCAAAAATATAGAAAAATCTCAAACACATGATGTAAATTGCTGAAGTATAAATAATATTTCATAAATATGCAAGATGTGGATTATGAACCAATCTGTAATTGTAATGTTATTACTTTCCTGGTGATATGTAGCAATGTTTCAGGAATAAAACAAATACTGACCAATTTTTGTGCAAACAAAACAACTGTCCCTTAAACCTTTCTCATTAGAGTTTGTTCTTCTGATCCTATTTTAATTCCAAATTCCCACTGAGATCAATAATCCACACAACATATAATACAGTATATGTGTGGGCAGAGAGAGGGGAAGGAGAAAGCAATTAGACTGCTGGGGTACCCAGAATGAGAAAACATGCACTAAAAAGGATGGGCAAACTCATTCTTTCTAACTTTGCACCCGCAGGAACATCAATTCTCATAATGACAAGCAGTTGAAGTAACTGCATGCACAAAGTGCACAACTAGGCGTACATTTTTGCATGTATCATTTTTCTGAATATTTAGGCCACACTTCATGGAGCCATGTGTCTCCACGTGGGTACAGAGATTACCTCATTTCAGGAAGGGAGGCTTATACCATATTGAAATATCTTCTCCACTGCAATGTCCTCCCAAGCCCAATGCTCAAACGTTCCAACACTCAGCTCTCCTCCACAGCAGGACGCCCCAAAGGGATATATGTTAATTTGGGGTTTGCAGTTTCTTGTGGGAGTAAATCCAGGCACACACACTGGTAAAGGGTTAATGCTCTTTTATTTTCAGAGCTCCAGCAATGTGCTTTACACTCTTAAAGCTGCTTTCTTCCAGCACCACTGGGGTTATCTGATTACAATATGGTGGCCATGTAGGGACCATCATATCATTCACTGTAGAAAAATATTAAGCATACGTAGTACTATATATCTAGTCAATCTATTGAATTTGACAATAGGTCAAGAATGTAGCGGGTCAACTCAAGTTGCATGGTATAAAGCTTTTATACTTGTTTTTCTTTTTGCCCCCCTCCTTTTATTTCCCTCATAAAACACAAGTAAAAAGATTCACTCTGCACCCCCACTTCAGAACTGAGCATTTTCTGAAGATTTAGCTCTGTTTATGATCACATATTTTTATAGCTAAGCTGAACCGTGAGGCAAAAGAAAAGAAAGAATCTAAAAAAAAAAAAAAAAGCAGCCAGTTTTTCCCTCCCCCAGACTGTGAAAATTAAAATAGTGATTGCTTCCATCAAACGCCTTAGATCACAGCTTTCACTAAACAGACTATTCAAGCCAGATTTCCATTATTCTCATCATCACTTATATAACAGTGGCTGATTTTATCACCACTCTTTGTATGCTTTTCCCTTAGTGCTTCAGAGTAGGAAGGATATTTTTCCCCCCATACTAACCAGCAACCGATAAATAACTTCTCAGCCCAGTGTCTAAGTCAATATGTTTTCTCAAAGGAACTCATTCAGTCTGGACAAGAATAGTGCAAAATACATGCTGTTGTAGCCTGGGACAAACCATAAATTCTGTGATTGGGGATCTTCATTTATGCATACGGCACCTTCGGTTTAATATTGTCTTTAGAAGACAAAGAGTTTGAATATTATAAAGACGTGTTGCTATATGCAGAGTAACTATGGAGAGAACTGCTAAGGTAAAGTATTAGCAACTCGGATCCTCACAGATATTTAGATACCTAACTCCAACTAATATCAGCGTAAGTTAGGCATCTAAATACTTTGATGATTTTGCCTACAGTAACCACTATAAAGAGGGTAGATCATATCTCATTTTCTTGCTGCAGACTATATTTCATGTTAATGGGTCAGCTATTTGTTGTTATTATGACATACTGCTTCTTGCATTTATCTTCTCTATCCTTAATCCTGTGTGCAAGAGCACTATCTGCACCATATATGTATCATTGTTGAAAGAAAAGAGTTGATAACTAATTTTTAATTTCTCTGGGTACTCATAGGGTCTTTGAGGAGGCAGCATAACCTAGAGCACTTAACTAGGCGTTATGAGACTTGGGTTCTATTCCTGCCTCAATCGCTGGTCTGTTGGATGATCATGGCAAGTCACTTCAACTCTATTTTCCCACCTCTAAAATGGGGATAATGATACTGGCCTCCTTTGTAAAGTGCTTTGAGATCTACGGATGAAAACCACACTATAAGAAGGAGGTATTATTATAACTAATCTGTTTCAGCTGATTTAGCTTTCTAGACACGGAAGTATGCATGATATAAAGATGAACCATTCATTCTGACATTGTCCTTTCATTCAAAATGCATTAACTCAGCATGTTGTTTAAACTTTGCTGCCTCCATTTCCCAGCTATAAAATGAGGATATCTACACTTACCTATCCAGCTTCTAGGGGTTCCTGGGAGGATGAGTTAATTGGCACTTGGAAAATACTTTGACAATGCTAGGGTACAATATGAATATAAAACATTGAGCAATACAGAAGTTAATACAAAGAATTACACTTTCATCAAGTTTACATTTTTCTTTTTTATACCTTAAAGTTAGTTCAACAATTTTTCTCTGTGAAAAAGACAATAGGTAATTTTTTCAAAAATCCACCTAAGTGATTTAGGAGCCTACATCCCATTTTCAAAAGTGATTTAAATAACAGGTGCTTTGAAATTTTTATCCTTAAACTCATAAATCATGTAGGCATTAGCCCAGCCACTCCTCCATCATAATGGAGGGGCGGTTGGACCAAACCTGAGCGGCACTAAGACCCCATGCACCATGTCACAATGCCATTTGCTCAAATTTAGCTCACCCATCCCTTTGTCATGATGGAGGGGATGGAAGGGCCAAATTTGAGTGGCTTGGGGGGCGCCAAACTGAAGTGTTGCCTAGCGCAGCAGATTGTGTTGAGTGGCCTCTGCTTGGAACCGAGGGATAGCTACATTAATCACATATTTCTCAGTGTTTACTACAGATGGGCCAGAAAGCTCTCCTGGACCCTAACATGCTCAGCCTTTCTATATAAGCAATCTGACTATAAAATGAATATTTGTTTAGAGAAGGAAGATAGGGAATACCAAGCCTAAATTCCTACAACACATTGCAGCTTGGTTGCATATCTGGGTGAAATTCCAGGGTATGTCTACACTGCGGTTACAAACCCACTGCTGACCCATGCTATCTGACTCTGATTTTCAGGGCTCAGGCTAAGGGGCTGTTTAACTGCAGTGTAGACATTTGGGCTTGGGCTGGAGCCCAGGCTCAAGGACCCTGCAAGGTGGGAAGGTCCCAGAGCTCAGGCTACAGCCCAAGCCCAAATGTCTACACTGCAATTAAATAGCCCCTTAACCTGAGCCAAAGTCAGCTGACATGGGCCAACCACAAGTGCCCATTTGCAGTGTAGACATACCCCAGTCTCAGTGAAACCAATGAGAGTTTTGCCATTGATTTCAATGGGGGCCAGAATCTCACCCCTAATCTTTAGTAGACAGCTCAGTACAGCATACACAATAGGACAGATTCATATTTTCTTTCAGAACCAATTTTTGTCTTTATTAAAATGCAATATTTCAAAGTTTTTAAAAAAATACTAACCTTAGATACCAGATGACCAGAGACAGTCTGTCTCCTTATCTGTTTTTTCTCCACAATATAAACATTAAGATTCATGTGAATGAAAAAAGAAAACAATAGATGCTAAACTCTACTTTTCATAGACTAGACCACTATTCTGAATGCCTTTTTCAGTCAAAGCTCCCATTGATGGTCAACTCCCACCTTTTCATGTTCTCTGTATGTATATATATCTCCTCACTATATGTTCCATTCTATGCATCTGATGAAGTGGGCTGTAGCCCACGAAAGCTTATGCTCAAATAAATGTGTTAGTCTCTAAGGTGCCACAAGTACTCCAGTTCTTTTTGCAGATACAGACTAACACGGCTGCTACTCTGAAACCTACCATTGATATCACTGAGAGCTTTGTGAAAGAGCTGAGTAAGGCCATCAAGACTGGGACAATACTAAGAAAACTTGATAACTTTACCCTATACCAGTTTTTAGACCCAGGACCTTAGTTATTTCCAGTTGATAAAGATGTACCAGGGTGCTATGCCCTAAGAGTTTTTTCACAATTGGCCATTTTTTATTGCCACTTTGGCTATGCTTCCAAAGTTTTCATTGTTATTGTTAAATTGTGAAATATGTTCAATGGTCCCATATACACCCTTGTTCCATCAGTTCAGAAGCCACCTTTGAGTTCCTCAGATTATAGATCATATAAAGATACATGGGTCTACACTGGACAGGTTCTAAATAAGAATATAGTCAAAGTAGGTTTTTTGTGTGCACTATTTGGAGCTCGGAGAAGAGAGTACAGGAACATCTCATCAATATATACCTCCATATTTTAATAACTGTTTGGACTTCCTAATTAAATTTTAAATGACTGTTAATGACTGATGCAGTTGGAAATGCTTTGCCAAGAGGAATTATTTGTATATTAAGGTATTTTGGTATCATTGCTGAATGCTAAAGGCAGCCTTAAGAAATCATCTGTTCATAAGTTAAAGCAGTTATATTTATACAGGGTCCTTCTCAAATAAGGTATTGGATGGGGCCTAAACACCAGACTCACTTTACAGCACATTTAAATGCATACTGCCAGTTTTATCCTTATTCCTTCCATAAATCTGAATGCAGTGTTTTCCTTTATATTATTTATATAATGATGAGTAAGGTGAACTTTCAGATTTTGCAGATTTTATTCAAATTTTTATGTACCTTTCTGGAAACTCCTGTAGCAACGAGACAAATTACCTTTCCCATAGTCCATACAAATTAGGCACGGCAGTCCCACTTTTTAATGAATATATATACTCATTTTATGTGGTGATATATTTTGATTAATTGTAATGACAAATATGTTCATATTTTTACCAAATGTAAATTAGATACCTCCAGGCCATATCTTCCTGTTACCTACCACTTTGCAGTACTAAAATGTTCTATTTGGAAACACTTCACCAGCCCTAAAAAGTGGTACTCCACAAACACACACACACACACACACACACACACACACTCTTGAATTGTGTATATGTTCGCATCACTTCCGAAAGTATTTTACATTTATGCACAATCTTGTCCCACTAAAGACAATGGAAGTTTTATCAGGGATGTTAATGGGCTTTGGATTAGGCCCCAAAATGAGTGGAATTTCCGAAATGCCAGTCAATGATAGTAGGTAAAATGTGACATTCTGTACAAGGTGGCAAAAGATTACTCTAAGGAAGAGCCCCATTTAAGTCAATGGAGCTCTTTCCCTCAACTTCAATGAGCTTTAGATCATGACCTCAATGCCTGGACACTCATGAATACTCTCATTTTCATAGAGTTTCTGCATTCTCTCTCATTTTGGGTCAGATGCTGCATTCCATGCAAACTCAATATTCCCATTGAGGTCAGTGGGGTATTTTAGGTGCACAAGGAATGCAGGACTGGGAGCTTTACTGACAGTCTGTGTATAAGCACTTCCACTAAGAAGACCATACACTCTCTTATTCATTAGATATTCTGTGTGACTGCATTGGCTTTTAATTCACAATGGTAAAATCCCACTATCAAAGCCTCAATTCAAAGCCCACTGAAGTCAACAGGATCCATTGACTTCAATGGGTTTTAGATTAGACTCTAGGCGTGAAGTCAGTGGGACTTTTGCCATTGACTTCAATGGGGCCAGGATTTCACCCTAAGTGTTTTATTAGTAAAATGCATAGGTTATTTCTAGCTAATGCAGACTACCTTTAGGATTCTGCCAGGCAAAGCTTACCCGCCTCATGGAACAGTTTCTGTGACTCCAAAAAGCTTAACTTTGCATATAATAATTAAAACTAATCAAAGACAGCATGTGAGCGTCATAGTTTGAAAACCCAATGGTCAAATAAATCCAGCTAATATATTAACTTTTATTATGTAATGCAACATAATAAATAAATCTATGAATTCATACGACCTGTACAAAAAGACAAAAAAGTTAGGTACCGGCTATTTGGATTGAATATTTGCTAAACAGATGATTTATAATTATATACACATTTGTGGAGTTAAGGCAAAAATAGATGATGCCTTTGACACAACAGAAGACTTGAAAAATAGACATAATTAAAAACAAGGGGTCTCATCTCCAGCTAATAAAGTGGTTATGTCTAAGGAAGGCATCCCTTCGGTTTTTAATAAAGTGGATATTATCAATCATGTTAATTAAAGTTGAAGAACAAATGTGAGCTTTCCTGCAGGGCAAAGCTGTTTTGCAGAGATATGCTGGACTGATCACTTTTAACCCTGATAAGCACTTCTTTAGTGTTATAATCTGCACTACATGTCCAATTAACAAACAACTTCTTAGCTTTCAGTAGGGGAGTCTTCGTTATGATCATTGACTGGGAGTAAATATATTGGTGAACCATCCAACCCACTACATGTAGAGGAGAAATAAAGTCAATCACTTATCAATAATAATCTTTCTCAAAAAAATTGAATAAATTATGTCTATAGTGTCCAAAAGAACAAAAATATGTATAACCAAATATATCAATATACAGTTCTTTGGCAGCAACACGCTAACTCTTGATTGAAGTCTGAAATCAAAATCTCCTAAATTATAGACCCAGTTGCCAGTCTTTTAAAAAGAAAAGAAAATCCACTTCTCCCATGAATCCAATAAGTCCAGTAAATGAAATCTGAATAAATCTTGCAGGCAGCTTTAGACTGTAACATTAAGCATAGATATTTATGGTCTGCTTTAAGTCTTAATCCAAATATACTGTATTTAAACACACAAAATTCTGTGAAACTTCGTAGTAGTTCAGATAGGGCCAAAATCCATAAATAGAATCCATATTCACCCATGAGAAACCAATAAAGAAACATCAATCCCAATGATGATAAAATGATCTTCAAATAACAGAGGCAATGACTGGTCCACACCTGGATGGATGTCACAGGGAAGTTGACTTTTACAGAGGGAAGACCAGAAACCCAGAAAATGTAGAGTACTGCCATCCACCAACTAGATTACCTTTCTCTAGTTTCAGGTAAACCTTATCCTCCTTGTCTAGATAGAGCAGGACTCCATTAGTTGCAGCTTCACGAGTGACATCTTTGTCCCCAGCAAAGGCAGAAATTACTGGTTTTCCATTTAGCATTAGATTAACCTACAAGAAAAAAACCCACTGAAAAGTTGTAGTTAACAGAGAAACATCTGACAATATCAAGTATCTAAAGAGTGGTGAGGCCTGGTTCAAATCCCATTGTACAGCATGTATACATTATTTCCTTTCAAATGAGTAATTAAGGTTAATATGACTGTTTGAGCTGTTGTCAAGTGTATTATTGTTTATGTGCCTATTGCAAGCTCATTGGTGTCAATGGGATGCTGTCAATGGGCTTTGGCTCAGATAATATGCTAGTTCCTCTAAGTAATATGGACTTTCCATTCATGATTATATACAAGCTTTAATATTTTAAAGGTATATAGGAGCTCCCCATCCACAGATAATGATCTGGCAAGATGAAGCTGTAAGACACTTGCATCACCTTAGCTCTCTTTGCATAGGTCATTTAGATATCTAACTGCATGTACATATCAGTAGAGGAGGCAGATTTTCAAAATATTTAGCTACACAAAGATGCAGATAGGGGCCTAGTGGGATTTTTCAAAAGCCCCTAAGCAGGTTAGGCACCTCACTCTCACTGTAATCACAATATATTGCTCTTCGGTTTTTTACTGCAATTTGGTTTTAAAATCTAGAACAAATCATCATTTTTATATGCCACTCCACTGTATTTCAGTAATGATTCTATTCAAACCTTCGTCATGCACAAATGCCTAGGCTTCTGAACACACTTGGATGCAAAGAGACTCACAGAGCTGGTCAGAAAATGGAGGAGAAAACACAAATATTTTCTAACTTTTAAATAAATTGGTGAAATTTATTTTTTGCCAAAAATTAGTTACCAAACATTTCTTAGAAGCCTTAACTGTAATGCAGTCACAGAGGGATAGACTGTGAAATGGTTGTTCATATTAAGTATTCCCAACTGGTGAGTACTCCCATTAATTTTAATAGGAGCACCTGTAGAGTAAGGCAGCAGAATCTGGCCCTTAATTGGGATTTCCTTATCTTGGAAATCCACTTAGTCAGACGTCTCCAGGGAACCAATTTCACTCTAATGACACTAACAGATGTTTCAGGGACATGGTAATTCCAGTTATGTGGGAAGTGATTTAGTGGTGCTCAAGTCTGTGTGGGTCTGAGACTCAAGCTGGTTTAGTCTGTTAGCACAACTGCAATAGCTTCCAGTCCCTCCTTATCTGTGATACATGCAAAAAGTGCATGAAGGGTTTGAACACTGCCTGTTCCCTGCTACTATCTTACTCCCTGTGCACCAGCTCCCATGTTGGGCATCTCACAGGTGTCCTTGGCACAGTACTGGAGAAATAGCAGGCTTGGTCCCTATCCCATTGGAGAGAATACCTTTTTCCAATTATTTGGACTTTTAACATGAAGGGCTTACTGAAGTTCAACAGTTGACTTAGATGCCAGCATTATTACTGGCTTAAGAATGAAAGGCCATTTACCAGTACAACCTGATTGAGAGAGTCTATTGTATTTAATTAAATAGAGCTAAAAAGGCAGCTATGCAAAAGATGCAAACTTTGGACCTGTACTACTCATACTTACATTGGTATATGTCCACCGGATTTAACGGAACAATTCCTGATCTAAACCCGTAGAAGTGAGAGACGAATCAGGCCCTATCCATGTAAACATCATAACATTATTTTAAAGTGATAAAACAGATATTTTCAAATGTGACTAGTGATTTGGGGTGCCTTCGCTTTGGGATGTGCTGTTTGAGACACTTCAAAGGGATCTAATTTTCAGAGAGTGGAAGAGTTTCAAGGAGTCTCAGGTTAGGCATCCAAAAATTGAGGCACTCAAAATCTTTGGGCACTTTTGAAAATCTTGGCTTCAGAAATTACTCCTAAATACATAATTTTGTTGTGTTTCACATTCAATTACAGGCCTGAAACCCACAGTTCTGAGCATTTTAGCCCATATACGTGAAAAAAACATGAAAGTATGAGCTGAAATTCCATGGGAAACCATGCTGTAATTGCATTGTCCCATAACAAAATTCGCATCTTATCTCCTCCTTTGCCAACAGGTGTGTTAAACACATAGAAGATTAATGGCACAGTGTTTCTACAACACATTTAATCTTCCATCAAATACACATTTAATAGCGTAGAAAGAACAAAAGTCTGAGCTAAATATATATCCTTTAAATAGATTATGGATGAAATACTGACCCTACTGATGTCAATGGGAGTTTTGCCATTGACTTCAGTGGAGGCCAAGGTTTCACTTCATATCTTTAGGATGAAATTCACCTATGATGCAGAGGATTCTTGCACCAACCTGATCCATTGAATCCTGCACAGGGGGTGTACAGGCATCCTACATGCAGAGCAACCACCCACAGGTGCCTGTGCATCATATACCTGTGGCAGAAAAGGTCTCTCCACTCTCACATAGGCCAGTACAAAAGGCCCTGTTCAGGGAAGACCAGAGTTAGAAAAGAGGCAGATCAAAGAGAAACCACAGATCATGTTTTCCATGGATCCAGTGGTCTCAATGGAAGCTTCAGCCACTATTCCAGCATACCAGCTCTGTGATGAGGGACTGCACGGTAGCCCCACAGTCTGACCATGGGGTGAATTTCACCCTTTGGGAGTTAAGCTCTTGGCTTAATGGGAGGAGTTTCAGGATCCTAGAGGTTGGTTCTCGGGGCAGGTGTGTATGTCAGATTATGAGCTCAACATTGCTATTGAACTGCAAAGTAAAGTATAGTTTTCTGTGTTTTTCCAACATAACACAGTAAAATAATAGCAAACCCCTCTAAGACAGCCACCCCCACCACCATCATCACTGAAGATTTATAATATTATAGTAATGGCCCAGTAAAATCAAGTTAAATAGTCCTGGCCCACAGTAAGGCCATTTTTTAAACAGCTACCTGATGTCATCATGTGGTTTCTAGAGGTTCATGTTAGAAAAAATTACCAATAATGAAGATGATTTATTTAGACAGAATGTGTCCCCAGAAACCTAGACATCATTACAATGGATTTCACCTAGTTTCTAACTAGCTATATAAGATTGTTATGAGGGATTCACTCAATTGAGTTAAATTAAAAAGTGTATTTTAGTCATGGGTGACCTTTATATTTATTATTTTAAACAGTCTAGCCCAGATCTTCATCTGGTGTGAATGAACAGAGCAATGAAGCTATGAAGATTTACATCAGCTGAAGATCTGGCCCTACATTTGTTGTATCCATTCATTTCAAATGTATACTCTATACTGTACAATTAAGGAACGTAATTCAATAAAGTCATTGGGCTTCTAAATGAACCAAAAAATGCTCTTTTTATGTGAACCATGTGTAATGATATCTTGTTTAGTCACCATTTTATTCTCATTCTAGAATGTAAACAATTTACATATACACTTCTCACGTTAAATCAACATACCTGGATTGTTTGACTCTGATAGACTTTAATTACATGAAAACTGAAACTGTAAATTCCTTTTCTTGGTGCTACAAAGACAGACTCCAATGTGAAAAAATTGCCCACATTTACTAGGATCTACAAATAAAAATACATAATGGGAATTAATACAATTATTCAATATAAAAGAGCAAGACATCCAATCACATTTTTCTCCATCTAACTGCATGACATACAAAATTCTGTTTTTATTCTTATATTCACTGACATTAAAATATGGAATATAAAATTATGGTTTGGTTTCATTTGTAAGTCATATTTATCAGTATAACTTTAGTAAAAATCAACTAGCATAGAAATACCTATCCAACTTGGCTGCCTGTAGATATCTCCAAATATTAGACCTATCTGTGGGTATAGTAGGTATTAGATAATTAGGGGGATAGCATATCTTCCCATTAGTCCCACAATACCTACTCAAAACACCAATAATTGCAGAAGTACCATATTAGCGTTGGCCAATCAGTACTGGTCAAGGCAATGTCATCATCCCTGAAAGTATCAAGCTATGAGGCAGTACATATATGAATGACATCATTCATGACACTGGGTTGAAGGTGGATTGAGTTGCCAAAATACCTGACCTACCTATTTTAAACAACCCTGGATTTACAAATATTTGCTATTTCTCTTTTCTGCTCTCTCTCTAACTGTAAACACTTTTCTAACAACTTAGACTTTCTTAAATGACTAAAGGCAAGTAACCAAGGAGAAGACATTAAACAACTACAACCTTCACATGTTAAATATCTTCTATAATGAAGTGTCTTCTTTCTTCTGAATTATTTATCTTTTATTTTAATTCATATTTTCAAGTTCTCTTAAAGAAACACACTTCCCAAAAGTCAGTGGGAATAACCAGGAAGTTTGCTTAATTCTAGCATTCTAAATTACCCTATGTGAGGTATCTTGATATGATATAGTAAGGAAAATAACTCTCAGTCTCAATTATTTTGGATCTGCTCTAGCACCAGGCTGGTAGATGAAACAGGAGTGCAGGTGTGTGTGTATTCATAGGTACGACTGAGATGAAAATAGTAGTATTACAAGTTATGGATTTTAGAGGGAAAAAATCATTTGAAATTTTGTGAACTAATTCCCAGGAATTAATGAAACAATGTTGAAACTTTGGGTGCATCAGCTGCATCTGAGAAAACAGCTTTTAAACCTCTCCCTGTCTTTCCTTTCACATAAAAAGGGCTAACTCTTGGTTGCTTTGCACATTTCCAAGCCTCCTACACATCCCCATAGGTCTTCTTGCATCCTGAAAAGATTATTGACAATGTGATGAATAAACTCAAGAATTCTAAGCACATTTTGTCTTTACTTTAGTGCAGAAAAGCCTAGTGACTGCCCTTCTCTAGGCTGAGTATAAGAGTCTCTGAACCTTAAAAAGAGTAATTTAGTAGGATCAATTAACAAGCAGTTAATCATTCCAAGTAGCTAGCTAGGCTTCATTAGCTATCTTATATAATATCCAAGGGCTGAAATTAGTCTTTCTGGTTACAGAGTGGGTAAGGCAGCTCACAAGACTTAATGTAAATTTCAAAGTGGAGTTGACTTCACATAATGACTATGTCTATCTCAGCTATATTTACCATTTATCCTAAGACACTTATTTATTTCTGTGAAAGAGACCTCCCTTCTCATTTATAACTGACATAAAGGTCCTAGAAGAAGAGCATGATCTCTTTTAAATCAAAACCCCCACAGTGTTTTGGGGTTTTGGGGTTTTTAATTTAAGAGGAATTTTTTGCAAAGATGATTTTATTTTGTCTGCAAAGACTGTTCATCCACTGAGGTTATGTGGGAGGCGGTTACATTAGGGTTTTAAAATATTTAAAAATTCAGACAAATGATTTTAAATATTGTACTGATACAATTAAGATGTGATGGGTATTTTGGAAAACCATATGCGTGCCCTGTGTTTTCAGGATTAACTAAATGTAATCCGTACAAATGATAAATTAGTGACACTGCTTTTCCTTTCCACCTTCTATACTGCACATGTGTGTTCTGATATGAGGGGACCAAAAAGCTACTCTGGTAGGGGTGTTATTGAAGCTGTAGGTAGGCTGCAAACCTCAAGGTAGCTCACAGTCTCCTTGAATACTCCCTTCTGGCTTTACAGTACTAAATGAAACGATGTTTCATAAACTTAACTGAAATACCACAGGATCATAACATTTGAAGAGTGTCCACATAAACAATGGGAGCTGAAGGCTTTTTTAAAATATAAATAAAGTCTCTGTTCCCCCCTCAACTACCTGAAAACCTGCTGCTTGTCTAAATTGCCCTTAGTCGAGCCTTTAGATGCGTGCAACTTTGTTAAAGTACTTGAAGACTCAATGCGAATTAGACTTGGCTGCTGTTCTGGACTTCAGAGCGAAGCGAGAATTCTCCTGCCTGGTCTGTGCCGTGTTGGCATTTCAATGAAGACGATCTCGATCGGGTGAACTGAATAAAATACCAGACTCCCGTGAGTGCTGGAGACCCAGAAAGTGCGGCTCTAAAATACCCAGCAATGGCCAAGCCTGCCTCTGAGTAACTTTCCAGCCGCTCACTTTCAGCGGGGACCCTGGATTTTAACAAACTCGCAGCTTTGCTCACACCTGTTGATGAGCTCCGTTATCGAAGCCGGAGCTAGTCCCGGCTCCCGGCTGGATGGCAAGTCCCCTGGCCGGGGAAGTGGAAATGTCTCCTTAACACTTGGGCAAACACGGGTTCCCTAACGCCTCTCCTCCCCTCGCCTGCTTGTGTTGGATCGATTCAAATCACGCACGCCCCAAAAACACAGTGCGGGGAGCATGTTCTTTACCTGATCGAAGTAGATGATCCGGGTTTTGTTGCTCATTTCCGAGGGCTCGTGGTTGGTGCTCCTCACGGCCGAGAAGGCGACCTTCGAGTTCGCAGCCCGCACCGAGATCCCCAAGGGGGAGGAGGACGAGCCCTTGGCATCGGTGGCCGGGTTGGAATCACAAACCACCAGGCATTTCCCTTCCAGGACGATGGGCTCCGTGTCGTTCTGCGCCCAGACCGGGAGGCTGGGGAGAACCAGGGCGAGAATCACGGTAGGGACCATGGACAGCGCCCTGGTTGAAGCGCCCATGTTCAGCACCGTCGGCAGGCAGCGTGTAGCGCCCCAGCCTCTCCTTCCACCTCTCCACAAACCCAGCAGCAGCAGCAGGGAAAACAACCAGCCGCAGCTTCGCACGCACGCTTCCAGCAATTCGGGGGGGAAAGTCAAAGTCTTCCCAGCTGCCTTTAAAAAAAAAAAAAAAAAAAAAAAAACCTTTGTCCTTTAACGATCTCCTGAAAATACCCCACAAAAGCAAACAAACATCCACGCTTCCCAGCGCCCCCCGGATTGGCTTCCCCCCCTCCACATTAAAAAAAAAGAAAAAAAAAAAAAGCCCTAAGGTGAATTATTGATGAGCGAGAGAAGCGCGAGAGATCAGGAAGAAATAAAAACATTTGCCGTGGCCATGATTCCCTCTGTCCGATCCTGCTCGCCCCCTCTTGTCCTGCTGGAGGCTGGGGGCGGAACTGGGCTGTTGATTCCAGAGGTGGGCGCTTGCCCCCACAGCTGGCCAAGATTCGGTGTCTGATATCACTGCCGGAGCGCTTGCAAAGCGGAGTTCTCTCTCTCTCTTGGCCACAATTCCCAGAAGAGTTATGTCATAATAAACCTGCCCAGCTATCCCCTATCGGAACAGAGAAAGCCTGAGACTACAGTCACACACACACACACACACACACACACACACGCTCACACACTTGTCGTCCCAGACGTAAGTTCTTTCAAGAGCCTAGGAAAAAAACAATAAACATTTTACACCCCTTGAATACGTGCAACGTTTTGTTGTTGTTGATTTATTGCTTTCAAAGGGAGAAATGGAAAATATTGACCTCAAAAAAAAAAAAAGCTTCCTGGAATACAACTTCCAGAGAAGGGGGGATCTGCCAGGACAATGGTCTAATGCTGCTGTGAATGTGCAATGGGTCAGGAATTTATAGCACAATGGCATGACTTGATTTTGACTGGAACATCCTGCAGTGCACACTTCTGCCGGCTACACCAGGCAGATCGATGTACACACACACACACCTTTTCATCGCAGCATGTGAAGGAATGCAGCCCTACTCAAAAACAAACGCTGACCAATGATTGGCTAGAAAATGAACCTATTCTTTTGGACTTCCCATAGCTGAAGATGAACGTCCCTGGATTTTATTTGATGGCGCTACCAAGTGGCTCCTTTTGGTAACGTTTTTGTAAGAGACTGCATATGAGTTGAAGGGTGTTTCTTTTTAGTGTATCCTGAAAGGATGAACATAGGATGTTAGAGGAGTAGGCAAGTGGCATTGCCTCGGATTCCCTGTTTTAAGGTTGTTTTAAACCTGGCTGGGTTTTGTTTTCTGGAGCACATATTTCCTTGCAGTTTCCTCCAGCCAATGGCAATGGTCCATTGATATTCTAGTTGCACGACCCTCTACGTATTCTGGCCATTGGTTAAAAAAAAGGTGCAGTCCTTCTAAAAGCTGAACACTATACAATAGATTTTCTTCCCTAACAACAGCAAACAGTGGCCTATTTTGAGAATATAGGTACAGCATATTTCTATGAACTTACCATTATGGTAGCACACCAGTCTTTGATCAAATTGTTAAATAACAATAGCATTCATTCCTTTCTTGTTCAATAATAATATTTTGTCTGGCTCCATCTTTCCTGGCTCCTAAATGCAGGGGACTCCTGGATTGGATTTTGATTCACATGTGGAAGATTTGATGCCATTGTGTTGAGCAGGATGGTTGGGAAACTGACAGTTTTTTTGTCTCAGCTCAGTTTGCAAGCAGAAGCTGGCTACCATCTTGTGACAAAAAGACAAAATAAAAGGGTTCAAGAAGCAAGAAACCTTTCAGGAGTCTTAAAAAGGATTTGCTGAGAAACCTTCCTAAGTCTGAAAAACTCGCCATCTGCTGAACCGTGTTTTCAGGGCAAACACGGTGGAGCAGTGTTTTAGGAAAACATGCTGGTGTATTGAAGTCAATGGGACATTAAGTCCACGATTGTTTGCAAAGTCTTTGAAAAGCCATGAGCATATAAAATGCTTAAATTTTAGACTCCTGAACTTTAATAACCATCCAGGAATAAATGTCATTCTTCATAAACTACAGAAAGCAGGACTCAGATTTAAAGAAGTCTTAGTGTTGTTTTCAGACTGCATGTGGATACCTTCTCCTTAACCGGACACTGACAGAGATGAATAGGACATTCAAATTGAGAAGAGCCAGAAGCAGTAAGAGACAAGAACAAAAAGAGATGAAGAAGACTCATACCAAAATATTGCTCTTTATGTAGAAAGTCTGCAGCTAAAAGGTTCTTACCACATGGCAACATCTGTGTAGTGGATTCTTTTGCCAAATACTAATGCTGTGTGAAAACAGTAAAAAAAAAAAAAATCTGTGAAATTATGCACATGCAAAAAAAATTTACAATTTTATTCCATATCATTTCACCAGTCCCGCGAAAAGGTTATCTACTTCATGCCAAAAACAATGTTGTAGTTCAGGTGCATACAGAACTAGTCAAAAATGCAGTGAAAAAGTTGTGATTTTTTTTCAAAAAGAATACTATTTTTACATTTTGAAATTTCAAAATTTTGAAAAGTTTGAAAATTCCATCAAAAATTTCCAAATATTGAAAAAATATGAAAATGTCTTCATTTTTCTATTCAAAATAAAAAAATGTCAACAATAATTTCCATTGGAAAAAATCAAATTGAGAAAATTTTGACCAGCTCAAATGGAGAGATCAGAAATAGGAAAAAGGGAGGACAGAAATGAAATCTTGTTTATTGTACTGGTCAACATAAGTAAAGCCCTCATGAGAAATAAGAGAGTGAGGAAGATAAAATATGATCCAACTTTTAAAAAGTTGATTTCCTTTTCCTTTTCTGAACCTGCAACTTGCAGGCACAAATATTTGGAGGCTCAATTTTGCAACCACAATTTTCAGATTTAGCATATCTCACCTTGGATGTCTAAATACCTAATCAGATAGAGACATGCAGGCACAAAAAGGGAAGCTGGGTTAAGGTTGGTCTGAAAAGCATAGACATAATTTACCTTCTATATTGGGGGGGGGACAGCTCCAGCCAGGCCAATGGGGAGTGCATCCGGGGGGGAGGGGTGCGAATTCCATGCCTACCCAAGGCTTGCAGAGCTGGGCCTGCCATGGGGTCGCCACTGGTCTGTGGGGCCAGGCACCTGCCCCGATGTTTGTTAAGGTCTCGCACATGGACCTGGGGGGGATTTAAGCAGTACCATGGTGTGGTTAATGCACAGGCTCCCCCAGCTGGGGGGCAGGGCTTCAAAAGGCCTGGCTGGAAACCATGCAGCCTCCAGGGGCTCGGGGAGTGAGGCTGCCTCACTACTGTGTATGCTTTTCCTTGCTGATTTAGAGCTTGCCCCATGCTCGGTCACATGGTGCCACGAGGCCCCCTCCCTGCACAGCAGCTGGCAGAGCCAAGCCAGTCAAGGGACCATGGAGACCGGACAAGCTATGCTACAAGCCACTGCCACAGCCAGCCCCCACTGACACCCTCCACCTCAGCAGCCCGCTGAGTGCCTTGAGCTCATCACCTGGCAGCCCTGCCCCAGTCACCCAGCTAGCAACCTGGGGTGCCTCACAGGCACCCCTTGCCCAGGAATGAGGGAAGGGCCCGGGGGCCCTGGCTGCCAGTGCCAGGCAGAGGCCAGGCCCAGCCATTACCTGATCACGGCATTGTCCAGGCAGAAACAGAGCAGCACCGCCGAGTCCCGGTCCAGGGGGCCCAATAGCCACAGATCACGAGGTGTGGCGGCTAGGAGCAGGAATGGCCATGAACCCTCCAACCTCCTCCAGCTGCGCTGGGAGCTGCCACCTCTTGGGGCCGGCCTCTTCTCCTCACCCTCCACCCGGCAGCTCTGCTTCACCTTCTGGCACCTGACACCACTCCGCCTGTGGGGGGGCTGCTGGCTGGCTCCTGGCATGGGACTCCTCATCGCTGACCACTTCCCAGTCAGACATGGCAGCACCACATGCCCTGAGGGTGGGAGGGGGCCTGCTTGGGGGGGGGGGGGGAGGACTGACTCAAGCTGTACAGGGAGCAGCTGAACCTTTAAATTATGCCTCCCACACTAACAGTATATATATAGTTGCAGGGGGGCTATGCCCTCCCATGCCTCCCCAAATTCCACCCATGCTGAAAAGTAGGCCTTACTGGTCTAATTTTTTTTTTAATTGTGCACATGTTTTGTGCATGCAGGTATCTTGATTGCACATGCAAATCAGTAGCTGATCATGCAGATAACTAATTATGGCCATTTGTGTGTGCAGTTATCTAATTTCACTACTTAATTGTAGTAAATATGAATGCAAATTAGGAACATAATTGGATATACTTTTTGCATGCACAGCTATATGCCTAACTTGTTTAAAAATCAAACTTTTCATAAACAAAGTGCTTCCGCTCACAATCTATTCTGGAAGAATCATCCAAAAATGTAACAAAATATGGCTAAAACTGTCTCTCAATTTGCACAGTAAATTCCAAATAAGAAAAATACTAATAATTGACTTTAAAGCCCTTATCAGTTGCTGTCATTCTGTGAACAAATAGTGAGACATCTAACTTCAGTTTCATATTTCACTTGAAAGATGGCACCTCTGGCATCATCAGGGCTGTTACAGACACTGGAGGTGGTGTGGTCTAGTGGCTATGCTGTTAAAGCCCTGGGTTCTATTCCTGGCGCTGACAACTTGTGTGTGTGTGACCTTAGACATGTCCCCTCAGTTTCCTCATCTGTAAAATGGTTCTGATAGAACTTACCTGGCTATATGAAGCACTTAGAGATCTCTGGTTATAATGTGCTATTGACTTCAATGGCCATTGGATCAGGCCCTGTAACACCTCATTATTATGAGTGGTATTTCGTGTCATTGATAGTATATTGACTCAGAGTAAAAAGATCAGCCACCACTTCCTTCAATACCTGGGTTTTCCTTCAGAGTTTTCAGCCCAGTACAGAAGAACCTCAGGATTATTTATCTTATAAAATCTGATAAAATCACAGCGAGGAGTTTTATTTCCAGTTAAAAATAGAAACACACTAATAAGGTTTCAATAAAGTACTCTGCTAATAAAAGGAAAAGTGAGATATTGATGACCCAAGTAACATTATTGAATAAGACAAATTCAAGAGCTCTGGAACAGAACTAAAATCTTGGTTTTAATAATATCCCACCTGCAGGGTGGAAAAAGGGGAAAGAGGAGAAAGCAGCAGAATAGAGGACCAAAAAAAATTCCCACATGGCAGCAAAGCTCAATAATTGAAGGGAAAACGGTACCTCTAACGTTTTCCCGGCCCCAGGCAAAACAGTGGAGAGGTCATCCAGAAAACTCTAGTGCAGAACAGTGAAGTAAAAGTCAAAATGCAACATGATGCTTTCTGATTTTTTTTAATGTTTCCCTCCAGGAAAAAATACTAATCAGGTTAAGAAAACGTTGATACTAGTGCACTGGGCAGTGCAAAAGCAGATCTAATATCAATATCATCAACAAAACAAGGCAAACGCTTTATTGTTTAAATATTTGCTCATGGCACCAAGACCCACCAATCTGGCACTCCTGGTGGCAGTTAAAATAGATATTTGGGTGCCTAAGAACTAATCAGCCCATCTAAATGTGGAAGTGGGCACACTAATTTAGATTCCCAAGTTTCAGAATTGGGCCTTTGTTACCTTTGACCTTCATCTTGGAAGTAGTTCTATGCAAGCAGACTCCTACACTCATACTCAGGGCCGGCTCCAGGCATCAACACAGCAAGCAGGTGCCTGGGGCAGCCAACGGAAAGGGGCGACATGTCTGGCTCTTCGGAGGCAATTCAGCGGTGGGTCCCTCAGTCCCTTTCGGAGGATAGGACCTGCCGCCGAATTGCCACCGAAGAATGAAGCGGCTTTTTTTTTTTTTTTTGCCGCTGGAGCCGGCCCTGCTCATACGAAGCCCTACTGACTGCAAAGGGACTCCATGTCAGCACGAGGGGCCTATTTGTGCAGAGCTGCTAGCTGGGTCACAGCCTTTGATATTCTAGAACATTGAAAGTATTCCCATAATGATCTATTTAGTTAAAAACAGCTATTAGCATAATCCATCCTCCTATACCTATCTATGAAAGTGCTTATTTGAGCACCTATCACCATGGTATTGCAATCACTCCTACAAGAAGCAAAAGACAAAGATACTCTCTTGCTTCCAGCCCAGCCGGTAGGGAGCAAGCTTAAAAGTTATCGGTAATTGTAGGTTGCTGGTTTGGGGGGGTGGAGGGGGTTTAGTAACTGTATGAAATGTGGTATCTCTGATGGAGATGCCATGGGAAGACTAAATTGAAAAGATGGGGTTTGCTTTTAGTTTTGAAGCAATAAAGTTAGTGGTCATTCTTATTTCATCTGGCAGGGAGTTGCTTAATCTCATAGCTCCCTCTAGCAGGGAGTTTTTTCTCCCTTAAAAAAAGGGAAATTAATAGCAACAATATTACAGTAATGGAAAGTCAGTGAGACTAAGCAAATTTTTTATATAGAGAGAGAAAGGCCATCACCCATCTTTAATTAAAACCAATGGTACTTTAGAGCCCTTTGCACAATGATTTTTCTCTGCCAGATAGGGCATGCTTCAATACTCAGATGGAAAGGAATGAGCTAAGGATGGAATGCCAGACTTAACTTTAAAATCTTTCTCACAAGTTGGCTTGTAACCTTACATTAAATATAGCTTGTGTCAATACTCCACACAGTCTATTCCAGATCACTAGGGAAATACATGTAACTTTGAATAATGACTTTCTTTGGCTTACAACAGGGACAAGGAATCCACCCCAAATTTCTTCTCTGTATTCTGAAGTGCTAATTTATTCCCAGAGGTCCTAAGAATCCTGCTTATCTCTGGATAACTGAAGCCTTACTTCCTTTTACCTTTTTCTAACTACACTTTCTTTATCTTTATAACACTTTTTCTTCTATCAATCTGTAGCTTTCTGGAGTTGCTGAATTTTTAACTTCATTTTTTACATAGCTGGTTGCTTGTCTACTTAGCCACCTTATAGGCTTAATGGTCTCTCTTTTGTTCTAGCTATCCATCAGAATTTGTTGATTTTAAGATAATGGGCAGCCATATAAAATTAGATTTTTTGGTGGTGAACAGAGGGCTATAGATATAAGAATGGAAGGTGGAGATGTAAGAATGTAGATGGTGGCTCTAAAATACAATGTGATGGCTCCTTTTCTAAATGGCTCATTGCTTTACTGGCTGACAGACTCTCAAGCTAACTAGATTACTGACAGATTTGGCTCTTTCCCTATCTGTCTGTTGGCTCTTGTACAAACTAACTTGTCTTTTAGACAGCTGGCCCTGTGGTTCTTAGCTAGATAAACATTTTGTTGGCGGAATCCAAAACTAATTCAACTGACTAATTATGAGCTTAATGGTTCTTTTAAAAAGTCCATAAATACACAAGCAACTTCCTCCAGAAATTCTGCAATATTAACAACCTCCCTCAGAATACCATCCTTGCCACCATAGAGGTTACTTCCCTATATGCCAACATCACTCATGATGATGGCATCGCTGCCTCAAATATCTACAAGACAATGGATAACAACACTCAGATATCTGCCCCAAACACATCTCCAAACTCATCCATTTCATCCTCACCCATAACAATTTTACATTCAACAACAAACACTTTGTCCAAACCATAGGAACAGCCCTGGGTACTAGGATGGCTTCTCAGTATGCCAACATCTTCATGGGCCACATTGAAGAAGGGTTTCTGGACAAATGCACCAGAAAAATTAATGATATACCTGAGATACACCAATGATATTTTCATCCTCTGGACAAATGACCTAAACTCCCTCACAGATTTCCACCACAATTTCAACAAGCACCACCCATCCATTAAACTCTCTCTCTCGAACACTCCCACACCAGCATCAACTTCCAGGACACCACAATCAGCTTCAGCAATGGAACCCTACAGAAAACTATATACAAGAAATCCACAGATCACCACAGCTATCTTCACAGATCCAGTAACCACCTCACACACACCAAGGAGTGCTGAACATATCTTAATACTTTGGGCCAAATTCTGCTATCACATATGCCACTGTCAATCTGGAGTTACTCCACTGGTGTCACTGGAAGTACTCCAGATTTATACTGGTTATAGTGACACCAATAGAATTATTTTGGATTTACATTCATGTAACTGAGAGCAGTTTGTGACTTATTTCCTCCTGGCTTTAAGACCTGAGTGAACAACAAATAACAAATGCAACAAATAAATGAAGTCATTCATCACTGAAAGAAGACTTTCATCATTTTTTCCTGTTTGTGGAAAGTTCATAAATAATTTGAGATATTTTTAAATTTAAATTTGAGATATTCAAAATATTTCAGCTAAATTTCTCTCTAATTTACATAGTTCACTATTTGTAAGGTCAAGAACTATAGACTATGAAATGGTTGTTCATATTAAGTATGTGCTTCTAGTGTAGACTAGCCCATAATCTGGTGGTCCCTTCTGGCCTTAAATTTTGTGACTCAATCTATTTTTTAAAGCATTGAGGCTAGTAATGCACTATATGATAATGTGTCATTTGTATTTATAGGCGCTCCATCATGGACTAGGATTCTGTTGTGCTAGGTGCTGTACAATACAGAGCAAGAAGATGGCCTCCACCCCAAAGTGCTCACAACCTAAGTAGTGTGTTACAGTGATTTTTTTCTAGCAAATATTAACTTGCTTTAGCAATTGGTAAGTTATGGAGCAGGTGTCTTTCGTATTCACAACTGATCACTCTCCTTTTTTACATCTTCTTATTTACAGTAATCATTTTCAGCCAATATGTTAGCAACATTTTTGGACTAAAATAATAAATAATAAGAAGTAGCCGAAACTTTGTAGCAAATAGAAAGTGAGAGTCATCTGGTCAAATATTGTAATGACTTTTTATGAAAGCAAAACAATGTGAGATTTTTTTTTTCATGGTTTTTTAGCCTCTGGTAGGCCTCAACACTGGCAGCCCTGCATATCACTAGGACAGAATACTAATAGAAAAGAATACCTTTCATTTAGTGCCGAGGCAAATATTATGCATATTTGAGCTTTTCATCCATAGGCTCCCCCTACAAACTTTCAAAACTCCTCTACTGATATAAGGACTTTGGCAAGAAGAGCAGTGTGGATCACTTACAATTTTTGCTTTTTTCATAGAAAGCAGCAGTTAAAAATTAGAATATAAGACAGCATTTTGATTTATCCCTGTTAAAGTATATGATGCGTCATGGATGAAAAAAAGGGTACACAGATTCTGAGGATTGAATTAAATATTAAGAAGATCATGCTAGGAACGTCCATATTATTTAGCAGCTGCGCACTATTTTACCACACTGAATAAGGCACAATGCCATGTGTGCTGCTTTTCCCCTGTACTGTGCATATATCATTTCCTTGGTAAAAGATTATAAAAGGTATTTTTCTATCTTTGTTCCTAAATCATTTTAGCATTTAAATAGTGCATCGGCAATACATTAGATAAACCGTGTTCCTAACATGTCTTGCTATTCCAGTCTATAAACTCAATAAATAAATTCCAATCATTTTTCATTATTACTCTTTTTCATTATTATTTATAGACTACTGTAAGTATTTGTAGCACTTTACAAACAGACCAGCGGTAAATGTCCTTGGAGCAAAGAATTTACAATCAAATTCAGACCACCACAATACAAACAACGATCAGCCACTCTAATGGAGACATACTGTACTGGAGAGAACAGCAGTGAAAGGCTTTGAAGAAGTGAGTTTGGAGGAGGAATTTCAAGGAGGACAGATTCATCTCAGAGGTCCCTCAAACACTACCAAATTAACTATATATAGCGTAGGATGCTTCCCCTATTACTTAACTACAGCCCCTGCTGAGATGAAAAAAAGAATAGCAATTTAACAGCAATTTTCCATAACCTTTGGATAATTTTACCAAATCTTCCATTCTGTAATTTTCATGCAAACCTTTCTAGTTCAAAGAAAAAGCTGTCAAGAACAACAAATATCTGTTATTTAAACTGTGAAAATAAATGCTTTTAAAAGGGGAAAGGAGGAAAACAATAAATTCATCTAGCAATTAAGTAGTGTAATGTTTCCATTCATTCAAATACTGTCCATCAAAATCACTAATTTCTATCATTCAGAGAATAGACATCTTTGTCTACTGATATACCCTTGTCATTTTTCTTCTCTTAAAACGTCTGTCTTAAGATTTATTGAAATACAGATGATACAATAGTTACTGGTGTATTTTATGGGGATACCCAAATAGTAAAGACAAACTACTCAAGAAGGAAAGAGTAGAAGGACCAAATCCAAATTGTGAGTGTTTTTGAGGATACCTGCATTGGATTTACAGGAGGAAATCCTGGCTCTGTTAAAGGCAATGGAAAACGTCCCATTGACTTCAGCTTGGCTATTTAACTATTTAACTCCTATGGTGCTTAGAGGGTTTGTATAGGACATGCCCAGCATGTCTGATGCTGCTAAGGAATTATTTGAACCCCAGTGGCCTAAATAAGATTTAAAAACTTCAGAGAACAGAGTTTCTTGCATGATTTCAACGCGTCTTGTAAATCATTCAGAAACAGACTTTCTGGTGATAATATAATATTTCTATGCTTGGTCCTACTCTAAATCAGGAAGGGCTAAAGCATATACAAGCATCCAGAGGTAGACAGCACTAGATCCTCCCCCCCTTTTTGCTCTCTGTAGGCCTTCAGACAAGTCACAGCTACCTTCTGTGTGAGTATGCCGGGGGTATTCTCTCTCGCCCTTTTTGCAAATACACTGAAGTGGCCACAATTAGGCCCTCTACGATCGTTATATGTCCAAAGATGGCAGAAAAGAGGCAGTTAGCTCAACACATTGAAGATTCTACATGGTTACACCATCAAATGCAATAACAATTGTACTTTAATACAGAGTTTATTCTTGTCCTTTTGGTAGGGCAAGATCATGACATCCATAATAAAAAAGGGGTTGTTTGTTTTTAATATTCTTAATCAGCTTAATTCCTGACAACAAAGTAAGACGTCGGGTTGTTTTAAATGGCAAGACTCCAAATAACAAAGTTCAATTTCAGCATTAATGACAGACTGTTACTAGATGACTGGAGTTAATGCTTTGAAGAACCATTGAAGAGTCAAACAAATTTCTATTTTAAATCACTTTTGTGTTTTCTGAAGTCATTTCTCAGGCAAAATTTAAATTAGCTACACAGAGAGTTTTGCCTGAGTAAACACCGCAATATTTAATCATAGAATCATAGAAGATTAGGGTTGGAAGAAACCTCACGAGGTTATCTAGTCCAACCCCCTGCTCAAAGCAGGACCAACCCAACTAAATCATCTTAGCCAGGGCTTTGTCAAGCCAGGCCTTATATTTTATCCTATGTGTTTTTTATTTTATTTTAAGTGAGTTTTTTAAGCAGTGTGTTAAGGCACTGTGTGATATAAAGATGGAAAACAACTGAACTAACCGATAAACCCAAACATCTATAGGGGGTGATCATAGAGGAGTCAATGCTTGGAATTGGAAATCAGAATTCCTAGATTCTTTTCCCAGCTCCACTACTTGCTAGCTGTATATCCCTAAGCAAGTCACTTAGTCCCAGATTTTCATATACCTATACGCATACAGAGAGCCCATATTGCATGCACAAATTTGGAAATCTGGACATTAGTCTGTGTGTGTCTCATTTTCCCCAGTTGTAAAAAAGCTTGTAAAACCAGGTTTACTATCTTGTGAGAGTTTTTCATAACTTAATTGTTGCTGACTGTCCTTGAATGAAATCAAATTCATGGGTGAAATTCACCCCTGGGCATGCAGCCAGCACAAGGCCTGCTTACACCCCTGCAGAAGCAGGCATTTCACCCTGTAAGTGTAAGGTATAAATGAAAAACAGCAGCAGAGGTATTTTCAATTACAGTATAGTTATTCAGAGTACAACTCCAGTCATTTCATTTTATTTTCCTTCTAAAAGAGGTGCAGTAATGTTCCTAGAGCATATTTATGTAGTGTCAGCTACATTAATGTAACTATTTTCAAAGTACACTGCCCGGGCTCAGTGCTGCAAACTGTTTCACATACATGGGCCACACATATGTGAGTAAGAGCTAAGGTGCAGGAGTAGGAGGAAGGGATTTCCAAGAAGAGGCTCCTTGTTTATTAGAAGTTCCTTGAACGAAATAGACTATTCAGCTTCATAGTATCATGGCTGGTTCTAATTACAGTATACAACAACCAGTAATATTGAAAGAATGAACGTTTGAATTTATTTGATCAGCAGAACTTTTGGCAATAGAGCTTCTTATTCATAGATTCATAGATTCATAGATTCTAGGACTGGAAGGGACCTCGAGAGGTCATCGAGTCCAGTCCCCTGCCTGCATGGCAGGACCAAATACTGTCTAGACCATCCCTGATAGACATTTATCTAACCTACTCTTAAATATCTCCAGAGATGAGATTCCACAACCTCCCTAGGCAATTTATTCCAGTGTTTAACCACCCTGACAGTTAGGAACTTTTTCCTAATGTCCAACCTAGACCTCCCTTGCTGCAGTTTAAACCCACTGCTTCTGGTGCCGATAAGCATTCTGGCAGTTAGGAAATTAATTTACGGTCAATCTTGGTCCCATTGAAGTCAATGGCAAAACTTCCATTGACTTCAGTGGGGTAGGATTTCACCCAGAATTTCACCATTTGAATTTATGCCACTCAGCACGATGCAGAATCAGCGCTTGGATTGGATTTTTTGCTGACGTATTCTTTTTTTAAGTGAGCAGCTTGAAGTTGGTTTGTGGTTCTGCTGAGGCATCAGCAGCCGTGACTTTTTGCATAAGGAAGTAAGCGTTTTCTAGGCATACTCACCAGCCTCTTTATGCTCTACAGCAAGGGCACAGTATGCTCTCTTTTAGAGGTCCCAGGGTTTGATTCTTTTTGATATAATTTCCCTTCTGCCACAATTTGCATTTATATTTGAATTGTAGTAAGTCAAACTAAAAGGCTAGCATACATTTCTGACTAGTAAGGTGTTACGCTCAGAACAATCTAACAACGTTCATAACCCATATCGTATTTGTGTTGACACTATATATTTGCAGGGCAACATTTCTAGTTTTGTTAGCAAGAAGCAGTCTGCATTTCCTGCCATTGGTGACATGTTTGTATAAAAGGGGTCACATGAAGGAGGACTACTTTCACGAATAAGGATTGGCAGGAATGGACTCTCAGAATCATATGGAAGTCATCTTCTATGATCTGAAAGATTAGGAGTCCTTACGACCTAGAAATGCTCAAAATAGCCAGGAATGCCTAACCACGATCAGTATGTCATCAGAAAAGCAAATGAGGGCAAGGATGTGGCAGTTCTTTATCTTTACAAGTAAGTATTAAATTATTGCAATACTTTTGACTTCAGCAGACATTAAAAAACTGCAGATGCAAAGTCAATAAAGAAGGCAGTGGAGGAGGAAGGGATTTCTGAAGTTAAATCAGGGAGAGCTCTGAAACTCCTGGCCACTGATGTAGTAGCCTGTTAGAGAAAATTGAAACATGTCTTCATATCAAATTCCACTCAGGAAAAAAAGCTTCATTCCCTCTATGGGGGCTAGAACACCTTGCCAATGAAGTACTTGGATATTATTTTTTTTAATTAATGCTCTAGGATATTCACACAAAGATGTAGATATTGACTACAGAGTATGATTTTTTTTAATTGAAAGAGACCATGCCAACTGAGCCACAAAACAAGTGAAAGCTGTTATTATTTCTAACAAAAACTGCTATTGCGGGGATGGGGGGGTGGAGCATCTCTCAAAAAGAAAACTATTTGCTAACTTAATGGAAGAAAAACATGAAAATTATCATGACCATCACGGATGCTGTTCAGGTACACGGGGATCTGGATACCATGGAAATGGCAATTGTATTCAGGGTTATTTTACCTGATTCACATATAAATGAAGACAATTCAGATTTGGGAATTTAATGCTCCACAGCAAACCATGTGGCTGTAATAACTGCATATTGTTGATTATAGAATCTGTGGACAATAATAGTGGAGATGCATAAAAATGACAAGGGGTTGCCTTATGTAGAGGAAACAGATCTAGCCCCAATTCAGCAACGCATTTAAGCAACATGCTTAAGTCCCACTGACTCCAACATCAACCTAACTGCAGTGCCCTAATGCTGATCTGAGTAAAATGTAGCGCATATGTTTGTAGATTTTTTTCCCCTAGGATCATGTTCCTATTCCTTGCGGGGGATGGAGTGTTTCAAACCTTCGCTGTTAATCCCCATCTCCTGAAAATCCTTTTACCTGTTCTTAACTTTAAGCATGAGTAGTCCCAGACAATAGGTCTTCAAAAGGACAAATGACATGCCAAAAGCTAAGCAAGTGTATGTTTGCAGGCTGTAAGTGCCTTAAGGTATGTCTACACTACGAAATTAGGTTGAATTTATAGAAGCCGGTTTTATAGAAATCGGTTGTATACAGCCGATTGTGTGTGTCCCCACATAAAATGCTCTAAGTGCATTAAGTCGGCGGACCGCATCCACAGTACCGAGGCTAGCATTGACTTCCGGAGCGTTGCACTATGGGTAGCTATCCCACAGTTCCCGCAGTCTCCGCTGCCCATTGGAATTGTGGGTTGAGATCCCAATGCCTGAATGATGCAAAACAGTGTCGCGGCGGGTTCTGGGTACATGTCGTCAGGCACCTCCTCCTCCGTCAGAGCAACGGCAGACAATCGATTTGCGCCTTTTTACCTGGGTCACCTGTTCAGACAACATACCACACCAAGCATGGAGCCCGCTCAGCTCAGCTCACTGTCACCATATGTCATCTGGGTGCCGGCAGGCATGGTACTGCATTGCTACACAGCAGTAGCTAATTGCCTTTTGGCAGTAGACGGTGCAGTATGACTGGTAACCTTCATCGGCGATCTGGGTGCTGGCAGACGTGGGGCTGGCAGACGTGGGGCTGCATTGCTACACAGCAGCAGCCCCTTGCCTTTTGGTAGAAGATGGTGTATTACGACTGGTATCCATCGTCGTTGTACTGCAGTGGCTGAAACTCCGTATGTCCCCCAGTCACTGCCTTCCCAATGACGATGATGGCTATCAGTCATAATATGCTATTTTCTGCCAAGCGCCCAGTATTTTCTGCCAAGCACCCAGAAGATGCCGAGGGCTATCAGTCATGCTGCACCGTCGTCTGCCAGCTTAAGATGTAAAAAATAGATTTGTTCTGTATTCATTTGCTTCCCCCTCCCTCTGTGAAATCAACGGCCTGCTAAACCCAGGGTTTTGAGTTCAATCTTGGGGGGGGGGCATTCTGTGTGACAGTTGTTTGTGTTTCTCCCTGATGCACAGCCACCTTTGTTGATTTTAATTCCCTGTACCTGTATGCCATGTCATCACTCACCCCTCCTTTCCTCCCTCCATCCATCAGATACTAGTTTCGTGCCTTTTTTCAGACCAGACGCCATAGCACTGGGATCATGGAGCCCGCTCAGATCACCACGGCAATTATGAGCACTATGAACACCATGCGCATTGTCCTGGAGTATATGCAGAGCCAGGACATGCCAAAGCAAAACCAGGACCAGCCGAGGAGGCGATTGCAGCACGGCGACAAGAGTGATGAGGAAATTGACATGGACATAGACCTCTCACAAGGCACAGGCCCCAGCAATGTGCAAATCATGGTGTTACTGGGGCAGGTTCATGCCATGGAATACTGATTCTGGGCCCAGGAAACAAGCACAGACTGGTGGGACCGCATCATGTTGCAGGTGTGGGACGATTCCCTGTGGCTGCGAAACTTTCGCATGTGTAAGGGCACTTTCATGGAACTTTGTGACTTGCTTTCCCCTGCCCTGAAGCGCCAGAATACCAGGATGAGAGCAGCCCTCACAGTTGAGAAGCGAGTGGCGATAGCCCTGTGGAAGCTTGTAACGCCAGACAGCTACCGGTCAGTCGGGAATCAATTTGGAGTGGGCAAATCTACTGTGGGGGCTGCTGTGATCCAAGTTGCCAGGGCAATCAAAGACCTGTTGATATCAAGGGTAGTGACTCTGGGAAATGTGCAGGCCATAGTGAATGGCTTTGCTGCAATGGGATTCCCAAACTGTGGTGGGGCGATAGACGGAACCCATATCCCTATCTTATCACCGGAGCACCAAGCCACCAAGTACATAAACCGCAAGGGGTATTTTTCAATGCTGCTGCTAGCCCTGGTGGATCACAAGGGATGTTTCACCAACATCAACGTGGGATGGCCGGGAAAGGTACATGATGTTCACGTCTTCAGGCACTCTGCTCTGTTTCGAAAGCTGGAGGAAGGGACTTTCTTCCCGGACCAGAAAGTAACCGTTGGGGATGTTGAAATGCCTATCGTGATCCTTGGGGACCCAGCCTACCCCTTAATGCCATGGCTCATGAAGCTGTACACAGGCAGCCTGGACAGTAGTCAGGACCTGTTCAACTTCAGGCTGAGCAAGTGCCAAATGGTGGTGGAATGTGCATTTGGACGTTTAAAAGCGCGCTGGCACAGCTTACTGACTCGCTCAGACCTCAGCAAAAAGAATATCCCCATTGTTATTGCTGCTTGCTGTGCGCTCCACAATATCTGTGAGAGTAAGGGGGAGACATTTATGGCGGGGTGGGAGGTTGAGGCAAATCGCCTGGCCGCTGATTATGCGCAGCCAGACACCAAGGCAGTTAGAAGAGCACAGCAGGGCACGGTGCGCATCAAAGAAGCTTTGAAAACGAGTTTTGTGACTGGCCAGGCTACAATGTGAAACTTCTGTTTGTTTCTCCTTGATGAACCCTCCGCCCCCCCACCCGGTTCACTCTACTTCCCTGTAAACAAACCACCCCACCATCCCCTCCCCCCCCCTCGAGCACCACTTGCAGAGGCAATAAAGTCATTGTTACTTCACATTCATGCATTCTTTATTAATTCATCACACAACTAGGGGGACAATTGCCAAGGTAGCTTGGGATGGGTGGGGGAGGAGGGAAGGAAAAGGACATACCGCAGTTTAAAGCTTTAACTTTTATTGAAGGCCAGGCTTCTGATGCTCGGGCAATCATCTGGGGTGGAGTGACTGGGTGGCCGGAGGCCCCCCCCCACCGTGTTCTTGGGCGTCTGGGTGAGGAGGCTATGGAACTTGGGGAGGAGGGCTGTTGGTTACACAGGGTCTGTAGCGGCGGTCTCTGCTCTTGCTGCCTTTCCTGCAGCTCAACCATACGCTGGAGCATATCAGTTTGATGCTCCAGCAGCCGGAGCATTGACTCTTGCCTTCTGTCTGCAAGCTGACACCACCTATCATCTTCAGCCCGCCACTTGCTCTGTTCATCCCTCGATTCAGCCCGCCACCTCTCCTCTCGTTCATATTGTGCTTTTCTGCAGTCTGACATTGACTGCCTCCACGCATTCTGCTGTGCTCTGTCAGCCTGGGAGGACATCTGGAGCTCCGAGAACATATCATCCCGAGTCTGCCATTTTCTCCTTCTAATCTTCGCTAGCCTCTGTGAAGGAGAAACATTTGCAGCTGGTGGAGGAGAAGGGAGAGGTGGTTAAAAAAGACTCATTTTAGAGAACAATGGGTACACTCTTTCACGTTAAATTTTGCTGTTCACATTACACAGCACATGTGCTTTCGTTACAAGGTCGCATTTTTCCTCTTATATGGAGGGCCTGCCGGTTTGGTGTGAGAGATCACTCACACAGTGCCAGGCAACAGATTTCGGCTTGCAGGCAGCCATGGTAAGCCACAGTCTTTTGGCTTTTTTAACCTTCTTAACATGTGGGAATGGTTTCAAACAGTAGTGCCCTCATTTCCCATACCAAGCACCCGTTGGGTTGGCCATTTAAAATGGGTTTGCAATGTAAAAGGAGGGGCTGCAGTTTCCGGGTTAACATGCAGCACAAACTCAACTAACCCCCCTCCCCCCCACACCCAATTCTCAGGGATGATCTTCACCCCTCCCCCCCACCGCGTGGCTAACAGCGGGAAACATTTCTGTTCAGCAGAGCAGGAACGGGCACCTCTGAATGTCCCCTTAATAAAATCGGCCAATTTCAACCAGATGACCATAAATGATATCACTCTCCTGAGGATAACAAAGAGCGATAAGGAACGGATGTTGTCTGCATGCCAGCAAACACCGGGACCATATGCTGCCATACTTTGTTATGCAATGATTCCAGACTATGTGCTACTGGCCTGGCGTGGTAAAATGTCCTACCATGGCAGACGGGATAAGGCAGCCCTCCCCAGAAACCTTTTGCAAAGGCTTTGGGAGTACCTGAAGGAGAGCTTTCTGGAGATGTCCCTGGAGGATTTCCACTCCATCCCCATACACGTTAACAGACTTTTCCGGTAGCTGTACTTGCTGATTGCCAGGGCAAATTAATCATTAATCATTAAACATGCTTGCTTTTAAACCATGTGTAATATTTACAAAGGTACACTCAACAGAGGTTCCCTGTGTGCCCTCAGGGTCTGGGAGCAAGCCTTGGGTGAGTTCGGGGGTTACTGGTTCCAGGTCCAGGGTGATAAACATATCCTGGCTGTTGGGGAAACCGGTTTCTCCGCTTCCTTGCTGCTGTGAGCTATCTACATTATCTTCATCCTCATCTTCCTCGTACCCCGAATCCACTTCCCTGTGTGTTTCTCCATTGAAGGAGTCAAAGCACACAGTTGGGGTAGTGGTGGCTGCACCCCCTAGCATGGCATGCAGCTCCGCATAGAAGCGGCATGTTTGCGGCTCTGTCCCGGACCTTCCGTTTGCCTCTCTGGCTTTGTGGTAGGCTTGCCTTAGCTCCTTAATTTTCACGCGGCACTGCTGTGCATCCCTGTTATGGCCTCTGTCCTTCATGGCCTTGGAGACCTTTTCTAATATTTTGCCATTTCGTTTACTGCTACGGAGTTCAGCTAGCACTGATTCATCTCCCCATATGGTGAGCAGATCCCGTACCTCCCGTGCGGTCCATGATGGAGCTCTTTTGCAATCCTGGGACTCCATCACGGTTTCCTGTGCGGATGAGCTCTGCGTGGTCACCTGTGCTCTCCATGCTGGGCAAACAGGAAATGAAATTCAAACGTTCGCGGGGCTTTTCCTGTCTACTTAGTCAGTGCATCTGAGTTGAGAGTGCTGTCCAGAGCGGTCACAATGAAGCACTGTGGGATAGTTCCCGGAGGCCAATAACGTCGAATTCCATTCACACTACCCCAATTCCGACCCGCTAAGGCCTATTTTATCGTTAATCCCCTCGTTGGAGGTGGAGTAAAGAAACCGGTTTAAAGGGCCCTTTAAGCCAAAAAAAGGGACTTAGCCATGTGAACGTGTCCAGGCTTAATTCAATTTAACGCTGCTAAATTCGACCTAAACTCATAGTGTAGACCAGGCCTTAGATGCTGAAGTCAAATTCAGCACTTCACTAGAGGTGAGTAGCATCTTCCAGGACTGGGCCTTTAGATCTAAAATAAGTTGAGAAACATAGTCCTCTCAATCAACATTGCTTTCAGCACCAGTAGACAAAATGGCTAATCAATAAAGGGCTTGTACCACTTTTGTCCTTTCAAGGTTACAATATGCAAGACAAAGGGTTTTTTGTTTGTTTTGTTTTGTTTTGTTTTTTTTACAGTTGTAGGCTTTTTTCCCCTTCTGTAAATTGTTGGGCTTCTGCTAATTATTCAAATTCAAAACCATAGTTTTCCCAACTAATGCACCCAAAGTGCTTTTCATGTTGAAAATCATGGATGATCTTTCCCAGGATCCATTACTTAGATGCCTCATGACAAGTTTTCATTCTGCTTTTCTGATGTTGTACCCTGCCTGCCAACCCAACTAAAATCTAAGCTCTTCTGTCACTCCAATAGCATGTCACCTCAATCTACAACATTAGTCATGAAAGAAAGCACAATTTTATTGTACTGCTTTGTAAAAAAAAAAAAAAATTATGCAGCTTTACATTCTTCTCATTATTCATTCTTAGTTGCCAGGCTGTAACAGATGCAGATGAACATGAATTTTTGCTAAACGTTTTCCTCTGTGGGTAAAGAGTCCACATTTCATTACAAAGCAGATGATACATTATTTAGTAAAATTACAGTAAGAAGAATAAAAAATTAGAACACCACACAGTTATTCTTTCCTCAGGAGGGCTCCATAAAATTCACTCAAAAAGACTGGGTATCAAAGAAAAGTATTAAAAAGAGAATTTATAATATGCTGAGATTTTCTCCCCTCACGGTGTACAGACATTTCAGTGGATAAAATATTTTTGGCTCCCAAAATAGATGCATTGGTAAGAAAGTTAGAAACAAAACCAGGAAGATGCACATAGATAATCTGGGATTTTGAAGGGCAAATTTTAAAACCTTGTAAGTGTATAGTATCTACTTTAACTATACCACACAGGGCAAAATTCACCCCTGCTCAGAGAGCAAGTACAATTTCTATATGCCATCTAAGTACCCCCAAAAGCCCCCAGGCAACAAAGTTCCATGACACAAAATTTAAGAAAAAGTTCTTTTCCTTTAACATTATATTGGTGACTTTATGACAATGTCTGCAGAGACCTTCCTGAATTCCTTAATAAATGCAGAAATCCAGCCAAATAGCTCTTGAGAGTCTTGATCTGGTGATTCCCCAAATTTTACCTGTGAATTTGAAAGAGAAAAAATACTAAATATTTAACATTATCCAAGTTTAACTTGAACAGCATCCAAGATTTTCATGATCAGTGCCCAAGATTAAATGCATTCATTATTATTGGTATTACGATTACAGGAACATCTAAAGGCCACAGTTGAGACCAGGTCTCCACCAGACAGCATGCAAACATACAATAACAGGTGGTCCCTGCCACAAAGAGCTTAAAATCTAACATGAAAAGTCAAAGAATGGAAGTATAATTACCCCAGTTTTACAGATGGGTAATACAGAACAAAGGGCTTCATCCTAAAAACTTCCATTGACATTAATGGTGTAGGATCAAGCCCAGAAAGATTAAATGACTTGCCCAAGGTGATACAAGAATCTTTGGCAGAGCTGGTAACTGAATCCAGATCTCCCACATCTCAGTACATTGCAGTTAGCTCAAGATTATCCTTCCCCTCAATTTAGTATTATTCTGTGGTTTCGATTCATACATCACCAAAATTCCAAGTCCATCCACAAATCATCAAAACTGATCACTGGACCATAGTGACAACTGAGAAAAAAGAGATTAAATAACTGCGGAAACTGAGTTATCACTCCCGCTGATTTTTTCATGTCCCAACTGAGACATACAGAGGGGGCAGCGTAGCTAAAATTATATAGCTGTTACCTATGATTTGGCTAAATGTAGAACTTTGTGTTCCAGGGATAGCAATTTAACAGATTACACAATAACCACATTAAATGTTAAGACTATTTTTAATTCTATGTTTTAATTAAATCAATCAGCCAACCCACAAAAAATAGAGCTGTTCATAAAAAGAGGGGAGAAATCAGGAAAAAAAGGAAATCTTATCTTGCTTTTTATTTGAAATTTTGAAAAAATCATTTTTTTTAAATTGACTAGCTCTAGATTTGGTAAAAATAAACAGAAGAATAACTGAAAGTCTTATCTACAGTTTTCTTGATTATTTTTTCAAATTATGGAATTTCATCATAAATTTCAAAATTCAAATCACTTCCAGCTCAAATAAAAACAGCAAAGTTCTCAGTGACTCTTGCTGAAACTGTTCTACTTTGTATAAAATGCTTGAATAATCACTGTGAGGGACAACGAGGCAGAGAATGACTCTATAGCAGTGGTGGGCAACCTGTGGCCCACAGGCGGCCCATGAGGGTAAGCTGATTGTGGGCCACGAGACATGTTGCTGATATTGACCGTCCACAGGCCCAGCCCGCCTCAACTCCCATTGGCCAGGAACAGCGAACCACGGCCATTGGGAGCTGCTGGGGGCCATGCCTGCGGATCGTCAATGTCAGCAAAATGTCTCACAGCCCACAATCAGCTTACCCTCATGGGCCTGCAGGCTACAGGTTGCCCACCACTGCTTTAAAGCCATGTGGTTAGGGCACTCACCTGGGTGGGTGGCAGAACTGGATTTCAGTCCCTGCTCCAATTAATATGTAACTATTTGCAATAAATGGAACAACTTCAGCAAGAGAGGTTGATGGACACAAACCCTACAGTCTGGTGGTGAGGGTACTCTCCTGGGAGAAAGGGTTCAACTCCCTGCTCCAGATGCAAATTCAAACCTGGGTCTCCCACATCAGTTCCCTAACCACTAGGGTACTGAGTAGAAGCAGGGGTGTCATTACCTCGTCCTTTGTTTTCTTTCTCTAGCCCTTAATTTCCTTTCCTTTTGTTAAAACAGAAACACTAGTTTGAACTAGTTTGACACAGCTAGTTCAACCTGAATTTTTTTTATTTTGAGTCACCAGAAATTCTGAAAAAATTCAGTTTCAGTTAGACCAGAACCAAAATTTTTCTTCATTTTTTTTAGCTGCTAGCAAACTTTAAAAAAAAAAAAAACATCTTCACATAGCTCTCCTCATGCTCCCATTATCTTCTATAGCCCCAGCACCCTGGTCAAACTGCATCTCCTGCAATTCATCATTTTCTCCCCTCTAGCAGCACATCCTGGGAGCTGCTGGACCTGGTTCATCACAGGAGGCGTAGTCCTGGTGCATAGAAGAAAATGGGGACATTTCTGCTTTGACCCAAATATTTCTGTTTTCAGGCATTTGGTTTTCTAATGAAAAAAAATAAAAAAAAATTCTGTGGAAAGCAGACACTCTGAGGCCTGGTCTAGGCTAGAGGGGGATCAATCTAAGTTACGCAACTTCAACTATGTGAATAACATAGCTGAAGTCGACGTACTTAGACCTACTCACCGCAGTGTCTTCACTGCGATGAGTCGACTGCTGCCACTCCCCCATCGACTCTGCCTGTGCCTCTCACGGAGGTAGAGTACACGAGTCGACGGGAGAGCACTCGGGGGTCGATTTATCGCGTCTAGACTAGACGCAATAAATCGACCCCCACTGGATCGATTGCTACCCACTGATCCAGCGGGTAGTGTAGACATACCCTTAGAAGAATTTCATTTAATTAAAAACACAAATTCCACCCCAAAAAAAAAAAACAGTTTTCGGGGGGAAGAATTTTGACCATCTCTAAAAATAATCCACACAATGTGCAATCTATTAGAAAACAACAAGTTAAAGCAGCCAGACTATAAAATCTAGAGCTAGGTATGGGATTCATGGCTCAGATCAACTACAGCCCTCGTATCAGTTCTCCGGCTTTAGGGCTTATGACAGTTCTTAACTTTAAATCATTTACTGGGGTTTAATTAAGGAGGTTTGTCATCATTTTCAAGGGCAGTTCCTCGATGTCATCAAATAAGTTAAGACTCTATAATGTTAGAAATGGCTTTTCTAACAGAACAGGAGAAATCCAGAGAACTGGCTCAAAAGATTCATAATAAGAGAAGTTTAAAAAGGCATTGTGTGATTCTTCAAGGCTTTATCTTGTCTATAACTGAGAGCAACAGTCCTCCCAAGACTGAATAGCATTCTAGTAGTATTACAAGCTGCAACAGAAACAGAATGAATGATCTGAATAAGGAGATATTACTTGTCCAATTAACAATTTCCTGTCTCTCTCTCTCTCTACTTTATCATTCCAATAATCAGATTCCTATTTGCGACCATGGGTCTAGCATCTAGGGATAAGGAGATGGACCACCCAAAACATTATCAGTTGGTATCAGCTCAGTAGTTTTGACACTGTGCTCCTAACTGCACCTCCTGGGTGCTGGAAGCCTTTGGTCTTTGGCAGGCCTTTCTCAACACACCAGGCGTGTACCGTTATTTAAGCAATAATGAATGAGGCATTTCCTAGGGCTAAGAGCCACCTGGGAGGAGTTGACAGCCCACAGCTACACCATGGGCAATTATCCCCAGTTTATCATAATACTACAGAAAAACCATGTGCTTAAGGTCATTACTGCTTTCATAAGTAGAAATGAAATAATAAAGATAGACCTATGGGGGTCTATTTTATAGGCAGTGTAGTTTCTATTGGCACCTTCAAGATATTTCCAGAACATGTATCCCCTGTACTATTGCTGTTCAGTTGATAGGATAGGATTCATGGAAACACACACAGTTGTCTGCTTGCTTCAGACACTGTCCTGTAAACCCATGTTCTGGAATAGGACCCTCTAGAAAAGAGCACTCCTTTCCTTCTGTTTGAGGGAGTTAAGCCAAACTCACAATATTGAAATATAATTATAAAACCAAATCCTGAGGCACCTTCTGTCCACAAGACAGCTTGAAACCTGTGGGTCTCCTGTGAAAGGGGGACAAAGAGGTCCTATAGGGGATGATTCCACACTCCACCTTAGCATGGCTTGTTGGTGCATGTGTATAGTGTAAATCCAGATGGTGGGGCCACAGAGCAGCAGTCCACACCCAGCAGCAGCTGGACCGGGAGACATGGTGCAGCTTCATGAGTAGACTGGCTGCAGGACAACAATTCTGTTTTGCGGCAACTTGCAAGGTTTCAAAATTTGTTTTCCTTCGGCACTGGAACAAAACCAAATTCTTTGGAATGTTTTTGCAAAAATGGAATTGTGTCAAAATGTCTGTTTTCCAACCAAAACTTGGGTTTTTCAATTCAGGGAGGTGCATGCTAGGCTGGGTAAGACATGGACCTGGAAGACCTAGGTGCAAGTCCTTGCTCTTCCTGATTCAAAGCAGTATTCCATCCCAGATCACTTTGAAGCAAGCAGAGCAAGGACTTGAATCTGGCTTTTTCACATCCCAGGCCAGTGGCCCTAACCACCAGGCTATAGCCTCAGAGTTGCTGTTGCTGCAATTTCACTGAAAATGCTCTGACCAGCTCTATTCATGAGTGATCCAAGCCCTAGTTCTGAGTTGAGGATAAGGATCCTTGCCTACTTTCCCCACTTCTCTACTGTTTTCTTTTTACACAGTCTTTGGCTGCAGGCTCAGGATAGGATCCTTAGTGTATATCTTGTAGTTCACATTTGACTTGTTACACTATGTTGAGGCTGTTCTGTTTTTAAAAAGTAACAAGAGACACCGAGGAACCTTTGTACTCTGTTATAATGTTACTGCTAGTAAAACATTACTAATTACATTTTCCTGGTCAAACATCTCTTTAATCTTCTGCTGATGCTCAGACAGGGTTCCCCAAGGTCACCCAGATGTCGTCATATTTTGTAGTATTTTGCCTACCACCACGTTGAACAGCAGGAAGAAACATACTTTTAGTGTTAACTATTTTTATACAACCATTTTTTTAAAAACAAAAAAGATTTAGAGGTGTTGGCCTGGTTCTCTGAGCACAGGACTGGGAACAAGATCTTATTGTTCCCACTGTTAATACTGACCTGTCTGTGGTCATGTGCAATTCATTGAGGCTGGCACTTTAAAAAAAAAACACATCTTCTAATGTTATCACTCAATCAGTGTTAGCAAATGGTGGGAGTGCTACTGTAGGCTGGCTGCAGGTGTTTCTACCATTGTCCTCTAACCATGCTTGGAGGAAGTCTAGCAGTCATGGTGGTAAAAATGTTAGCATGTAGTCACCAGTGTTCCTACTGCTGCTTCTTTGGCCTGAGTTGTTAGCCAATATTCAGGGACTCACCTGGCTGTTTCCATTAGGAGGCGAAATTGGTAAGAGTCGGATATTTCTTTGGGGCAAGCCTGTTTATTTACAAATGAATGCACACAAAGTGTTGGTTCCCTGACAGAGTAGGAACAATCAGGAGGCAGCTTCCTTGTTCAGAAATCCAAGCTTGATTTCCAGCCAGTCCTGTGCCCAAGAAGCTCCATCTCTATTCCCTCTCAGGACACATTGTCTGCTTCTCTCATGGTCTCCTGGCTTCTCTCTCTCTCTCACACACACACACACACACACACCTGAAATTATCAGTCCCAGGGAACCCTCTGGGCCCACACAGTCCTGCCTCTGTCCTGGGCTTGCATGCAATCTAGTGCCTTGGACTGTGGCTTCTATTGTTTCAGCTATCACTAAGAAAAGGGCATTTAATTGCTTCCTCTTTTCACCTAAATGAAAGGCAGCTGGTATGCTCAGCTTGTGAGGTCTGTGATAGCCTACAGATCAAAGATGGCAGGCAGCCACTGAAATAACCTCCAGTATAACACCACTATTGCTACAGCCAGCGGAGCTGAGCCAGTGATACTACGATGCCAGGAGATTTTTTTTTAATGTCATTGTGGACAAAGCTTTAGAGTTTCTGCCTCAGTTTCCTCTCCTGGACAATTGGGATAACAGCCTGATGTACTTCATGTGGGTGTTATGACTTAAGTTTTGGAAAGACCTTCCTTGAAGACATTAGGAAGTTTAGACTTGAAATTAGACGAAGGTTTCTAAGGAGTGAAGTTCTGGAACAGCCTTCCAAGAGGAGTAGTGGGGGCAAAAGACATATCTGGCTTCAAGACTAAGCTTGATAAGTTTATGGAGGGGATGGTATGATGGGATTAATTGATCTTTGATCATTAGCAGGTAAATATGCCCAATGGTCTGTGATGGGATGTTAGATGGGGTGGGATCTGAGTTACTACAAAGAATTCTTTCCTGGGTGCTGGCTGGTGAGTCTTGCCCACATGCTCAGGGTTTAGCTGATCGCCATATTTGGGGTCGGGAAGGAATTTTCCTCCAGGGCAGATTGGCAGAGGCCCTGGAGGTTTTTCGCCTTCCTCTGCAGCGTGGGGCACAGGTCACTTGCTGGAGGATTCTCTGCACCTTGAGGTCTTTAAACCACGATTTGAGGACTTCAGTAACTCAGGCATAGGTTAGGGGTTTGTTACAGGAGTGGGTGGGTGAGATTCTGAGGCCTGCATTGTGCAGGAGGTCAGACTAGATGATCATAATGGTCCCTTCTGACCTTAAAGTCTAAGATGAAAAGTCTATGCAAGTGCTAAATATTTATTCATTTTGTTTACCATGTGCCCGGTTTGTTATATAATAATGGTTTGAATTTTGAAGGTGAGCACCTTGTCATCAACAGTAGCTGGAGGTACACAGCACCAGTGAAACTCAGGCTATAAACCCTCAGAAAAAAGAAATGGCATATGCTTATTCAAATCATTCTGCCACTGATCTATACACAATGAGGGATATGCTATTTCTTACCAGAGTTACACCTAAATCTATATGTACTGAGGGAAGTGTATCTAAAACATGTGTGAGCTCCATTTATGGACATTTGTGCATTTTTAGAAAACAGCTTTTAAAAAATGTAGATTTCTTTCAATTATGTTTTAATATAATATGTACCAGTGTATCATTGTAGAGCTTCTTCATTTCATCACATCTTTTTGACAATTGGGAAAGGTGTCCTTCATACTTCTGAATTAGATCCTGTAATAAATTTTAAAAAACCCACAATGTTGAGTAGCTACAAGGATGCAGTATGAAAGCAATACTCGACAGCAGTCAGACGATTCATTGATAGCAAAAAAGAGAATGCAGGTCAAATATTCCATGTGCCACCAAGACTGTGAGATGTGCAAAATATAAGCCTACTCACAATCTTCTGCATTTCCATACAAATATCAGATTAATGAAGCCAATGAGAGAGTTTCAGAATTTGAGAGCTCTCAGGAGTTTGTCCACTGAGATGACTTAAATCTATTAAAAAATTAAAGTAAAAAATGCAAGTTAAAAATTGTAGGGTCCTGATTTTTAGGGGATTTGTGCCTGAGTTTTATTAGCCACTGTGCGTGTGCACCTGCATGCACTGTTGCTGCATTCTAACACTTGTGCATACAGGATTTAGTGCATCAAAAACTCATGGCTTAAGTTGCACGTACTTATATCCAAGTTACCTGCTGGAAATAAGGCTACAGAAATCTAAATTTTGAAACTGAGGATGTTTCTTAACAGCTGTCCTCTTCTAATTAGTCTTATTAAAACAATGTATATTATTACAATAGCTTAGTATTCATCAATGGCTAAAAGATGACACTTCAATCTGCCCAGTCTAAGGGATAGCATGTGGTTGCATTGCTTCTGGAGAAGCCAGTGACGTGGGAAATCAGTCTCTCTGCCAGTCTCCCTGCTGTTTGGGGATGGAGTAAACTCTACCAGGTCTATTCCTGGGGTAGTGTACTCACAGCTCTGACACCATGTGCATTGTGAGGGAGGAGGAGGGCTCTGCCACCATACCCTACCCAACTGCATGGGGAAGGGAAGTAGCAGCTCTGTGGAGCCTTTTCATCAAAACCAAAATGTCTTGGGAAGGTTTCTCAGGCCCAGGATGGAATTTCTAGTCAGAAAAGAGAGCCCTCTGGGAGCATAATCAATAGTCAGGGGGTTACCACACTCACCAGCAATTTGGGAGACCCCGGGTCAAACTCCTGCCCTGCTGGATTAGAAGTAGAGTCTTGAATCTGGGTTTCACACATCCCAGGTGAGTGTCCTGGGCACCAACCTATCAGCTATTCTGGGGCAGCCTCCATTCCCCTTCCTTTTCTCATGATAGGACAAGAAGCAATGGGTTTAAATTGCAGCAAGGGAGGTTTAGGTTGGACATTAGGAAAAACTTCCTAACTGTCAGGGTGGTTAAGCACTGGAATAAATTGCCTAAGGAGGTTGTGGAATCTCCATCATTGGAGATTTTTAAGAGCAGGTTAGACAAACACCTGTCAGGGATGGTCTAGCTAATACTTAATCCTGCCATGAGTGCAGGGGACTGGACTAGATGACTTCTCGAGGTCCCTTCCAATCCTATGATTCTATGGTTTTTTTGCAAAAAGTTTTCACAAGGTCTCATTTTTGTTCTGCATCAGAACAAAACTAGATTCTGAAATCTCAAGAATTTTTGTGGAACAGAAATGTTGGTTTCCAGCCAGCCCTAGTAAGTAGCCATCACAGAGACATAACCGTCAGTTTGTATCCTATTACACCCTGCGTCAGCTGGAAAGCCAGGTTATATTGAGCTCTAACCAAGTAGAATATATTACGCATCAGCTATCTCCAGTCTAAAATAAAGTTCTGGTAAATGTTACCTTTAGTTCCTTGTAGAACTGAGACTCTTGGGTTGTTGCCTTGATAGTCTTGGACTTGACCAACTTTCTGTACTGAATAACATTTTCCAATTCTTTCTTTAACACTAATCACAAAACAGAGAGGAAGTGAAATATTTCAAGAACTTCAGTAACAAACACTCATTAAGTTGTGTAAAGGCCTGCTATGCCTCACAGAAAATCATACAACCTTGAACCTCCAGCTCCATAGCACTGGCTGCTACCATTTGAGCTATAGGACTAACTGCAGTAGATGGCAGCAAGAGAAGGCTATTATCCCAGAGGTGGGGTGGACTACTAGATTCTGATGCTGAGTTCCAGAGGGCTGATTGAGAGTGCAGTCCAGCCCTCTTTCTCCTCTACTCCAGGAGTTGGGGGAGCTTCTGCCTTATGTGGTGCCCCCAGGAGGTAGGACTGGCCCCTGGGGCTGCATGCTGGGTATGGGATTGGTTGAGCGGGGAGTTTGACCCATCTCTCTTTCTCCTCCCTCCACCTTGGGAATTGGGGGAGCTACATCTGATGCCCCCAGAGGGAAGGGGAATGCATCATGTGATCGGTCCAGGTTGATGGGTGAGCCCAGTCCAATTCTCTTTCCCCCATCCCCCAACACTACAGATAATCTGGCAGCTCCTAGTAGTTCCAAGTACACAGTGTCTGTTGTTGCAGGTTTGGCCATGGCAACATGAGCCTGGCCTTACAATGGCCAGTGATTTGGGCAGGCTGCCAAAATGCTCCCAAGAAACACAAGTGACAGAAGGGAAATAGTGATTTTTAATAGTTTATAGCTCAGCAAAATCTGAGTGAAATTTCATGGGATGAGCTAAAAAGGCACTTCAATAGCCCAGAGGGTGTACACCCGATCAAACGCTTGCTGCAAACAGAAGCATAGAGCTTCTCTGAGAAAAGCATAGAGTTTCTCTGTCCTTCATAAAAATGGCAATCTAAATATAGGGGTCACTACCAGCTCCTCCTATAGTTAGTGCTTCTGTCATTTTGCCTAGCGTAGAAGGTGGACTTCTTGGTCAACAGTTCCAATTATCATCCATAGCACACTTTTTTAAAAGTAGATTAAACATTTGTAAGCCTCCTGCTTCTGATAAAATTGAAATATATTTGTATTTATTTTTTGTGCCTCTGTTGCTCTGCAAAGGCCAAATCCAAAGCCCATTCACTTCAATGGTCCTCACACCGATGAATTCAGTCACCCTTTACATCTAGCCCCAAATTCCTTCAAAACCATCCCAATTGCTAGCTTATACTTGATCTCCCAATTTTGCTCCTTTCTACTGGCTTCACTAGTGGTGCATTTCCACTTACTGAAGATACTGGTTTAGTTCAAATGGCTTCTTGAACTTCATTACTTAACTATATTGAGTTTTCCCTTGCTTTTCTGCATGCCTTCTGTGACTCTCCTCGAAGTAATTTTGATAGAGCACCTGTATCGCTTAACATCTGAGTGTAAGGCAAACTTAATGGATTTTGCTATTATCAGACAGTATATTTTGATAGATCGTTTCTAAATCATATGGACACACAAATATTTCTTTTTAAAATTCCACATGATAACATGACGTTTATATATAGCCATGGCAACCTCTTACCTCAATATTTTGAACCTCTTTACAAACTACAAAATAAGTGCAATGAAAACCTGTTTCGAGTGACTGCACAATGTATGAAAGTCTTTCTGTGAATTTAGAAAACGTATTTACATACCATCAACTTCAGCACGGAGACCTTTGATGGAAGCTGGAAAGGAACAGAGTGGGAGATTGGAGGAAGGAAAAAAAATGTTAATAAAAATTATGCACATAATGTGAAGATGGGGACTTTTGCAAAAGGTTTTTTTTATCCTCTTACCACCAGGAACAGCTTCAAATTCTGTCAACTCCTGAGAAAATTTAGCCAAATCAGGCTCATGTAAGAAGATCTGTTCCACAAGGGCATGAAGCAAGGTGATCCTCTCCTTACCCCGCAGCAGCGATAACTACAAATAGAATACAGCAATAAATTGACAGTCTAGGTTATTAGACATTTTTTAAAAATTGGAACAGCAGGGATGTTGATAGCTCCTAGGTAAATTTGACAGGAATAGAAAACACAATGGAATTAAACCTTTCTCTTTTCAATCTGCCATCCCACATACATTTCTGCTTAAAATTAACTTTGCATTTTCTCAGGTCCTTTCTTGTTCCTTTGTAATGTCTCATTTTTCTTTTTTAAAACTTAAGATATCTTAATTGACTGCAATTGATTCTGCATCTCCAAATATGCTCTTGCCCCGGGTCCCATTTAAAAGCACTATGTGGTGTTCATGTAGACAGTAAGGTTCCTTAATAGAATCTGGGGAGATGCTTTGTGGCAGAAAATGATTTTGAACATATTTTTCATTATAATAGATGTGGCATTACAGTACTGTCTCAGAACTGTCACTTGCATTATAAATTACACACACCCATATTAAAGTCTCCTGTGGGAAAAGAAATCTGAATAATTAAAAAAAACCCTCTCTTCTATTTACAGACCAGGCATAATCTGATAATATTCTTAAAAGGTTCAAAGCATCCTACAGAATATGCATTCAATTCTTAGTTCTGGGATCAGATCAGATTCCGTTATTGCTGAGTGGCGTGAAGAAGCAGGTGCATGGACGGGAACTATGCTCAGTGGCAACGTTTTCTGCTGGCAAATCTTGATGAGGCAGGGAAAGATGTGATAGAAAAGTTAGTTAAGAGATTGTTTGAGAACTAAGGGCCAAATGATGGTTGTCCCAGAGCAAGTGTGGCTAGTGCATAGGATTGATATGGCTGTATATGGTCAATGTGCCTAGTGGAGCCAGTTGGGCACTAAATTGGCCAGCAGCTTTGAGCAGCCCAGAATGGATATATCAGAATGGAGAGATACCAACTTGAGCCTGGTGAGCTGTGCTGGGGACTGAATCCTTTGCCTTTGAAAAGGCACAGCAGGTACCACTAGTGAGCACGGTGCTTCCTCAAGCAGCTCTCAGGCTTTTTCTGCCTACTTCTGGACTCTGCAGGCGTAATGTTTCCAGTCCCCAGTGCTCTTCCCCCTCACCCCTAGCCCCCACACAGCTCTGCCACACCTGGCAGCTTTCCCACAGCCCTTAGTTTAAAAAATTCTCTAGAACCTTTATACTGTTACATGCCAGCAGTCTGGTGCATTTTGGTTTAGGTGGAGCCCATCCTTCCTGCATAGGTTCCTTCTTTCCCAAAGGTTCAAGGTTCCCCAGTTCTTGATGAACCTAAAACCCTCCTCCCTGCACCATTGTCTCATCCACGCACTGAAACCCTGCAGTTCTCTCTCTCTTCCTGCCTCCGCATGTGAGCCATTTCAGAGAATGCAACCATGGAGGCTGCGAAAGAGGTTCAGTCTAAAGGGACGGTAAGGCCGCATGGCCTCCCCTGTGCAGGAAGAGTCAGACCCTTGGAGGTCTGGCACACTGAAGGGGTTCCTCCTAGAGACTATCACAAAGCTATGGGCATAGCACTGATCCTGTGGAACTTTGACAGGCTGTCTGACTGCAGGTGGTGACACTTTATTGTGTCCCTGAAAGTCTCCTCCATGTACCCGTCTGTCTCCCTTAGCTCCTCCAGTGCAGCCACTCTGGCCTCAAGAGCCCGTACTGCCTCTCTGAGGGCCATGAGCGGCTTGTACCGTATACTCACCTATGCCACCCGCCCCTGAGGAAGGTAATTGTACATGCTGAATTCAGGGCAATAAACTGGATAGCCCCCACTCTGCTGCTGGGCTTCTGTCTGCATTATTTTTACTCTTGCAGGTTTTTTTGTTGGGGAGGGTTATTGGCCTAAGTTTAGAGTATGTTTGTTAGATGTATGGGGAGGGGGAATTCTCTCTCCCCCTTTCCCCCCTTTCCTCCTTCCTGTGATTCTTTTCTGGGAGGCTTTTCTGACACCCGTCTAGTACTTAGGTTATAGTCCCTTAGCCTCCTCCCCTGTGGCTGAGCACTCAGCAGCCAAACTTTCCTTACCTTGTTAGCTCACTCTGTCTTATGCACTCTCACTCTGTCTTGGGGCTCCCACTGCTCAAGAACGGGACCTGGAAGGAATGCCTCTTGCACTAGCGTTCTAATCTCCCTGGCTAGTTAAACCACTGCTCTCCCTGAGTTGGCCCTGCTCCCTTGTCAAGGGATCCTGAAGGGGTTATGGATCAAGGGAAGGCAGGCTACAGCCTTGTTAATAAGCTCTCAGAGGTTAATGACATTTAGTTACCCCATTTTAAAACCCAACCCTGCTTGCCGATACTAAAGGAAAATCATGTTTAACATTATGTTAGTTAATATGCACTGTAACACAGTGTTTTCAATGCTAGGAAAAAGTGTTAATTCACTTTGGTCAAAGAAGACAATCGAAATCCTTTAGCCATCTCTCTTCCAGCCTTTTCATTTAAGTAGTTCCCAATGGCTAAGATGTACTCCAACACAGCAACAAATTTCTGGCTGGCTTGCAGCTCTTTGCACGCTCGGATCTTCTGGTTTATTAGCTGAAACACAAAAGCCTGACTTCAGTTCAACTGGAAGATGTGAGTAAAATGAGGTCTTCACCTCTCTCTCTTTGTTAGGTCTATCTGTTCCTAGCTGAAGTACACAAGCTATATTTTAGCTGTTGTAGGCCTGTCTTTACATTAATTTCTCTTGGAGAACAGGCCAGAGGTTCTCATGAACCCCTTGTTAAAATTCTGCCATCAAGATAAAAGGAGTGTTGGCAAGATTTCCCTGTTTCTGATGAGGACATGCCCTTCCTGAATTCTGCCAAATTATCCATGCCAGAAAGGATTTATCCCTCGTCTCATAAAAATGCCATGAAGAGCAAATATTTTGCTCTTGGAATATACCAGATTGCACCAACTATCAGGGGAAATGGATAGCCAAGAGCCCAGCAGAATGTCTTTATCCTTCACCCCACTCCTGCCTATTTCTAAGTATACCAGCTGAGCACCGTGCTATCTTATCAAAATACTCCAGACATTTTTTTTCCAGGAACAAACTTAATCATTTCCAGCAATCAAACTTAATATCACTGTTTGCCCAGTGAGGCTGCCTTCTTTCTGTGGTTAGGGATAAGAGATCCTTTTTAAAAATAGGAAAAACAAGTGAATAAATTCTCCAGTGCCTCACACTTTGTGTGTGCAAGATACAAAGCATATCAAGTTTGTGGGAAGGGAGGAAAACCCTTGTTAAAATATTGACTGTACATCAGAGTCAGGCACTGTAGTAAATTATATTGATAATACACTACTACTTTATGTAGAAATTCTACACATTACATACCTATGTCATTCAGCCCAAGTAATAAGATACCTAGGGAATTAATATACTGTGCAGTGAGTAATAAATCGCCCTTGGTTGTATTATAACTTCAAAGCAATCATTATACCACATTCCCCAATTATTCACAGTAATTTGGTTTCATTGTGGGATGGCAGGAGTGTAACACTGAGCTAGACAGGGTCAGATATGTGTGTATCACCAGTGTTCTCTCTCTATTCTTGTTCTGAATTGTGCTCAGTGTGACTATGTTTTTAATTAGAGCTAGGGTTGCCAACCCTCCAGGACTGTCCTAGAGTCCCCAGGAATTAAAGATTATGTCATGTTGCTGGAACCTCCAGTAATACGTGCAACCAAACTTGGCAACCCTAATTAGAGTTGACGGGGGACAACAATTCCATTTTGTGGCAACTTCCATTTGTTTTCACTGCAATGCAGAATGAAAACAAAATCTTTTAAACATTTTTGCAAAAAACAAGTTTATCAAAATGTCCATTTTCAGCTCAAAATGTGTTGCCAGCCTGGTGGTTAGGGCTCAGGCCCGGGACAGGGAAGATGCAGGTTCCAGCATCTGCTGTAGCATGGAGGTTTTTTTCCTCAGCTTACTCTGAATCAGAAAGAGCAAGGACTTGAACTTGCGTATCCCACCTCTTTCGCCAGTACTCTAACTAGGCCAGGGGTTCTCAAATTTCATTGCACCGCAACCCCCTTCTGACAACAAAAATGACTACACAACCCCAGGAGGGGGACCGAAGCCCGAGCCCGCCCGAGCCCTGCCGCCATTGTGCGGGGAGGCTTTGACTTGGGCTTTGGCCCTCGGTGGTAGGGCTCAAGCTTTGGCTTCAGCCCCGGGCGGTAGGGCTCAACTTTCAGCTTCAACCCGGACCCCAGCAAGTCTAACACCAGCCCCGGTGACCCCATTGAAACAGGGTCGCGACCCACTTTGGGTTCCTGACCCACAGTTTGAGAATCACTGAATTAGGCTATAGAGTCAGCGACACACCTAGCTCTGAGTGTGTGTGTCTCTCTCTCTCGTCAAAACCAATACATCTCTGTGAAACATTTTGACTTCACCAAAATTGTTCCAATAGCTGTCATTCCTGCAGCTATAGGGGCAAGGGGCCCTGGAACTCAGGAATGGATTTAAATTAACAAGGGAGCACTTCTCCTGTTTGCTGACAAATGGGAGATGGAGAACCCGAAGAGGCATGCGAGGAGGGGCCCAACCCAACCATCACAGGCATGTACTCTCCCCTTGCCACTCTTCTCTGGGCTGTCCTTCCCACTGCCAGTCCAATCAACACCAGGGTGAGACGGAGGAGGTAGCATTTAAAAAAAAATACTTCAGTATTTTACCATAGCAGTTCCCCAAACACTGCAATGTCACTAATAGATGCTGTTCTAGTTTGGGCTTTTTTGGAGGGTGGGGGGGACTATTTTTGTAGACTGCTGTGGCTTTTTTAAAAAAATAAATAAATAAAGGATTCACCCATCTAGTGCCTTAAAAATGTATTCCAGGCAACATCCACAAAATATCAGATGTGCTGATTGGTTTGAACTGTGTCTCATGTCATTCCTGAGGTCCTGCATTCTGCAGGTGGCATTGTGTTAATAAATGACCTCAAGTTTTGGCTTATCCAAGGGTATTTTAAACACACCAGCAGGTAGTACATATTGTATTTCAAATCTAGCCCATCTCTAATTTAGTTTCATACTAGTTTCGACTCCCTTGGCTATAAAAGCCATGAGCCATATAGATCAAAACCTTTTTGCACATTGCTTTTGAATAATGCAGTGATATGACATCTTATACATCAGGCTGCCTGCATTATTACAATATGAGCTGTCAACATTATGGCTGGTGAACTGTTTTCCCATTGAAAAGCTCACCTCACATACACTGACTTTTAAAATTTGCATCAAAGACATCTGGTACTTTAATATGTAACTGGTGGATTTGAATTAAACGCAAACCATAAGCAAGTCATGTCACTTACAGGCTCCAGATCACCCATGCACACGGGAAGTTCTCGTATCGTAAGCAAGAGATCCAATCTTTGGCCTAAATGAGGAATTTTACACATCTGTATAGAACAAGATGGAATCTGAATCAGTTGTGAAATGATCATCCAGCAAATATTGTGTTCATCAAACATGTACTTTTAATAATGGGTTTGCCAATTCAGACATAGGCGCAGACTTTTATAGTGCTATTCTCGTGTATTAATTTTACACTACCCCTTAAAAATTTAGTCATGCAATTGCACACATAAGGAGCATGTGCAAATTAAGCACAGAGATACACATACATTTGGGGCCAGATGGCATTAAAAGCAATAACACCAACCTCTTGGGAATAAGAATGGGCTCTTTCTACACACAATTCTGTGTCTAAAGTTTCTGGAAATCTGGCTCAAAACACTACAATCCCTCCTTATTTTTAGTGGGAGCAGGGAGGATCATAAGATTTGCTTAACTTTTCTCCATATGCTCTCCCTCCTGAGTGCCTCTCCATATCCTGACTCTGACTGGGATTAGAAATATAAATGCCAATATCATAGGAAGGGCAGTTTCTTGAAGTGTTTTATCCCATGCTGGAAAAGGGAATCCCAGAAATCTCACGTGACACGTTTTTAATGACTGCTACATTTGCTTACCTCTAGCATAAACTGATCAACCACATGCAGCTCTGAAGGAGATCCCTTGACGGACTGATACATTTCTAAATCTTTTGGAGTTGGCAGATATCTGAAAAATAATGAATGAAAATAAGACGTTCTCTTTCCCAGAAAAATATTGTATTATGAGACAGTTTGACCATTCCATATATTGCACCTTTGGTATTGTGTATTATATTCTACTTGTTCTGTTTCGGATTATTTAGTAAAGATACTTCCCAGGAGTTCAATCTAACTGCAGGGGAAGCTAACAATAAGTGGCCACAGTAATGATTACAGTAATCAGTATCTGGTGATCACAGTAATCAGTTAAACACATACATGTGGCCTGGGAAATAATAATAATATGCAGTACTTAAGCAGTGGCTTTTCATTTGTAGATCTGAAAGCACTTTAGAAAGGTGGGTACGTAGAATTATCCCTGTTTTACAAATGGGGAAATTGAGGCACAAAGACATTAATATCAACACTTTTTTAAAAGTGACCACTAATTTTTGGCATCTCCTTTTGGTGGCACCCAGTTTAAGATACCTAGGGTCTGATTTTCAGAGGTGCTGAGCATCTGCAGAAACTAGTGAAGTTGTGGGTGCACAGCAGTTATGAAAAATCATGCCTCGGGTGTCTCAAGCTGGACACTACAAAAATAGCGTATACTTCTGAAAATTCTGGTCCATGTGACTTCCCAAAGGTCTCCCTCATAATACTGCTTGGAACAATCAAACTCGCAATAGAGATGGGGGCAAATCCTTGTGTTTTGCTACTGATTTCAAAATATGAATAGAGAATTCACTCACAGAAATAAGGAATGGTTTCTGAATCAAAATAAGGCCTATCTTTGTCCAATAATATTCAGCCTGTTCCCCTAATGCAATTGGTTGCAATTAATTTATTTCATATTTACACCAGAGTAAAAGCAGAATTTTGCCCACTGGCCATGACCTTTAACATTTTAATGTTGCATTTAGCTGTAAAATTTTGTTCATTTTCCATTGGATAGTAGGATTTGGATTTCCCATTGATGTTTATATACTGAAACAGGTTCATTTTACACAGAAGAGGAATGCTTCAGAAAAAGTTTCCTGACTCATTGTAAACGTGTACAGTATTTAGGCTCCTGTTTTCCTAAATAATTGGGGCCAAATTTTCAAAAGTTCCCATTTCAGCACCCAGCTGTAGTGGGCAGATTCTCAGAAATGATCATTTTCCTGCAGTTTCTGTTGTTCTGAGTCCAGTGTTCTGAAGAGAAACTGCTAGGTACCGAACACTTTTGAAAATCTGCCCCCTTCATTTAGGTATCTAAACAAGAACTGAAGGACACTGAGCTCTTTTGAAAATCGGCCCTTGATTCTGAAATATATATGTATTGTCTATTCAGTAACATTTTGAAATCTGTTTCATATAGGGAGAAAAAAGCTCTCAAACTCTTGCTGAAATTTATAAAAAGAACAGGAGTACTTGTGGCACTTCTTCGGAAGTGGGCTGTAGTCCACGAAAGCTTATGCTCTAATAAATTTGTTAGTCTCTAAGGTGCCACAAGTACTCCTGTTATACAGACTAACACGGCTGCTACTCTGAAACTTGCTGAAATTTGTAACTCTATTAGACTCTGACAATACATTAGCACAGAACAGAATACCTGCCCTCTTATAGAATCTAACATTATATGCAGCTGCATCTGTTAATGCTTCCCTCAACATCATCACTATATAAAAGAGCACTTTGAAATTTTGAAAAAAATCCTTTTCCATTTTATTTCATTGCTTAATGGGCTAGAACCCCAGCTAGTGTAAATCAGTGTAGCACCCCTAACTTCAATGGAGCTGAACTGATTTAAATCAGCTGAAGACGCTGGTGTAAATACAGAGTGGTGTCTTGAGGTCTGAACACTGGGTATATATCCGGGGACCATATGTGTTGCACATACAGGGTAGGTCTACGGCAAGGGCATTGTTTAATATCGGGGGTCATGGGGATTGTTTAATATCTGAGTTATTCCTGATAAAAATACTCCCTGAAAACCAGTGTTTCTCAAACTGGGGCTGCTGCTTGTGTAGGGAAAGTCCCTGGCGGGCCGGGCCGGTTTGTTTACCTGCCCCATCCGCAGGTCCGGCCGATCGTGGCTCCCACTGGTCGCAGTTCGCGGCTCCAGGCCAATGGGAGCTGCTGGAAGTGGCGCGGGCTGAGGGACGTACTTCCCCCCCTCGTCGGCCCTGTTTAGCCGGTCCGCCCTTGCTGGGGGGGCCCAAAAAAAATTTTTCACCGGGGCCCGAACCCACTCTAGGCAGCCCTGAGGGCAGGTAAACAAACCAGGGGCTTTCCCTACACAAGCGGCAGCCCCAGTTTGAGAAACACTGCTGAAAACCCTCCTTTAATTTCAACGAGAGTTCCCATAACTAGTGCTTTCACTCCTAAGAGAGAGTTTACATTAGTCGCCACCTTCAAGTACCGTTGAACTTGTTCTGTGCACTCTGCCAAATTATGTGACCAGTAGCATTTGTTCATTCCTATTAGCTCCACCCACTTGTTTGCTTGTATTAACAAAGTATTTCAAGAGAGTTAATTCTTGGTCAGCATGTACTTAGGTCAGGATAGTTAGGAACTAGAGAATAAGGTCACTTTTTGTAACCAAGGCTTCGGAGTCAGATCCTCTGCTGGTGTAAATCAGCATAGCTCCATTAACTTGCACAGAAGTAGGCTAGTTTTCACCAACTGAGAATCTGGCCCACAGACTGCATAAACTAGTAACTGCGTTGCACCCAAGTACCAGGAAATCTTTCACCAGAATATCAATGCCTTTAAAAACATTAATATGACTTTGTTTGTGCCTATGATATAGGGGACTTACTGAATTTTCTAAATCTTCTTCTATTGCAGGCAGGTTTTTGTACAAACATCTCATTCCAGATATGCAATACCACTGATCTTCCAGATCTGGTCATCTTCTAAGCATAGATATAATTCCATAATTTTATAAGTGGTGTGTGATGTGGACAAACGCCCGGTGCAGAGTAGGGGTCAGGGTTCCAAAATCACTTTTCAAAGGGCAGATTTAAACCTACCCTCTAAGGCAGAAGGAGCAGTATTTTAATAACTTTTTTAACACCTGCTTCCTTTGCCTCCCCAACAATGTCTTGATCAAATAAGTTGAAGATGTTCTTGATTGGGGAAGCAGCTGCCTGTCAATTTTTACACAAGAATTTTAAATTTTGGCAAAGGTACCAAACCCCTGGAATAGGCACATACACATCTATATGTATTATGGGGAAGATTTTAAAAGGCAAAAAAGGGCAGTTAGGCATCCAGGCTCACAAACTATTTAAAGGGATACTACCCAGTTCCTATACACTGCAAGTGGTTATGTCCTACTTGTGCCTTTGAAAATCTGTCCCTATGGATATAAATAAGCACAAATTTAAAAATTACAGAAACTTCATATTAGGGGTAGAGATTTTTGATCCAACACCAAATAAATACTGTGTGTGATGTCCATAACATCCTGTCTGTCCAAAAAAAAGCTTTTATAAGACCCGCCCATCTTGCCCCTCTCCAAACCAGTATTCAAAAGGGAAACTGGATTCTCTTTGTTTGTCTTTTTCTCAAACAAATAACTGATGGCATACCAAGCTAACACTGTATCCGAGGTGTAGTGGATTTTCCCCATAAAGATAATGCGGTGATGGACATGGGAACTCCCACTGACCCAATGCATTACCATTTCACTAACTTTCCACTACACATAACCACTACACCCAAAATTATGTCTGATTTGCTGTCACTTCCCAAACTCCTGCCTTCCTGAAGCTTGCACTAGCAATAGCACGGTGGCTGATGGTTTCTTTGGGGAACAATGGATAGCAGACAATGACATTTATACATGCTCCTCTAATTGTCAATGCAGCAGTCAGGGTACATCAGATGCCTGGGTAAACACTTTCCCTGAACTTCCCTTTATTTGCAGAAAATGAATCTGGTAATAGATATCATAAAGAATTGAATCCAAAAGGTTACCTTCTTAGGGCTGTAATCTGCTCATCGGTAAGTCCGCCACCGTCTTCATGTAGAATGTATAATTTTTCTTTCAGCTGGTTTGGTTTTATATGAAAACTTTTCAGAAAAATGTCTAGAGGGAAAATGATTCTTTGATTACTTGGAGATAAATGTACAAGGGAGGGAAACCATGGGAACATTTCACATTCACTTCCCCGATAAAATTAGTTTTCACTTAGCAGCCACTAAGTTCAGGTGAAAACCCCTGTCTTTATATTCTCTGCAAGTACAAATAGCAGTAGAGCATCAAAAATCCATATTATTTTTTGTTAGAATGCAGTCGTTGCACTAGACAGAACTATCAAGATACTGTCAGCTGAAGGCACACAGGTGCTTACTATTAAATATTCCTGTTGAACTCAGCCTAGTAGTCAGAGTACACTTTCATTTGTTTGGAATAAAAACCAGCATACAATTACACACTGATCTTTATTTTATTTCTTCGGGTGCTTTGAACATCAAAGATATTAAACCTTCCATTTATTGTTGGTTTTTTTAAAGCTCATGAAAGGTACCAATTGACAGCCCTGCAGACTAGTCATCTGTTTATCCACAAAATAAAGGGAGCAGCAATGCAATCTTCCCCTACACTGCACTTCAACCCTCCCGTGGAAGGGCCACCCCTAAAGGTATGTCTACACTGCAAAAAGTGTGCTCTTAAGTCAGGTTAGCTAACTCGTCTGCAAATAGCATTGAAGACATGGCAACTCAGCTTTGCAGCTAAAGTTCAACCCCAGCCTCTACTATAGGCTTTAACTCAAGCTGCTAACCTGAGTTGTCACATCTTCACTGCTATTTTAACTTGGGTTAACTAACTTGAGTTAAGAACACACCTTTTTAGCAATGTAGACATACTCTAAGGGACACGGTTTCCTGGGGTTCCATGCTCCGAGTATGGTAGTTTTGGGGCTTTTTATAATGTGCTAGAGACAGCCTGGCTCATATTAGAAGCCACAAAAGGGAAATGGGAATAGTCAAACAGGCTTGTTTGTCTGTTCCCAAAAATGGTGGGTTAAGATCCTGCATTCTAAGCTAACTACCTGAAAAAAATGGCTGCCAATCTCTCTGTGAATATCAAAGTTCAGCCCCTAAAGGCACAGCCCATAATATCATAACCTGTTTGGTATTGTGTTCTCAGCCTTCAGCATCATCACCACAGAGCAAAGGGGAAAATATATATAGAAACAGAAGGAAAAGTGAGAAGCTTAAACATGCTTCTAAATGTTGCTATGGACTTTGGCTCAGATTCTCTGCTGGACTGGAGCTTAACAGAAGAAGGGGGTTGTCAGGAACCACACTTACGGTTCACTGATTCTCTGCCTGGTCCCACCCCAGGTTACAGTAGCTTTGGGGGGTTGCACCAGCTGGCAATGGACCCCAAGGGACTGTCTGCCAATTGGCAAGAGATGGAGTATAGCATGTTCAATCTGTGCCTACTCCCACACTCTTTTCCACCCACTGCACTGGTGTCATGGCAGCCTACGAAGGATGAATCAGGATTAGAATATATTCCTGTTGCAACTCTCTCTTAAGTAATACTGTTGGTGTGAGACCTGGATCAGAACTGTGACATTTCATACACATGCTTGGCCCAAAGTGAATCTGTGGAGACAGGAGAGCAGATGGGAAGAAGAGATGAAACTCTATGCACTGAATGATTTATTCAACAAATTTAGCCTCTTCCTGATCACAAACTGTCCTCAAACAGTTCATGATTTTCTTGAGTGTATTCAGACTTTGAAATTAGTCACTAACTAATTTTTGGTCTGCAGACAGGTGAAATTTTTCAACTCAAACTTTTTTTTCTGGTGAAAAATGCAGATTCACCAAACACCATCATATTTTGTGAATTTACTTCAACAAATTGTTTTGGTCAAAAAGAAAAAAATTTAATTCTTAAAAAAAAGTTAAACATTTTTGTTTTGACATTTTCACAATAAAACATTTCAGTTCAAAATGACTTTGTTTAGAAATTTCTTTTAACTTTAAAATTTTTAAAACAAAAAAATTCTCAAAATTGAAACAATGATTTTTTTCAGTTGCCAACAAACCAAAAAAATCCATTATTTGCCTAACTCTAGACAGGAGCAGTCTAATGTAAGTATTTAACAGCTAAAATTCAAGCTGCTGTATGTTGGTTAGTCACATAGGTCACATGGTCTTGCTTCAGTTTCTAGAACTCTTAGAATCAGATTGCTGGTGCAAATATTTGTGGTCTGAGTTCAGATTTGGCTTTCCACTAATATTCTCTAATAGGTGCTTAAAAGTCATTGTGTCCATAAACATTGGTGCCACTGAACTGATTTTCTAGAATAATCAGAGAAATCTGACACAAATAGGATGTACACAAAGGTGAACTTAATTGAGTTGTTTACTCAAGGGAATGTCCACTATTTTTTTTAGGTGTCCCCCTAACTTTCATAGTATTTGAGCCCAAATCTCCACTCTACTTCTCCTTCCTTAACTCTAAGTCACCATCAGTAATTTTTACAGTTCCTTCAAAATTAAATTTATTACCTCCTTGGAATAACATTTTGCTCTCCTTACAGAGCTTTCCATTTACAGCTCTCAAAGCATTTCCAAAGTCAGTTAAAGGATCATCCCTCATTTGCACAAGGGAAAATTGAGGCTCGGGAAGGTGAAGTGGCAAGCCCAAGGTCACACAGCAGAGTCTGGTTTTCCAACTCAAACACCAGTAATTTATCCATTAGATTAGACCACACATTTTCCCATTAGCATAAACTTTTCATTGTGGCCCTACATCAGTGGTTCTCATCCTTTCCAGACTACTGTACCCCTTTCAGCAGTCTGATTTGTCTTGCGTAACCCAAGTTTCACCTCACTTAAAAACTTGGGCTTTGGCTTCAGCCCCTTGCAGCAGGGCTCAAGCTTCAGCTTTCTGCTCTAGGCTCCAGAGAGTCTAACACTGGCCCTGGTGACCCCATTAAAATGAACTTGCCCTCGGTTTGAGAACTGCTGATATAGTACATCAAACAGTATAAGCCAGTGGCTCTCAAACTTTTTTACTGGTGACCCCTTTCATATAGCAAGCCTCTGAGTATGATCCCCCCCTTATAAATTAAAAACACATTTTCATATATTTAACCCATTATACATGCTAGAGGCAAAGCAGGGTTTGGGGTGGAGGTTGACAGCTCGCAACCCCCATGTAATAACCTCGTGACCCCCTGAGGGGTCCTGACCCCCAGTTTGAGAACCCCTGATATAAGCAAATCATTGTCTATATGAATTTTTGGTTGGACTGAGTTCACTAGTGCTTTCTTTGTAGCCTGATGTAAAACCAGGCAAATTGATGTACCCCCTGGAAGACCTCTGCGTACCCCCAGGGATACATATACCCTTTGTGGAGAACCACTGCCCTAGATGTCCACTTCCCTGGCTGACTGACAGTACTGCTCTTGTCTCTGTCACACTGACACACAAAGTTCTAGAGCAGTTTATTTCTTGTACAGAAACCACGAAATAGCTAAAAATAAATTAAATAATAATGTAAACTCTATTGGGCTATAATTCTAGCTAAATTTTAAGCTATATTGTGTGCTTTATTATTCGGTTTTCTCTTCCAATTCCTTTCCAACTCTCTTTGCTTTGAAAAACACACACATTTTTAAGAAATTATAACCTAACGTCTTTTTGAGACTCATCTTGTTATTCATTAATTTAAGAACCGTGGTTGCCAGCACTTACTGTGGGATTAATCTAGCTTCCTTTTTAAAATTAATTTAACTTGTGATCAAAGTTTGATCAGCTTGTAAGAGAAATCAAAATAGTCTCTGAAAAACAATTATTCTTGATCTTTTTACAACTATCACTCCTCATTAGAGTAATTGAAAGTTTCCCATCATCTTACTAGTAAGGTCAAGTTAACCCATTGATCTGTTTCATTAGCTGTGAGAGTTCATTCCAGTTTAGGTCTTCTGCAGAGACAATGAGTTGTACCCCAGATACAAGGAAGAAGGCTCCAATTGATGATCTGTCATTCAGACCGGTAACTTACATTAGTAGTTTGAACTACCTGTGCCTGCCTAGAAAAAAAGCCAGTGCTCTCCCTGCAGGGGTCTGTAAATAATCCAAAGCAGTGGTAGGGAACTTGCTGCCCATCAGGGTAATCCGCTGGCGGGCCGCCAGACCATTTGTTTACATTAACATGTCTGCCTGCAGTTCCCACTGGCCGCAGTTCACCGTTCCCGGCCAACGGGAGCTGCGGAAAGTGGTGGCCAGGCCCATGCCACTTCCTGCAGTTCCCACTGGCCGGGAACGATGAACCACGGCCACTGGGAGCTGTGGGCAGCCGTGCAAATGTAAACAAACGGTCTGGCAGCCCGCCAGTGGATTACCCTGATGGGCCGCTTCAGGTTGCCCACTACTGACCCAAAGGGTGGATGAACTACATTACTCCAGCTCTTCGTGTGTCAGTGTTTTAAATTCAACAAAAGAAAGACGTTGTACATTTAGTGCACTTGGCACATCTGAACAGCATGAGTGTATTTTATTAGAAATGTAGAGGAAGTTATGAACAATTTCTGCTTCTTTGAGGCTAGGTATGGAGGCAGCTCCACAAATTGGCACCTGTGCAACCTTGACAATGAGTTGCATTCTCACATTTCCAAAGCACTCAGAATATTAACTGTACCACTGTTTTCCTGATAGAGTGAGGTACAGTGTATCCCCACCGCCCCGTACCACTGATAGGTGCCATTAGCCTCATGCAAAGCTCTTCAGAGTCAATGGAAGTCCTGCCACTGACTCTACTGGGCTTTGCATCAGGCCCATATGCCCATCTTCTGTGACATCATGGGACTAGGTGCAATATATCCACCAAGCACAAAAGAGGAGTACAGCTCTACCATACAGAAATATATATTCACCTCTTAGAGAGAGCCAGGTTCGAAAAGTAAAAGGTCAGTAAACAGCAACTGAGCTTGCTTTGTCACTTTTAAAGCTCGTTTTTGTGGCCATGAAGGACCCTCCTGAAATAAGGCCAAACCCTCAGCAAGCAGGGAGACTCCTGGCATAGGAGCATAGAAAAGAGAGCGGGAAAAGCCTTGGATCATCCAGTCCATCTCCCTGTCAAAGTAGGACCATGCTCCGCAGGACCTGGTCACATGTTTTGTCTAGTCTAGAATTCAGTGTCCAAAGCATGAGCCTTAAAGCTGCTTCCCTTGGGAAAATAATCTACAGCCTCATAGATCTCACTGTCAGGAAGCTTTTCCTGATATTCAGCCTACATTTCCCCTTTTTTCAGTTTCATCCCACTGCTGCTAATTATACCTCTGCACCCTAAATAATTCTCCTCTCATTTTGGTGCTTCTGCCCTTCAAATATTTGTAAACTGTGCCCTTGTCCTTCTTCCCAAAGCATCTTTTAGGGGAGGGGGTAGGCAGAGGGGCGCGTGCACACACACAATCTTTAAGAGTCAAATTTAGAGAAATTGGGCCATGCAGTCCTAAAATCGCTATTTAGACATTTACATATGAACCTACCTGATTTACACATGATATTGTGGTAACCATAAATACAAGCTGCAGGCAGGCTTTGCCTTATGCATTCAGAATATGTGCACACAGTTCATATTATTACACTTACTGAAGGTATGTGCAATTTTTTGATTTAACATAATATGCCGATTCACTGAAGGTTCGTTGCCTGAAAATACCGCCATGTCCTGGATATGAAACTGGTTGTAGATTCTAGATTCATCTATTTTTTTCTTATGTTGGCTATATGATGCCCAGATTGATTTCTGAATCTAAAAATACAGGAGCAACAAGATAAATTTAAGTCACAGTAACATTACCACAAAGTTTCCATGCAAACAGCTTCTTTAAATTACTGTTGTTCTTACAGTGGCAGACCCATCATTTGAAAAGACAAAACCAGAAAACAACAGGAGTACCAGCTACATGGAAATATGAAATCACTCTGTGTGCGCCAGGGTATAGCTGCAAATAATCTGCACGTGTGGTAAGTGCCCATAATGATCCTCCTATGGGAAGGTATGCATTGAACCTTGCAGAGTTTCTGACACATCCTCCCTTTCGCAGGAGACAGGCTCCAAACCTCCCTGAAGGTGATGCAGGTATGCAGCTGAAGTTAGATGCTACCTAGACAACCACAAGGTTCCCAGAGCAGTGTTCTACAGAGAACAGCTGTTCCCAAATTCCACCTTTCATCCAAGGTATGTTACCCCCAACTGCATGGTAAGTGCTGTACTCTCTCACTCACACCCCCGCCCCCTCTACACACAGATCTGTTTTAGCTCACCTCTGACTATGTTGCTGGAAAGCACAAGAGACTCCAAGTTGGGAGGCTGTAGGTCAAAAGTCATACATGTTTCCAGGGTTTGGGGGGGGCCACTAAAACCAAAGGAGCTAGCTCAGAATGGATGAGTTGTCACAGATAAGGGCAAGGCCCGGCTTTTCAGCTTGAAGTGGAAGTACAGTGCCAACAATAGTGCAGGAGCATTCTCTGTGTATCTGCTGGCTTCCTGGAAGCAGGAAATTCTGGGCATCTCACAGGAAAGCCTGTTCTCATCTTGTGAGCTTCAGGACATTGGCTCCAAGCCAAACAGGCAGAGTCAGATAAAGAAAATGGACAGAGTAACCGGGCTTGATCTGCCCAATGCTGCGTGCATAGCTTTCCTCAAGGAGGAAATAGGACTAGCAAGTGGAAGGAAAGCCTTCATGTATTATCAGGTGCAGCCTTAGGCATAGGCTATATGGAAGCGTAGGGCATCACATCTAAGGAAGTGTCTGACGAGTACTAATACTGCTGTTATCACTCAGCAGCAGACTAGTCCTAAACTGCTTTTCTCCAGATATGAAGTTTAATTCCCACCAATAACTCCCTCCTTTCATTTCTGGAATAGGTGGCTTGATAGGTCTCTTCCCATCTGTTATTTCTAGGTGCAGCTGGTGCTCTGAACATTGAGTGCAGCACTGCTTTCTCTGAAGCACCTGTGTCACTCAGGCAAAGGATTCTGGAGCATACTGAGGAATTCAAGGCAACCACCAGTTGTGACTGAGTAAACACTAGCTCTGGCTGGAGGAAGTGACAGAGACAGCAGAGCAGGCGGGCTGAAAGATGCCATTAAGGATGTGCATGGGATGGGCAAATCCCATCTTTGACAGATATGGCAATCACCTGCCATATCCTTGGGAGACCTTCTTGAATTCACTTTAAGTATATTTAGGGTCCATTATATTAAATGAATGGTTTATGTATTATTGTGGGACACGACTGTGTGTAACCTCGAGAGAGGGGAGGCATGACAGATGTGAGACCTGGGGGCTCAAGGGACTATATTAACCAATGTGCCAGACAAGAATGGACTTTTGGAACAGAAAGTGTTAAGAGGTTTTGCAGGGGAATATCTGGAGGGAGGTGAATGCAAATTCCCCCTCTACAGTTATGGAAAAACCCAGCCTTTTGAAACTATGCCCTGAGGAGTGCATAGTCATTGTCTGCTGATCTCCTGTTATGTGAGGCCAAGATCAAAAACCCAAGCTGTATAACAGAAAAACATAATTGTTCTGCTTCTGAACCTGAGATAGCTATGAACTTGAAACCACAGGGAAAACCCAGTTGTGGGTTTTAAAGGACTGACACTTACCACAGCCCAAGGTTGGAGTTGGGGTGACCTCTGGTATGCTTTTTAGCATGCATGTTGGTTATTTTGTTGTTTTTAATATGTTCTCTCTGTAATGCAGGCAATTACGCTGTTCTTAACTCTGAAGAGAAACCAAATCACAGATGCTGGCTGAGAATATCACAATGTAGGCAGGGAACTGGGCAGCATTTATAACAAGCCAGTCAAGAGGGGAAGAGATGCAGGTCTCGGCCCAAAAAGGGTGATGGCTGAGGAGCTGGGAGCCTAGAGTGGGTGCTCTCGAGGGACCGTGAAGGAGTAATACAGGTGCAGTTGCCCTGAACTGTGACAACATCTTCAGCTAATGTGCCTGTGGATTTTGCCTATTCTCAACATTTAAGAACAAAAACTGGCATGAGAACATTGTCAGGTTCATTCCTTGGTAACTGTTAAATACATTAACATATAGATTTTCAACCAAGTGTACAACTGCCTGTGCAAAATGTGTGTGTCCAACTTCACAACCTATGTGAATGAATATTTACTGTAATCCCACTTGCAAACTGGGTAATTGCACATGCAGTTAGGTGACCAGGTTCTTTCATGGAACAATTACTCCACTTGCATGGATAATTACTGCAGTAGTACATGCAACATAGTTGCACGTCCTGTCATTTTTTAAAAAATGTTTCCCCTCCCCGCTCCAGCTACTTGATCATGATGAAGAGCAGTTACTTTTATCCTGACCTTCTCTTGAGGAACAACATCCCAGTGAAAAGCTTTTGTTCTTTTCCATGCTGGCGAGAGGCGGGCGGGCGGAGGGAAAGCAGGTGGTGGTGGCACCACTGCCTGAACTCTGGAAAGTGGAAATGATGATGCTGGGGTTGCCTCCTCTGTGAGGGGGGTTGATCGGGGTGGTGCTTCGTAACCCACAGCAAGGCAATGGGCTCCTTCTGCCTGCTTATTTGGAGCGATGATGAGTTTTTCATATACAGCCTCTGAGGTGCCTTCTCCAAAGCCTTCCTGAGGTTCTGAGCGATTCTTCCACAGCAGGCAATACCTGTCTATAAGTGATACCCATTCATTCTGGAGCTTGCTAATGTCCTCTGCCCTGTTATTCTGGACAGTAAAGGGTATTCGAAACCTAAAATTTAAGAATGCCATTATATAAACCCAAGATAGTGTAAATAACATGCTGACTAACACAACCACAAGTATTTCTGATTTAAGCAGAATGGTGCTAGACAGCTTTACTTGTCAAAGGAGACTAGCGCTGCTGACTCTGACCTTTTCAGTCAGAGTTAATTGCTTAGGTTTCTAAAGTTAGAGAGCTGAAGCTTTGCCATATATTGACTCTATGGTACAGTTTCCTCATAATTTCTCTTCTCCTCATGGGGGAAGATGAACAATCCCCTCAGTTTTGCCTTTGTACTTAGTGTACAAACTAGTCAGAAACTATTTACAACAACTAAGGGCTGGTCCACACTAAGCCCCCAGTTCGAACTAAGATACGCAACTTCAGCTACGTGAATAACGTAGCTGAAGTCGAAGTAACTTAGTTTGAACTTACCGCGGGTCCACACGCGGCAGGCAGGCTCCCCCGTCGACTCCGCCTACTCCTCTCGCGGAGCAGGATTACCGTCGTTGACGGCGAGCACTTCCGAGATCGATTTATCGCATCTAGACAAGACGCAATAAATCAATCCCAGAAGATCGATTGCTTGCCACTGAACCAGCGGGTAAGTATAGACGTACCCTAAGATAGCCATTGAAGGATAAATCCCTCCATGGCCCTTAAGTGATGACTAGACAGTCTTTGTTACCCAGGTTTAAATGTAGGCATTTGACTTCATTCTGTGGTACTTTGAGATCCACTTATACAGCTCAGTTACCCAATCATTTATCCACATGATTTTGACAGCCTGATTTTTCCTGTTGCTGTACTCTACTTTTGGGCATCTAGAGACATGGTTATTCAACCTTATTTTTAATTGCCCTGATTATCAAATTATTAATTACTAGCTATACTTACAAGTAATTGTGTTCCTTGGTCTGGACGGAGAAAGTATCATATCCATTCTCTTTAATGACACTCACATTTCCATTTGACAAATTAATTGTCTTTGCTACAGGGTCTGCATTCTTGTTCTCTCCATTGTTGTCGATGCAAGATAAACTCAGTTCTCCTTCACTTAGCTGCACCAAATATCTCAAGGACAAAGGAATAGAGATATCAGCACATTCCTCGCTTAACTGCTATCACCATTAGCCTTGCCTTCTGCTTTAAACAGCAGAAGATATGTTCTTTTATCAAGAAGTCTTCATACTTCCATTTCACCTTTCATCCAAGGATCACAAAGCATCTCACCAATGTTAAAGAATTAAGCCTAACATCACACCCATAAGGTAGGCTTTATTACCCCCATCTAATACATGGGCAAACTGAGACAAGGGAGGTGAATGCCTTGCATGATATTACAGTGAACCAATGACAGATCCAGGAGCAAAACCCAGGAGGCTTGACTAAAGGGCTAAGAACTGTACACATCCTACTATTTTTGTTACCCCATCTTCCCTCCACCCAGCCCCAACTGCTGATTTCTCTCATCTGCCTACTGTCTCTAATCTTTTAGATTGTAAACTCTGTGTGTCAAGGACTGTCATTTACTATACATTAGTACAGCACCTAGCACAATGGGGTTTTGAGATGCTTGGCCTCTAGGTTCTACTGTAACATAAGTGTTAAATAATAACATAAGGCTCAAATTCCTCTACTCTAAATACTAGTCATGTTTCTGACCCACCTCCCCTTTCCCTGACTTAAGAACTATCTCCTCTGCAATGTGGAAGAAGAGAGAATGCATGAGTGAATGCAAGTTAAACTATATAGAAGAAGGACAACACTTCACTGAAATTAAAGGTAGAGAAGGCAGTGTAGTCTTGTGGTTAGGGCATTGAACTGGGAGTCAGGAGACCTGGGTTGTAAACCTAGCTCTACTACTGACCTGCTGTGTGACCTCGGGCACATTTCTTCACCTCTGTGGCTGTTTCCCCTTTCTCTTGTCTACTTAGATTGTAAGCTCCCAAGGACTGTCACACTACGTACAGCCTCTACCACAAAAAGGCCACAATCTTGGTTGGGTCTTCTAGCCCCTACTTTAATAAAGGTCCTTCTCTTGGGGGTTATTTTGCTTCTTTATCACTCTGACACTAGTTTCATCGCTGCTCCCAGAGGTGAAAGTAAGCTGGTACACCCCGGTAGGGCATACTGGCAAGAGCGGATAGGCTTCTCCTGGTGGCAGTTTAAAGGGCCTGGGGCTCCCAGCAGCGACTGGAGCCCTGGGCCCTTTAAATTGCCACCAAAGCCCTGCTGCCAGAGCCCTGGGGTAGCAGCGGCGGGGCTCCGGTGGCGATTTAAAGGGCCTGGGGCTCGGCCACCGCTACAGCCCCGGGCCCTTTAACTTACCGCCGGAGCACCGCCGCCGCTACCCCAGGGCTCCAGCAGCAGGGCTCCAGGAACGATTTACACTCATAGACTTTAAGGTCAGCAGGGACCATCATGATCATCTAGTCTGATCTCCTGCACATCACAGGCCACAGAACCTCACCCACCCACTCCTGTAATACACCCACAACCGCTGGCTGAGTTACTGAAGTCCTCAAACCATGATTGAAAGACTTCAATTTATAGAGAATCCACCATTTAAATCTGCTAGTGACCCGGGCCCCATGCTGCAGAGTAAGGCGAAAAAAACCCAGGGTCTCTGTCAATCTGACCCAGGGGAAAATCCTTTCCAAACCCCAAATATGGTGATCAGTTAGACCTTGAGCATGTGGGCAAGACTCACCAGCCAGACACCTGGGAAAGAATTCTCTGTAGTAACTCAGAGCCCTCCCCAGCTACTGTCCCGTCACTGGCCATCGAGTATAATTTAAACAAGTTTAGTTACTATGGAAGAAGAAAACATAAAACATAAAATGTAAGTTACAGCTATGCCTACATGCTGAGTCAAAGTGATAAGAATTGTTTAATGGAGCTGGCAATTATATTGATCGCTCCTTCCTTTAGAACGGGGACTTATGGCTTAATAGGATCTCCGGATGTCTCCGCCATTATTTACTTTTCCAAAAAAAGAAAGAAGATTAATATTATGTCGGAAGCAACCAGGGCTTTGCTTTGCAAGATAAATAAAAATCAATTTTTGTTTGTTAGCAAACCTGTTAAATGTAGCAGGGTAGCAAATCCTAAGATGCTCTTGAGGAAACTGTTTACAAGACATACAGTGGTAGCCTTTTAAAAATAATTAAAATAATTTCCTGGGAACTCTGAATTCTTTTGAGGTAATTGCTATGTGCAGATAATTACCATGTTAAATGTTTTCTTTCTTTCTTTCTTTCTTGCATTATGAGGGGTCCCCATAGGCCTCTTCCCGCCACCCCAAAAAAAAAATCTTTTGACAGGATGACCTGGCATAACAACAACAAACTGAAGAGGCATTTTAAAGCCTTCACTGAGAGGTTCCTAGTTCCATAATGGCTCAAGGGGTAACAAAAAATCATTGTTACCAGCAGATGGCTATTTAGTGGCCTGGGTAAAATAGTTGGAGGTTCACTCTAAATCCTAGCACATCATTATTCATAGCGCTAAAGTTACCTCCCTTTAGGGCAGTGGCTGGTCATCTCTACAGGAAGGCCAAGAGGAGAACAGAGAATGACTTATTGGCAGCAGAACAGCCATTTGTCCAATGAGAGAAAATTGTCCTCTAGCAGAGAACCTATGGTGTATACTTACCTTCTTTAGCTGCTTTAACACAAGTTTTACTTCTTTTCATTAGTGGTTGAAAATGGGGTGGTTAGGAAGGTAAAAAGAAAAAAAGGTGAAGATGAAGGACAAGGAAATTCTCCAGGCTCACCCATTAAAATCACTTTATTATTTATTTGTATTGCAGTAGCATCTAGAAGCCTCTTGTCATGCACCCGGACTCCACTGTGCTAGGTGCTATTGCAAGCCTACTAACAATACTTACCTTATATGGTCTTCATTTCAGATAGACTGATTCACTAAATTTGAATCCAAAAAGTGAACCAAAACAACATTTCTTGATCCACAAGTTAAAATCCTAGTATTAGATAATTATCAGAGCCTGTGAAAGATCTACCCCCTTACTGCAACTAGGAGATAGAAATTACTGCTACGAAAAGAAAAAGGTATTTCATACTTCACCCATTTAATAGATACAAAACTGTCTTGCTGCAAATCCAGTAGTCCTTCATGTATCACATCACATTTGGCAGGTCTTCCAGAGCAGGACTCTGCAGGTCTCCTGTATGAATTACTCTGGGTAACTTTGTTCACCAGGTGTGATATCTGTATAATAAGTGACAGTAACTAGTGTATGTTTTACATATCAGCACCCTTGCAGCCTATATTAATGGGTTGTTTTTTTAAAACGTATCCATGAATAAAATGGACATCTAAAGAGGGAGATTAATCTCATCTTACATAAACTAAGTAAGTGATGTTGCTCAATGCAAATTTGCTGGTATGCCTCTACCCCTAAACACGTAGATGTGTGAGCCTCCTCCTAAAAAGGCTTATTGTCAAACACAGATCTCTGTTATTGTTCTCATATTGTTTCCTTACTTAATGTACAATTAGAGTTTCTGCAAATCTCCAAGCACTCAGTTAAAACACAGGTAACATTTGTCTGGTTTGAGGTCTCATCCCAAACTCTAGACTCGGAGCGGTTTCATTGACAGCTTTGTGACCCATTTCAGTTGAACCCATGCCTAGTGTCAAATGAACCTGGACAGAAAATTGAACCTACTAATTAGTTCTCACCATGAGGGACTCTCTCTTCAGAGTTAAAGGGTTCCCCTTTCCAATGGGCCACCTTACAGGTCTTGTCTGAAAATAAAAGCATTTGATGCTGAATTCTGCCCTACACTTATATTCCTATGTCCCATGTAAACCTAGTGCAATCACTAAGGTGTAAATCAGGTGAAAGTCTGTTAAAAAAATATATTAAGGATATATCAACCTCTCCATTTGCACAACACATAGCACATCCTAATATTAAATTGATGATAATAAATAAGTTATTACAGCAGATTAACCTACTTTTCTTTTATCTTCAGGAGACATTGCTTCCAGCTCATAATCTGCACGCCCATGAAATGCGATGCTGAAGCGCCTCCCTTCACTGTCTTCATAGGATTTAACTTGTGAAAATGGGAACTGTTTCTTGATGATCCCTTTCTCAATGTTAAAAATGGTCTGTGTGTTAAAATCAATCTGGAAGAGAAAGATCTTTCTCATTTGATTTCACCTCTTCCCTTCGTTAACAAGGAAGGGCCCATCACCAATATTAACGTGAAATATTTTGGTTCCTGGCTAAAGGGCCAACTGAGAAAATGCATCTGTTCTGTTGACAATTAGAATCAAGAACAAACTTTTTATTATCCAACCACTGTCCTGTATTTACTGTAGTTACCAAAGAAATATATATTTATTGCATCTGTGTTTTCCTTATGTCTTTGATAAATATACATGAATTCATCATTCTGAAGCATTGTTTTCTTTGAAATTTTCTGCATATCTTGTATAAGCCAGTGCAAGAGCTTGTTCTACAGCAGCAGCACAGGCTAGTGGAATAATCTTCTCACTGGAGCATTGATTACTGGGCAAAGAACAGACTGATGCCTCTAGCCAGGTGTCAAAGTTGATTGGCAATCACCAGTCAAGTGGCCATTCTTTAGCAATGGAGGGGAGCAAAAACAGATTGATCTGCATTTTAACAAACAAGATGGAACTTCTTTCACCATGAGGCTCCATGTCTCTTTCCTCAGCGTGGGAACGAACTTTATTTAGGAGTAACCCTCAGGAAAATATATTTCAAAGGGTGACTGGTCTATAAAAGTGAGGGGCAAAAAACACCCCAGATATGCTTGCTCGCTCTCTCTCTCTCTCTCTTTCTTTCACCTAAGAAAACAAAGGAACCGGCCCTTTGGCCTTTGAGGGCAGATCCTAACTTGAGAATTTGGTCAGTTATATTGCTGAGAATATGTGGCAATAATTTTACCTTGATCCAAGTCTTGTTTATTAAGCTTTAGTTACTAGAAAGCATTTTCATCTTATTTCTCTTGTAACCATTTCTTACTTTAATACCTTATATGTGTACTCATTTAAAACCCACCTCTTTGTAGTTAAATACATTTGTTTTATTCTTTAATCAGAACTAATCCAGTGTTGTGTTTAAAGTGCATTGTTTGGAAACTCCAATTACAGTAGCAAAGTGTTGTACATTGACCCCTTACAGGGACAACAGACTTCTAATATCGGAACCGCCCAGAAGATGGCTGCACAGTACAGAACACACCTTTTGGGGAAAACTCAGGACTGGACATATGTTGGGGTTGCCTGGCAAGCAGTAACCAAGGCTGCTGGAAGCCAGAGTGTTGCTGGTGTGTTGCTGACAGGCTGCTGGATTCAGTGTCGCTGGACCAGAACTGCAGCTATACACAGACTTTCAGGGGGTGACCAGCATGCTGTCTAGCTGTTTGTGAACAGCCTAGTGTGGGAGCTACAACAGCAAAGCATTGTGAGGCACCCAAGGTTGCAGGGCAGGTGGTGACAACCCTTCACTTGTTTGGATTGCACCCTGGCATGCGATACTATGTCTACACTTAAAACACCAGCACTTCAGTGAAGACGCTACCTACGCCGATGGGAGGACTTCTAGGTGGCAGCTAGCTCGATGTGAGAATTCTCTGGGGCTAGGCCAATTTAACTGTGTCGCTCAGTGGTGTGGATTTTTCATATCCCTGAGCGATGTCATTACAACTGATCTAATTTCCTAGTATAGACCAGGCCTCACAATAGCAACGGGTGTGTTTCGCCCTTTACTGTAGTTAATCCACCTCCCGCAGAGACAGTAGCTAGGTTGACAGAAGAATTCTCCCGCTGCTGTAGTGTTTTAACGTAGACATAGCCTAGGTTATTATCCTTCCTGCACAGGAATAGAGACTAGTTAAAGCAGAATATTTTGTGTGCAGACAAGCCCTTACTCTGACTGGGTTCACTTCATCCCAGAACATATTGTGTAATCCAGGGGTCAGCAACCTTTCAGAAGTGGTGTGCCGAGTCTTCATTTATTCACTCTAATTTAAGGTTTTGCGTGCAGGTAATACATTTTAATGTTTTTAGAAGGTCTCTTTCTATAAGTCTATAATATAGAGCTAAACTATTGTTGTATGTAAAGTAAATAAGGTTTTTAAAATGTTTAAGAAGCTTCATTTAAAATTAAATTAAAATGCAGAGCCCCCCGGACCGGTGGCCAGGACCCGGGCAGTGTTGAGTGCCACTGAAAATCAGCTCGCGTGCCGCCTTTGGCACGCATGCCATAGGTTGCCTACCCCTGGTGTAATCCCTTCTGAGCACACAGGGCTTTGCTGCTTAAATGAGGTCTGAATTAGAGCTATGTCAATTTACACCAGATGAGGGCTTGGCCCAGTCAAGGGCAGGGGCAGGAGGGAAGAGCGGTATAGTTTGCTGTGTTACTGGGTTTGTGAAGCTGTTGTAAACTTTCTAAGATAATCAGGAAATCAGGTTTATGATTTGAAAAATATCTGAATATTTTAGAAACTAAGTAGCTACATCTTAACCTAATGGTTTGTAGATTAGAACTTTGGGCAGAGATTTTCAATAATGCACAAAGGATTTAGGAGCAACTAGTCCCACTGACTTTCAATAGGACTTGTGTACCTAAGTCCCCCAGGCATATTTGAAAATCTCTTCCTTAGTTCTAAAGTGCACAGGTAGGATTTATAGATCATGACTAGAGAGACGTGCTGTCAAAAGAAATTTTAAAAGAAAATAATCACTTTTATAAGTGCCAACTTGTAATGAAGAACAGTGTGCAAAGGGAAACCATCACAATCAAATATCTTTGTCACGGAGCACAATAGCTAGAGATGAAAGATGTCTTAGATCTTCAAGAACATCCTACAGCCTACAGGTTATAATTCCCCAACAGAGGAGGTATCAAATATTAATTGCACAGAACTTTTAGTCTAAAAGGCAGAGAATTAGTTTAATATTTCAAACATTTCCACTGGATTTTAATTCAGGCAATATATTGGACTACAGAGTATATTAAAACCACATTCAAGTTAATGCAAAAATATAGTATGTGCCATATTTCTGGAAAGGCAGGGGTTTGTATTCATGAAGTTACCTGCAAAATTCGTTTCTGCCACCTATATCGTTTGTATTTGTAGACACTGAAGTTGAACTGTGAACCAGTCAGCAAATCCTGCAAATCCTGGAAAACATTATTGATATCAACTAAAATCTTATGTTCTTTCAATACATGTTAATATGAAATTCATTAAGACTCTTCAGTGAAGTCCCCCTCTGTGCAATATGTCAGAGGCTTTGTCAGGATCTCTGCACTGGGAAGAATTGTACCACCATAATGGCTTGATTTTCACATGTGCCAAGCATCCACAAAGCCTACTGAAGTAACTGAAGTGAAAGGCGATATCATGAGAGGGAGAAGGAATGAGCAAGGGAGAGAAAGGAAGAAACAGAATTGAGAACGGGTAGTAAGGTGGAAAGGGAGACCTCAGAATTCTACTAAATGCATTTAAAACAACATGAATGCCTTTAGTACAATGCAATAGCCAGTCTATTAATCAAACTAGCAAACTAAAAGGGCATCAACCTTTGTAGAAAGGCACTTTCATCATCAGATTACTGAACAGGATGAAGTAGAACTAGAGATATAGGATTTGCCCATGCTCATAAATGCTGGGGTGCACAATTTACCACCTGGCTTCTAAAATTGGCTATTGCACTTACATGTATTGATTTTACAAGCTATAGGATAATGTGCTCTGTATTTGTGCACCAAAGGTGAGGATATAACTGTGTTCAAGTTTGATTTAGCTCTCAGTTTAATTATCACAGACTATAGTACTGTGGGCAGTAGCGAAGAAACCACTTATAATGTGTTATTTCTAGAACACATCATCCATATAAATGTCCTGTTGGTGATAATATACTATAGGAGAGGGGATTTCCACTGCAATGAAGACTTATTCTGTGTATTAACTCACATCAACACAGCCTCTTTAGTGTTGTAAAATTAAAGAGAGACATTCATACAACCTGAAATTTTTGATACAATCATCCTTACAGCTCTCCTATCTCATATCACAGAGCTATAAAGTCTAAACCACCAGGAGCCAAATTCTGAATTACTTACACAGAGAGCAACCATCTACTTACAGTATGAACTGCTTTTACTTTAGATTTAGGGAATGCAGAAAGACTCACAAAATGGCAGCTGCCTCTGCTGACAACTGTCCAAAAATGTTAAGCTGCAGTACGCAGAAAACAAAATGATAATATCACATAACTACAAGCACCACAAACCAGTTCTCAGTCACTCATTGCTTTTGCCCAAGTAAAAAACTTAATAAAAAGGTGAGTAAGAACCATCAAGATCTGGATCCATAATTGCTAGTTCTAACTTCACTTTGTTTCATCACTTGAAGAAAACGATGTCCATGCAGCCCTCTATGTTCCTGGCTAATCCCCAGCTGATAGACGGTTCAGTTCTGTGTTGCAAGAGGACACCAAACTGCTGCTTACTTTTTTTCCTCCTTCTAGATGAACCTTATGCAAGCAGAGCACTTATTAAGCAGTGTAGGAACTTATTAAAAAGCAAACCCAAAAGGAATTTAGAAGAGGCCTGATGACTCCCATCTCTCAAAAATCACTAACAGCTTCTCTGGCGTGAAACATTTTCAAATTGTGCTATTATCATTGTGTGAAGATTTCTCACAGACATTCCCATAGGGAGGCCACTTTTCAAAATCCAGCCCTAAGGGGCTTGCAGAGGTTGAAATATTAATGAAAGCTGATGCATTCTGATGGTGACTGGAGGGAGATCATGGGATAAAGATTGGAGAGCAGAAGGAGGAGTTGGAGATACTCTCCTTCAGTTCTTCCAGGTAAGAAGGGAAAGGACCATATTGAGAAGCAGGAGCAAGGAAATGCCCATTAGAGGAAGAGGATGAGAACTGGGGGATGAGGGAGGAGTGTCTGGACTCAAACCCACACTTTATGTAACCCTTCTGCCAGGCCAAGTTGATAGCAGCAAGGGCCGGGTTCAGTACATAGGGGTCCCTTCCCAACAGCGTGACACAGAACCAGCTCGAGCCCCCACCCAGTGACCTGGGAAAATCTTACACAAACCCCTAGGCGCCTCGAAGAGGCAATATTTCCCCTCTCGCAAGCACAGAGCCTCGGTGTAGCAGAAAATGTTTAATAACATGAGTTAAACGACATAGCATTAAATTGGGAAAACACCACAACTAGAGTTCATAGACCAAACCATGAGCGAAGACCCACCCCAGCAAATTGGGCCGTGTCCTCTCCCATTGGTTCTTGAAACCCGCGACCCAAGAATCACCAAAGTCCCAAAAGTCCACCGATCCCAAAGTCTCTTGGGTCCAGCAACCCAAGAATCACAAAAGTCCCAAAAGTCCGACAACCCCCCAAAGTCTCTGTCCCTGATCAGTGCAGCCCCAGAGTTCAAAAGGGGGGGGGTGAGCAGGGTGTTAAGGGGCACCTTACGTGATCCAAGGCCAACCCGGCTGCTTCTCCGTGGGGTTCCACCGCAGCCTTACCACGAACTGCTCCACTCCACCTGCAGTCCTACTCCTGCCGTCCCACGAACTGCTCTGGCAGCTGCTCCGCTCCGCTCACCGACCTGTGAGCCGCGCCGCTCCGCTCCGCTCACCGACCTGTGAGCCAGGCCGCTCCGCTCCGCTCACCGACCTGTGAGCCGCACTGCTCCGCTCCAGCCGTCCCTTGGGCTGCTCCCACAAGGCTCTGCTCTGCTAGCTGCTCCTCCAGCCGCTCCGCTCGCCCCTGCTAAGCTAAGTTAGCTTAGCAATATAGCTTCAGGCTCCCCCACTAGTTAACACAGCCTCAGTGATCTCAGCTCTTAAATAGCTTTAGCTCTTTTGTGATTTTAGCTCTTTTGTGATTTCAGCTCGTAGTAGGGGAGCCCCAGTGCTGGTGCACTATTGGCCCAGAGTAAATTCAGCTCAGCAGTCTGTAACTAGACTCCTAAGGGAATCAAAGTTAGCTCTGACATTCAACAGTGGAGAGAGGAGGAGGTGCAATTGGTGTTTCAGGCCCACAAAAGGGACCCACACCACCAGGTACCAATACCTGCCCCCAACCTCTCTCAATTCACTGGGTTTTGTAACCCATGCCCCTTGACAAGCAAATGCTACTTAGGTAATGGTGAATGACTCACTCAGTCCTTCTGTCATACACCAGTTCCACTGGCCTTGATTCACAGAATCAGGGTAACAAAACTTTATTCTTCCTGCCCCAATAACAGAGAAACTGGGGATCCCACACCAGCCAAAGTAACCACTTTGAGTTGCTGTTGTTTCCTGCCAGGCGAGTGGGTGTGCCTATGCAAACAAGATCAGCCCCTGGAGTTCTTTTCCACACTCGCCATAATTCACCACCAGATGTCAGGGTAGAGCTCATCCTGACTCTGCTTACATCTACATGAAACCAACGTAGAGCTTGTGCTTTTGCTCCATTTCAACTCACTTCTACTCCTACCTGAGCTGCGTGGTGTCAGCTTATTCCATGTGTCATAAACAAAAGGGGAAGTTGTTAATCAGTTATTTATTGCTTTTCAATGAACCTAGTGGAGGTTTTAGTGGCAAATAAATCCAGTCTTTGTGCCAAGTCAAACGGAGCGTGCCACGTCATGTGCTCAGGCCTGGTCTACACTAAAAACTTATGTTGCCATAGCTACTGTGCTCAGGGGTGTGGAAAAGCCACACACCTGAGTGCCAGAGCTAGATAATCTAACCCCCGGCATGGATGCAGCTGGGTCAATGAAAGAATGCTTCCCTCAACTTAGTACTGTTGTTCAGGGAAGGGACGTTCCTATAGCAATCGAAAAACCCCTTCTGCCAGTGTAGTCTGTATCTACACTACAGGGTTATAGCGACACAGCTACAGTGCCCTTGCGATGCCTCTCTAGCACCCATATAGTGTAGAAATGGCTCCAGACACCTCCCTAAGAACTCTACTAAAGTCAATTGAAGTTAGGAACCTAAATACCTTGGTCTGGGGCTAGATTCCCTTGGCTCAGCTGACCTGTGTTCAGTACAAAATCCAGGTAGGGGAAAAGGCACCTTTAAGCCACTGTTATGCTCCCCTTATCCTTGGTGGGCCAGGGACCAAGCCAATCCCAGGCATAAGTAAAAGTTGCTCTAACTTACACCAGACTACCCTCGGAGGCTGGGGACCTGACCCTTTACTCCCAGCCATGTCTCCTCCACTAGGTGTCATACAGACTGGCATCACAGGAGTGCCTATGGTTGCCATACCTCTCTTGAGTACTCTTATACTGAAGGAATCCCCAGAAACTAGATCCATTGCATTTGCAGTTGCTGTGCACTGCCAGAATGACACAAAGCAGCTGGAGTGGGACCCAGATCTGACCCAGCATATATGACTGTTAGACATACAAACAGTTTGAAATTATTGTAGAATATATTTTAAAAGTGAGCAATCTTACCATCGGGAATGCCATATTCATTGCTTCCTTTTCTGCATGCGTCTCTTTCTGTGCCAAATCCAAAGCTCCTTCGATGCTCAGTTCTTTATTTTTCACCATGTTCATAATTTTCAGGATTTTTTCCTGGCTTAGCTAGAGCACAAACCAATCAGAAGTGCTTTTAAGAAGTGTGTCACTAAGCTAGTGAGGCTACAGCAGAACCTGTGACGGTTACAGCTACAATATCTGCCATAAAATTTCCATTTCATTCATATTTTATTTTATTGACAACCTGGCTGGTGAATATAAGCTCCCATTGAAACAAAGTGTGAGCCAGTAAGATATCAAATATACAAGCGCTTGTACAATTTCAGAATACAGGGTTGGTCATATTTGGAGCTGAAATTGCTGGGAAGAATTTTTTTTTAAACTTAGAAAATTTAGCAAGAGGTGAGAATATCAGTTTTATGTGCATGTCTGTGTCTTAGCCATGGTTCGGAGTATTGCATTCTAACAGTGTGAAAGCAAATCAGTATCATCAGAAATTTGCGGGGGGAGGATGGAAAAAAAGAGTTTGAGGTGTGTATCACCAGGTCTAACTGTCATCAAAACTTGTCAAAATATGTTAACAGAAAAGACCTGTGCTTATTTCAGTGGTACATAAACAAAAGGTAACATTGTTCATAAGTCTAAACATAAATAAAATTGTTTTTAAATGAAGCTAGTGGAGGCTTTACTATCAGATAAAACTGAAGCAAGGCAAAAAAGGAAATTGGAGTAAACAGACACCTTAAACTACAATAGCTTATGTTGTTAGCAAAGCACTTTCACGGACTTGGTTTCTCTTTGTAGCAGCATGTACAATTGCCATGTCAGATCAGACCAGTGGTTGACCTAGTCCAGTATCCTCTCCCCAGGAGAAAGTATATGCAACAGCACATACATGGGGAGAAATTGCTTTCTAATTCCAGACAATTAGGCCCTGATTTGTAAAGATATTTAGGCATTGCTCTCCTCAGCATTACAAGGCCTAACTGACTAGCCGCAGTCTCATTTTCAAAACCGATTAGGCTCCTAAATTAGGCCTTGCAACACTGAGCAATGCCTAATTACCTTTAAAAATCTGGGCTTCAGTGATTAGTCTAATGGTCAAACTAACAAGTACAAGGAAGTTCCAGGAGAGATCCATTTAGATTTGAGCTGCACTATCGAGTAGTTCCCCCCAACCTCCCTCCCACACACACACACACACTCACTTAATATGAACAGAAACATTTTCAAAGAAAACCTGTTTTTTCCTCTTCAATTAAAGCATTTTCCTGACATGCTGGAAACTCAGGCATAATGACATGGTGCTACAGCAAGTACCCCAGGAGTTAAAACTGATTGGGTCCTTATCCAAACTGAATGAAATGCAAAAGGCAAACAAACAACTTAAGTGAATTTGCTATTTAAAATTCTAGGGGATTATTAATAGCTCAGGTAAGGATTTTGTTTCTGAATGCAACTTTTATCTTGACAGTGTTCCTTTAAAGGGCAACAAATACTAGAAGTCTCTGTGACGGGTTGGATCACAGAAACCCCCTTGGGAACTGCCAACTGATGTGCCAGGACTACTTCTGCTCCTGCTTTCCCTGCCAGCCTGGGAATCCAGCACCCTATCTTGTTGAGCCAGACACGCCAGCCTGCTCCAACACAGACCCAGGGTCTGAACCATGTGCCCCAAAGCTGCAGACTTAACTGAAAGCAACTTACAGAAGTGTTCCTGTCTTTAACACTCAGATGTGCAACTCCCAATGGGGTCTAAACCCCAAATAAATCCATTTTACCCTGTATAAAGCTTATACTGGGCAAACTCATAAATTGTTCGCCCTCTATAACACTGATAGAGTAAAAAGTGATTTTATTAAATACAGAAAATAGGATTTAAGTGGTCCCAAGTAGTAACAGACAGAACAAAGTGAATTACCAAGTAAAATAAAATAAAACACACAAGTCTATGCCTAAGAAAACTGAATACAAATAAAACCTCACCAGTTCCAGTAAGCTTCCTTTTACAGACTAATCTCATGCTAGTCTGGGTCCAGCAATCACTCACACCCCCTGTAGTTACTGTCCTTTGTTTCAGTCTCTTTCAGGTATCCTTGGGGTTGGAGAGACTGTCTCTTTAGCCATCTTAAGACAAAAATGGAGGGGCCTTCCAGGGGTTTAAGTAGACTTTCTCATGAGGGTGGAGACCGCCTCCTTTCTCCTATGCAAAGTCCAGCTCCAAGATGGAGTTTTGGAGTCACATGGGCAAGTCACATGTCCATACATGACTGAGTTTCTTACCAGCCAAGCCACATTCCTGGGAAAGCTCCGATGTGGATTGGCATCTTCAAGTTCATTGTTGGCTTAAGTGGTTCTTGATTTGGCACTTAATTTGCACATTCCTTTCTCAAGAAGCTGACCAAATGCTTTGCTAAGGCTATCAAGCAAGTATACAGCCAATATTCCTAACTTCAAGTACAAAAATGATACATGCATACATATAGGAGGAATGTATTCAGTAGATCATAACCTTTACATAGATATGTTACCTGACATATGTGGCATAAAACATATTCCAGTTATATTATATATACATTCATAAGCATATTACCATGAAGCCTTATGGGGTATACCGTCACAGTCTCATTAGAGTTGCTAGAGAGAGAGAAAGAAATAGGGGAGTAAAGTTGATAATTCCAACTGCAGTTTGCTGTCTCCTTCATACTCCCATTGGAGCATACTCTACGTCTCCAGGAGGTCTGAGTCTGCCACACGCAGCAGTATGGAGTATTTCACTCTCCAATTTCTCTCCAAATATCGCTTGCTTTCAGGAAGAGTTGGGAACACAGCAATCACTTCTTCCTCTTCCCTGCCAGGATCCCTCCCAAGGATTCCTTTGTTCCAGTTTTTGGGATTCTGTGTGAGGCCTCCAGGTGCTGTCCAGAAGGCACAGCCCAAGGCAGGGGCACTTCCAATTCAGGCTGCTCTTGGGGCCAAAGCAGCATAAGCCAAAAGGCCATAGTGCTACAAACTAAAGCACCAACCCTGAGTCTTGTGAGGGTCCAGTATATACAGTCCAACACAACATCTGCAGTGGGGAAGTTCTCCCCCAGGCCCTTATAGCTAAGTATAGGGGCAGAGTGGGCAGTAAGAATCCCCCCCTCAGTTTTCTTCTGACACTGTGTAAGGCAGTGGTGGGCAACCTGCGGCCCACGGGCTGCATGCAGCCCATCAAAGTAATTCGCTGTCGGGCTGCGAGACAGTTTGTTTACATTGATTGTCCACAGGCACGGCCACCCGCAGCTCCCAGTGGCCACAGTTCATCGTTCCCGGCCAATGGGAGCTGCGGGAAGCAGCAGCCAGCGCATCCCTGCAGCCCACGCTGCTTCCCGCAGCTCCCATTGTCTGGGAACGGTGAACTGCGGCCACTGGGAGCTGCAGGCGGCCATGCCTGCAGACGGTCAATGTAAACAACCTGTCTCACAACCCACCAGCGGATCATCCTGATGGGCTGTGCGCAGCCCGTGGGCCGCAGGTTGCCCACCACTGGTGTTAGGTGTTGAGGTTTTGTTTTTATTTCCCAGCCCTAATCACCTGACATGGGCCTAGGTTATAATAGGTCAATACCCTGGCACGTGACAGATGTCCATCTCTGCTCCTGTTATGCATAGGCTGCCACACTCTGTCTATTTCATAGTGATGGTGACGTGCAGTGTACGTGTAGCTTCATGCTGCAGTGAAAAGCAGGCCTTGTCCACACTGTGGTGTGTAACAACATGTGTCAGAGAAACCCCCTTCAAGAGCTTTCTCCCATTGATAGAGTCTCTCTCTGTTGTTGGAAAAGGCTCCAGCTGCCTGAGGCTTTCCTGACCAGAGCCTTTTCTTACAGTGGAGAAAGACTCCAGCAGTGGGGAGACAGCCGGACACGACACTGTTAAAAAGAGCCATGTAGGCAGGGAGGCATATCTTGGATGAGTAGAGAGTCATGTAAGGTATGTATTCGCATATATACCCACTCTCTTCAGGCGTGTCTTTACCTGCCTAAGCTGCACCTCACAAGCTACAATGCTATTTATATCCATGCTGGGAAGCTACATGCATAGGTATGCTACATGCCACTGAAAAAATGTAGACACGCCTTATGTTAATCATCCTCAGCAGGTAAATCAGCTTTTGCATCAACAGGTATTGTATAGAGAAAATAAATAAAACTAATACATATTTTTTTTCTTCTACGACCTTGGCATTTTTCATGATAAATGCAAAGGTAATTTATGGCACAGTTCCAAATAGTAATACAAACTGGGAGGAGTGAATAAAAGCATGATAATGCTTTCATATCTGCTGAGGCACATACAGTTCTTACAATAACCTCCCCATTCTATATTTGAATTTTAAATGGCACATGTACTTACCACACACATATACAATTATCTCTTAACACTATGATCCTCCCACTGAACAGTTTCAATGTAAACAAACAGGAATTTGAATATATTTGAATTTTAAAAAATGGTTTCCTTACGGCTAAATTCTGCCAACTTTTAACTACCATATTCCATTTGCAAAGCAAACCATCTCCCTATAAGGAGTTGCTTAGTGTAACCAAAATTGTTATGTGAAAAAGGTGCAAAAATTTTGCACAGGAATGAAATGTATAGTCCAAACGTAATATCTTGACCTTATTCTAGTCAATGGCACAACTCTCATTGACTTCAACAGGGCCAGGATTTCACCTCACTTGTTCAAATCCCAGTTTAAGTGGACAAAATAATGTATTTGCACTGGTCTGGATTTGTGCATATAACCATGTTGCATGCCTGTACAATGCATGTGTTTAAATCCTAATCTGTGTGCATGCATTGGGGTATTTTCTCACTTAAACAGGGTATACAGAAAAGAGTAACATTGTGCATACAAAAATCCAGCTCTGCATTTTGTCTCACCAGTTACATTTCGCTGACGAAAGTCTTCTTTAAATTAGGGAAACTGAGCCCCTAAGACATGAGAACAACATAGTACGTCTTTTAATTTTCTTAATAATGCATAAAGACTAATGGTTGCAATAGAGAAGCAAGCAGTTTAGCGAGTCAGAAGTTTCAAATTATTAATTGCTAAGTTAGGCTGCTGCCATTTCACAAATTCCCCAGAAAGCCCAAAATATAATGCTTGTTATAGTTCTTTTTAATAGCATGATAGTTTCTAATGCCATTACTTTTCTCCCATTGTAACTGTCAATAGGGGGAAATTCTTAAAGACAAAAGAGGAAACAAGGTAGCTTTTCAGTTGGTGAGATCTCTCAAAATTATTTGTCAGAAATCTGTCTGGGTTGTTGAGGTTTTGACAGCCACATGGTAGCATGCTATTTTACTTGCAAACAAGACTTGAGTAGCAGATCCTGACCTTTATGGTTTAGTATTGAAAGAGACTTTTCTCTCATCATGTCACAACTTCTGTAATGCTCATGCTTTTATTTGTTTGGGAGGGGGGTTGTTTTCTTAAAAAGAAAACAGCTTTCCTCAAATTAACCACTAAATGTCACCAAGTCAGATTATTTTATATTATCTAACAGAATGTGACTGGTGCAACCAGATGTAACATTCTAATACAACATTGGGCAACAAAGCAGCTTGAAAAGAAAAATTAAACTGTATTTCTGATAGAAAATACACATTATGGAAATAAATAATAATTCCATTAATAACATATGCCTGCTACTGCCAGGTCAAGGTTGCTTGTTCACTACATCGTCTACCTGAAGGATGATCCGGTGGTTAGAGCCATAGCATAGGACTTGGGACACCTGCATTCAATTCCCTTGCTCTGCAACAGACTTCCTGCATGACTTTGGGCAAGTCACTTAACCACCCTGTTCCTCATCTATAAAAATGGGGGTGATGATCATTCTTCTGTAACTCACAGGAGTTTTGTGAGGGTAACTACATTAAAAGTTTGTGAAGTGCTTTGAGATGTACTACTGAAAAGTGCTATATAAAAGCTAGATATTTATTATTAATGTGTCTAAAGACTTTGGGTGATTTGAAAGTAAAATCCAGTCTCACAATTGAGGAAAGGGTGCAGGAACTCATTATGTATCCAGTACTTCTGCCTACAGGTTGGAATGGTGGATAATGTGCTTATATACTACTTGGGTATGGTGATAAAGGATCTTTGTAATGGTGGGTTGTGTGATCCCTTGCTTTCTCTGGGCAGCTGGCATGGATAGCCCTAGATGACCTCTTGCAGGATTTTCCGTCATTCTCCCCTCACCCTAGTGCAGCCCCACACAGGGCCTTAAGTGTTATGGAAAGCTTTGAGCCAGCTCTCCACATCAGGATAAGTTTTACTTGAATCTTTCCAGACCTTATATGGATACGCTGAAGAGAAGTTTAGTCCTTTTACTTGAAGTGATGTAAAATTAGATTGAACAAAGCAATAGAAAATATAGACAGCTATGAAACAATCTGGGAATAAAATGGACTAAGTGACCTATAACTTTTTTCATCTCTAATCTGTAACATTCAATTAGTTATAAACAATGGGCATTTGCTCTGTACCCACAGGCAAAATGCAAAGGGTAACCGACTCCAGTTTCCCTTAGGGACATTCCATGCAAGATCTGGTGTTCAGGTTATTTCCCATCTCACCAGAACAGTATTTGGATCATAACAAAAGTGGGGCAATCTGACTCAGAAAATATCCAGAACTTGAGATTATTTGCCATACCAACACCAATGCAAAACACAGTGGGTTGTGCAGCAATGAACCTGTCCAGCTAATTAATGAGTTTAGTCAAATGTGTGTGATCTCAATTAATTTACTACAATCGATGGGGATACCCACAGTAAAATACCCTTTCAAGTTTATTAGCTGAAAATCACAGCCAGCCAGCAATGCACTGAGCAACGTCATTGTCAATGTGAAACCAAATCCTATTCTCCATATAAACAGGCCTTTAATTCTAAGGCAGGGAATGTGTGGATTGTTATCAATGAGAGATTTTGCTGCCTTGATTATAGGCTGAGAGCAACATTCTCCTCTTCATTTACACAAAGGAAGAGGACCAAAACAAGTGACCCCTGGCTGCAGGGTCCTCCAGAAAAGGGCAGCACTGACGCTGAGAACTTGTTCCCTCTCTTTCTGGTGCTCAATAGAATCAATGCTTTAGGAATGACTGCCTTCCATATTGTCCCTTACACACACAGGTGCTGGAACTAGGTCTGCTGGGGGTGCTGCCAGAGCCCCTGGCTTGAAGTGGTTTCCATCATATACAGGGTTTACAGTTTGGTTCAATGACTCTCGGCACTCCCACTATACAAATTGTTCCATCCCATGAATTTCTGAGTGCAAGTTTGATTGAGTGTCAGTGCTGCCTGAGACAAGGTGGTGAGGGAATATCTTGTATTGGACCAACTTCTGCAAGAGGTACTAATACCTAAGGAGGATGTCCTGCAATTGCATCTGTACAGCAACCGGGGATACTGCCACCACTTGGTAAAAGGAGAGGGAATAGCAAGAGGGGTAACATTTCTAATTTTACTAATAAGAAATTAAAGTGGAGCCTTACGTCTGGATTATTTCTTGGATTCTCAAAATTTGCCATTACAAGAGAAAAGAAAATCCCAATCTTGGAAAAAGAAATAAATACAGGAAGGAAAATTATTTGAGCACATCAGCCTGATTCTTTATATCCAGCATCTGGTTGCACTTTCATTCGTTTTAAGGTCTGGTGCTTCAAAACTGAATCTTAAAGAAACAATAAAAGGGTCTGCTCTCGTCTGGCAAAGCAGGATAAAGTGACTTTGAGGTAAAGCCTTTAGGGCATTTCCTGTTGACTCAGTGCCTTCCAGCTACAGGGCCTTCTGCAAAACAAGTTTAGTGGGCGAACTAAAAAATAAATGCCAAGATGTAGTGCAGTTATTGACTTGTGATGAAATTTATCGTAGCAGCTTCTATGTTCCAGCCTATGCCTTTAACAAAAAAGAAGAGCTTGTTTCAGTATGTTTTTTAAAGGAGCTGGCTTAGTTTGTGGCAAAGAAGCCTAGACATTTCCAGAGATGGTATTTAAGTGAATTTATGGACATATGGCCAAATTCAGAGCGGGTGCATAGGGGTTCAATTCCATTGTTATCAGTTAAATAGCACTCACTTACTCCAGGTCTCCATCTGGTGCAGAGCATCCATCCCTTTGCCCCTACACATTCATTTCTGGCTTTTATGAGTAGGGGATATCTGAAACCCATCCATTTCTGAGCTAGCTTAATTGACAATGAATATCAGTACAGATGATTGATGTGACATTCCTCACTGGCAACACTTACTTTTCTTCTGTAAACATTTGAGGAGCTGGTCAAATAATGCAAAATATTATTAGACAATTTATTTGAGGAATAGAAGCATTGTTCCAAAAATAGCAAAATGCTTCTATTCCTCAAATAAATTGTCTAATAATATTTTGCATTATTTGACCAGCTCTGCAACTGGCTGAATAGTATCTGTCAACATTTATTCATAGAAGATATTGATCAAAATATATTTCACTCCCACTGGAGTCCCTGGAAGCTTTGCCATTGGCCTCAATAGGAGCAAGAAGAGGCCCAAGGATATATTATTATTTTTTCCTTTTGTGGCATAAAGGTGCATGGTACTTAAAAGACAGCAATACACAGGGCCAGATTTTCAAAGGAATTTAGACACCTTAAGATGAAAATAGGTGCCTAGTGTGATCAATGGGAGATAGCCACATAACCTGCTTAGGCACTTTAGTAAATGCGTATGCATCTTTAGGCACATCGATTCCATTGTAAATCCATCCCACAGTCCCTACTCTGAGAAGCTTACATTCTAAAGCCCCAATCATGCAAATACTTAAGCATGTGAACAGCTTTACTTTTGCAATCAGTCCCATTCAAGTGAACTTTATGCATGTGACTAGTCACATTAAGTAACTGCATAAGCATTTGCAGGATCAGACCCTAAAGTTGCCCTTATACTAGGAAAAGGGCCCCTTTGCCCAACATCATCTAAGGTTGATTACAATTGGCCGCTTCGATAGACAGGATCAAACCATTTTCAACTCCCAAAAAACACGATGGACTCCTGCTGAAACAATTCAACAAGGGCCAGGAAGTAACATCCTGGATTCCTTTTGTCACCACTGGGTCACTTTCTTGGTATAAACAGACCCTTATAAATCTGCACTGGGAAATCCCAGTGGAAGCCTTAGGATGACATATCCCTTACTGATTTTGCTCTGTGCCTGCACCTATTGTTACCTCTGCTTGCCATACTATTTGCACATGTGCATGTTACACACACACACACACACACACACACACACACACACACCCCACAATTTACTTGTTATAGCTTTTGCATATTTATTTTGCATATTAAGGCCAAAAACTGAACATGCGGGACAGACAGTCTCATTACTTTTTCCAATGAGGAGCTTCTAGGAAAACTGCCTGGCAGATAATCAGATAAACAAAGATAACACAGTCTTTGACTGCAGCAAGCTCTCAAGGCCCAGAAAGAAGGATGTTCTTTAAAAATCCCTTGTTGCAAGGGAGCATATGCTACTCCCTCAGAACTGACAGTGCTTGGTTGATTATTACGCAGCCCCGACATTACTGTTATGATCAAGTGCAAGAGAGAGAAGCCCATTGCAGCAAAGGAGGAATATGCTGAAGTTTCACAGACTCTAACTTCACACAATCTGGATCATGTTTGAGATGGCATAAAAAATGGCCTGGGCACGGTGAGCCAGGGGAGGGACCCCAAAGCTCTTGGAAAAAAACTGCATTTTGATATGCAGAACCCCAGACAACCCCGCTCTGCACTCTGATTAAATTGGCTTCCCTCAAAAATTCTTCCACTTCCTGGAGGGTGAGAAAGAGGATAGTGAGAAGGCTCAGGTGCACTCTCCCAAGTGCTCATTAGATATCACCACATTAATTACTTTTCTGCTCATGTCCATTAAGTGTCAGTCATCTATTAGCTCTTGAGAGATTAGGCCAACACTGAGGTTTTATGATGTGCTCTCCAGGAGCACTGAGGAGTAATTTTTACACTTATTTCTTCAAATAGAAACTTACCGTGGCCTCTGAATGGAGTAACTCCTCTCTTTTGCCATTCCCTCCCCCAGCCCCATATCAGTTCGATTGTTTCCAAAAAGAGAGATGAGCCGTCCGCAAATTCGAATACTGGCATCAGCAACTGAAAATCCATGGATTTGACTGGAGTCGCACTAGCTTACATCAAGCTTAAAATTAGATAGGATATATCAATTGCCTTTGATTTTGCCTTGATTCATTACGCTCCAGTTGTTTCTCACGTGTCTGCCATTAGAGACAGAGTTTATTTCTAAATGGCCTGTAGCTGTAACCCTTTGTGGTAAGCTTCCATAGAATTTTTAGTGCTGAGCTATTCATTCATGGCATGTTCATGCTGGTGCACCACAGTACTCACAGTGTCAGTCTGCTGTGGGATCGGCTACAATCTCTTTGTTCTGTAGCCAGTGCCAGGACTTAAAAGACAACTGTGTCCCCTTGGCTCAAACCACCAAAATGTCTGGTCAGAAGGCCACTGTGAATGGGTTGTGAAAGCATTTGTTTAAAGTTTTTAATTGCAATTGACATTACCAAGCCAAGCGCTGAAGGCTGCCATCTTGACAACAATGGATATCATGGCAGTATGGTTTCCAGTGTGAACCAATTCCCAGCCCGCTTTAATAATGGTTTCTATCACACACACACACACACGCACACACAAAGTTGGAACATTCAGCCAAGAAATCTGGGCTAACTCAGTTTTGTTTCACATTCCACCTATAAACCATTATTAAAACAGGTTGGCAAGGGGCTTACATTCTCTTTGCTTTTCTTCAGAATCACAAACTATCGGTAAAAGCTTAAATCAAACAAAACCCAAACATTTGAAAGTTTGTTCAAGGTGAAAAGAGCTTCTTACTTTGCTGTACGTTTCCAGGCTGTTGGGATGTGCTGCATGCATGACGTCTGGTTTAACCAAATGGTAATAGATTGTCTTTAAACTAGACACTAAAGTGGAATTTAAAAAAAAAAAACATTCGGCAATAGCCTAAGTGCTCCCACTGGATCTATATTATAGGATTCCAGGATTGTCAGTCTGGCTTTGTGTGTGTCACTCTTGAAGCCTGGAATGTCTGAGTCAGTGTCAAGCGATGAAAGCAGTTACAGGTATGTTCAGAGCTCTTTTTGTTCAGAATATATCAACAGGTTCAATCATCACTGGAATTCATGGCCTGTTACCATCCAATATTTATGTTCTCAGCCATTTTGGGCTTTTTTTTTTTACCCTTTACAAATTACACCCAAACGACATCATGGGCTTTTAACTAGTTTAAAGGTAAAACTCCCATTGATTTCAGTGGGAGTGGAGTTAAGCCAATGCTAAGCACTTTTGAAAGTCCCACCATACAATGTCCTCAGTTTGTGTCTGTTGTTTGTTTGTATAGCACCTAGTACAATGGGGCTTAAATCAAAGTTGGGTCCTTAAGCACTACCACAATAGAAATAATAAGAGAAAGATGAATGTGTCCTGCATATTTTAAAGGGTATTGTATGGGCTTGTCTTCACTACGCGCAAAATCGGCGCTGCTGCAATCGATGCAGCGGGCATCGATTTAGCTGGTCTGGTGAAGACGCTATAAGTCAATGGAAGAGCGCTCTCGCAATTTCAGTACTCCACCTCCCCGAAAGGCGGAAGCTATATTGACAGGAGAGTGTCTCCCATCCACACAGCGTGGTGTAGACACCACTGTAAGTCGATCTAAGCTACGTTGACTTAAGTTACATATTTTACGTAACCTAACTAGCATAACTTAGATCGACTTACCTCGTTAGCGTAGACCAGCCCTATGATTTCAAAACAGCACATAGGAGGTATGAACAAACTTACTTTTAATTTTCTCTATATAGTTGCATAGACCAGGTGCAACTTTCAATTTTTACTACTTAATGGACTGAAAAAAATATTATAAAAAGTGGTTGATATTTCACTACATCAGTTCATTACAAAGGTAATAATGCCCTGTGTCTTTTAATTACAGTACTTAAAATAATCCACAGTGATAAGAACTATAAAGATTATCATATTGGCTTATTAACATGATAGTTCACTTAGTTCTGTGATGAAACAATGATGACCAGGCTGTTATGCAGTGACATCTAATTATTCTGAAGAAATGTATGAGTATTTCTGTTTGTAAGTTTGTGTGCAATCACATCTCATTCTATCTTATCTTGTTAAAGCAAGGATATACATCAGGGAAGAATCTGGTTGCCAGGTGCCAGATCTCTGAAAAGCTGGTCAAACCATACCAGGGGTTTTCCTTAACTGGAATTTAAGGGTGTGTTATTGGAGCATATTAGTTAACACATTCTAACTAACATGATCCCATACTCTAACATATAAAAGGCAATGGAGACTTTCATATGTGTTAAGCTGGTCAATTGAAGTCTAGGCTTTAACTCAACTAGTTTAGCATATTTTAAAGTCAATACTCCCTTGTCTTCATGAGTTTTAGAGCCTGTTAGAATATGCTACCCATTTGTTCTAATAACTCGATCATAAGCCGATTCGTTTATAAGCCGCCCCGCCCCCCCCCCAAGATGGATAAGTAAAAATGGCAAATTTTTATGACCCATTCATAAGTCGACTCTATAATTCAGGGGTCGGCAAACTTTGTCTCCCAGCCCATCAGGATAAGCCGCTGGTGGGCCGAGACGGTTTGTTTACCTCGAGCGTCCACAGGCACGGAGGTAAACCTAAATAAACAAAATGTCCCAGCCTGCCAGTGGCTTATCCTGACGGGCCAGGACAGCAACCGGTGGGTAAATTTCAGGGGGGGGGGGGGAAGAGGCTAGGCTAGGGGTCAGGGGAGTAACCCCTGTGACCACCCCCTACATGACCCCACACCTAACCCAGGACCTCCCCACATGACCCTTCCCCATATAACCCCTCCCTGCCCCACCCCTAGCCCGGGACCCCCACACTCTTCCCCATCCCATCCCTTCCCACCTTACCTGCAGCGGGCCAGGGAGGATGTCTCTGGCCCGGCCAGAGCTGCTCCAGCAGGCCGGGCGGCATGGCCAAAGCCTGCCAGCCCCGGAGCTGCAGCTGCTTCGGAGGCTGGGGGGAGAGCAGCATGGCCAGAAGCGGAGAGACTCTGGCCCCGCCTCTTCCCTTCTGGCTCTGCTGGCTGTTCTGCCTCTCCTTGCCCCTTCTGTTGGGGGGAGGGGCTGTCTGTGTCCCACCTCTCCCTCTCTATACCCGTTCAGAAGCCGACCCCCTTCTCTGGTGCTTCCCTTTTTTACTAAAAAAATTTGGCTTATGAACAAGTATATACGGTACCTTTAAATTCTAGTCAAGACAAGGCCCAAGGAGTTAAGATTATCAACTGACCTGTGGCTGTTCACAAATTTGGGGACTAATTCTTAGTTCTGTCCTTGTCAGTTTCTCCTCTCAAATGCCTCATTTTACTGGCATAAGACTAGATTGTAACTCCACAACATGCCTGCACAGTGCTATCTCTTTACTCTCAGTCAAGTGTTTTGACAAAGTTATGTCACTGATTATTCAGAGTCAATATAATTCCAATCATGGGGTGGTCTCTCTTCAAATATCTTCTATTATTTTACCAATATTCCCTTTCCATGCACCAAACTATGGGTGAGAAGAAAGATGGGAAAGAATTTCTGGCCAACCCGTTCATTCTGAATGATACATTGACAGGATTTGGTTTATTAATTGATAATTGTCTTAAATAAAATGTTTCTCTCATTTATTATTTCAGAAAAGGAGAAGAGATTTTTCTCTTTGCTATTTTGCTTTTGCATTTCAATCACATTATCACAAATTATGCATATTAGTTATGCTTTTACTGCTTCCCTGCAAGTAAACTAGAAATAGCCATACAGTGCAGTAGTATGAGCTTTCTCAGGGTCATTTCACTAGGGTTTTCTAGTTTCTTGCTATTTGATTTGGCCCTTTCCTAGTTTTAGACCACCTGCATTTCCCTTCTAAGACACCTGTGCTATGGTCATTGGGATCCACATGTCAGGGTCTTGTACAGTGCTGTGGACAAAACACAGTCCATTAACAACAAATCTCTCAAGAAGGCTCCAAAGGCCTCAGTGACAGGAGGCTTCAGGAATTCCAGCAAATATTAATCTGTACTTTCATCTCTAGCTTGCCCAGAGGCTTTCTTCACTATCTTATCCTTCATGTTGGATAGCAGGTGCATGGAAATGCAACACTCACAATTATTTTTCTTTTAATCATGCTCAAGGAATCCAACATCACTATCTTGAGGTTGAGGGTGGACCATATGACAAACCATTTGCAAGTAGATTTGTTATCATGGCTGCAGGTGGTTTCGTGTTTAAAATGCAGATGGAAACCCAAAACATTTCACACTGAAACAGCAACTTTCATCCAACAATCTCAAAGTGCCTTGCAAACATTAATGAATCTGAACAACACCAGTGGGAGCAGAAAAATTGTTCTACCCTGTGCTCTGTTTGACATTTGGTAGCAGTTAACTGTAAGGAGTTGGCAGTGCTGCATCACCATCTCTGGTCATGTACTAGGTCATTAGAAGTCCCAGTTGAGCAGGATGACAACAGAATGCTGAATGGGATTCTAATGAAAATAGTCTATCTTTCGAGCTACCAGAATTACTCCAGAGGCCAGGTACATGTGCATGAATATGCATATCCTAAGATATGGATTCATTTGGCCTTATTTAAATTAAATTGATCCCTTGATAAGTATACAGTAAAAACCCACCTTAAGCAATCTTGCAAAGGACCAGCAAAAAAACCCACACACCCCCAACAATCACGTAAGAGAAATGGCCTTTAACTAAAGATCTATCAAAAATTGTGTGGGGAAGCCTTGGGCATATGGTACTTTAAAGTGGTAAATTAAAGCAAAACAGGGTGTGAAGGCAGTAGGGGAATATTTGACCTACAACCATACCACCTAGCAATGTGATCCTATCAGCTCTCACAAGACAGGTAGAGTTAACACTTACATGAGAGGCCTTAAGGGAGGTTTAGGGCCAAATTTTCAAACAAGTGTACAAAAAAGGCTTGTGCATTTTTGCAGGCTTGTTTTATGCATGCACATACCTCAGTGCACAAGTGGGATTTATGCACTTGCATAGCTATGTGTGCATGCAAACCCTGACTTGTATTAAGCATCAGGGTATTTGCAGATCAACTCCCTGCCCCCCCTCCCACTCCACTCTTCCCATATTAGATGCTGAAAGAAATGCTGTTAATGATTCACAAGATTCTACTCTGGCCTCTGAGGGAATGCCTGCACAGCACCAGAGCAACCTCTCGGTCCAGATTCAGGCAGGGGCGCTGGAACAATTTTTATAGTGGGTCAGTGACGGTGCTGAGAGCCATTTAACAAAACTGCAAACCCTGTATATAATGAAAACCACTTCAAGCCAGGGAATGTTGCAGCACCCTCGGCATCCCTAGTTCCAGCACCTATGTACTCAGGTTTACAGGGCTCAGGCAAGTGCTCTAAAAACCAGCTATCCTGACAGCTCTTTGAAGTTGCCGCTCAGGCAGGAGCCCACCTCTCCTTGGACTTCGGAGCCCAAACTCCAGCCCTAGCTGCAACTTCGAAGTGCTCCATACACAGCTATCTTTAGAGTGTTAGTAATGAGCCCTGCTAGCCCGGATCAATAGATCCGGGCTGGCAGGCTGGCTCCCACTGCTCCATAATGCTGCATAGATATACAGTGCTGAGCAACACCACACAGACGGCAAACAGTGAAAACAGAGAACGTTGCTAAGATTCGATTTGCGCCTTCTTGACATCATTGTCAAAGCTTTTCTAGATGAAGCCTGAAGCTTCAGCATGTTGTTACACTGTTAGCCAAATGGGCTCGTTTCCCCCTGGAGCTGCCCAATTACCCCAAGGAGGCACGGGAGTCTAGAAGACGGCTTCAAGTTCTTTATTGATCAGTCAGCTGAGCGGGTGTCCCCCTCGACTCATGCCAGAGGGAGGAGCACACCTTACAAGCGTAGAGCAAGCCTTTTTATACCCAGTAACAAATGACTTAACGTGCATACATTCTGCTGACCTATGGAATTTTTAAATTCCCTTTTAGGGGTATATAGAATACATCTGTTGGGGCCGTAAATAGGATACATTTGTTGAGCCTCTTTGATTGATTGTCTTGCTATATGTTCATATATGGGAAAGGGAGTTTATGGCCATGGGGAACAGCTGGGATAATAGGCGAGTATATGGCCTTTGTTCTAACAAGGTTCTCCCCCCTTAAAAGCATTTTGAGAGCCCTATGGCCCCCAATCCTCAACTTTAACCGATTGATATAGTGCCATCATGCGTTGGCGTACAATTTGATTAGCCATTCGTCGGACTAATGCAACTACACAGGGAGCAAAGCAAGCTAGGGTTAATAGGGTTGTAGTAAAGAGTATAAAGAGAAGAAGGCCTTCTCGTAGCCATCCCAGTTGCGGTAACCAGGACGGGAACCAGTCCGTATTCCACCCACCCCATGCTTGGACCGGGACATGGGCTAGCTTCCTCATTTCTTTTGTTAGCTGTTTTACCGCCTTTCCATTATCATCTATTTGTAAACAGCAATTAGATTCGTTTAATTTTGCACAGATTCCCCCTTCCTCTGCCAGCAAATAATCAAGAACTAGATGGTGCTGGTAGAGCACATTCCTCATCTGAGTGGACTGATCGGCCAAAAGATCAAGAGCTGCAGCCGTCTGATTAGTTATTATTTCTAAGATGGCTTGCAGCCTAATTATCCGATTCAAGTTGTAAATGGGCTCCCTTGCCCCTGAGATCCACTCATTAGGATTCCATGTGGCTGGACCATATTTTGTATAATTCTTTCAGGGGGCCACTCTTGAGCTCCCCACTTTTGGGAGCTTCCAGCTGTTAATGCGGAATCAACGGACCGCCTTTCCCTAATCAAGTCGTCATATACCTTAATTCCTAACTTATTTCCCTGAATTTGGGGTAGTAGAAAGAACAAGGGCCTAATGTACCCAACATAACATATTCCCGACCAATTTGGAGGCAATCTCCGATAAGCATGTTGCCCACATATTCAGTAATGGCCTTTTAGGGCCCATTGTCCATTCGCAAAGGGGCCATCCCAGGCTTCGGGGTAGTCCTCGGGGCCCGGTTCTTCGTAATACAAAGAGTTACCCATCTCCAGGGGTCCCCCTAATACAATAGATGTACCGTCAGGATTACAATAGTCACATTTCCAAGGCCCAGCCCCTTCCTTCCAAGCGCAGTTACAACCAAATTTAGGGCTATTGGTAGTAGACCAAAAATGATTAAAATGGGTTACCCGAGTTCCATTAGAATGTTGCCATGCCCACTGATACCAGCGTACCACGTGATCCTTACTGTCGGTATTATCTCGCTGGCAACTTAGAAAGAGGGCATCAAAGAACCCATCTTGTCCAACTGCCTTACAGCCTTCGCCAGTATGCTGTTGGTAGGAACATTGTACCCAGCTATGATTAGTGAGTTTTACGTGGGTATGGTTCCATCGTCCTTGATATTTAGAACAGTCATACGTATGGCAACTAGGGTGATCATAGCAGTCAAATCCTAGAGATAGGGTCCAGTCACATCGGCTTTTGCCCACATATACCCCTTCTTGTTTTGTTCGGTTTAGACAAAGGATCCCCATCTCAGAGGAATAGAGTCACCAAGGGCTACTATCCTCATCCCAAACTTCTGTTCCTTTGTGGACTATACTTAAATTACTAATCCACCATTTAGCTGGCACTGGCTGGGCTACCCAAGGCCATTCATTCCAATCCCCTGGACCTCCACAAACCCAGCAGCTACTAAGATTGAAGGAACTCGCTATTGTTTCTCCCAGTTGTATAAACCTATTCTCCCAACCATAGCCGTGATAGACACCTATGAACAGAAATATCAATAATGAGTTCATTATTGGTTTTTTCCTAAACAGTCCTTTTAGCCCATCGAGTCCTTGATACTCCCAGACGGTGTCTTCGCCCATGCCACCCCGGGCTTCCGGGGCCGGGGCGGGCAGAGGGCCGGTGTCCTCTTCCGTGGGATTGGTTCCCTGGTCAGGATTCAGAAACCGCTTTATCCGGGTGCGATGTGTCCATTTGTCGCTCCCGAGAATTTTAACTGCGGCCTGGCTGATGAGCGAAACGGTGTGTGGACCGTCCCACCTTGGCGTAAGGGGGTCGCGTTTCCACTTCTTGACAAGGACCTGGTCACCGATCCGGAACGGATGCACGGTCTGGTCCAAGGGGAGAGCCTGGAATGGCGCCGCGTATCGATGAAGCTGCAACAAGACAGATTGCAACCCGGAAACCTGTTTCCATAGTATTATATCTACGTTGTTCAGCCTCCGGAGGTCTGGGAGGGCTAGAGCGGGAGGCTGAACCAAGGCTTCTTTTAGCTCTCGAAATGCTTTTCCCATCTCCCACGTCCAATGGAGCAGACCTTCTTTAGTTAAGGATTCATACAGTGGTTTGGCTCTTCCCCGTAGTCAGGGATCCAGAGCCGACAAAAGCCAGTCAATCCCAGAAAAGCCCTTAATTCTCGGGGGTGCCGGGGTTGAGGGCTATTGAGTATCACCTGGATTCTTTCTTTACCTAGACTACGACTTCCCTGGCACAAATGATACCCAAGAAAGTGACCTGCTGCTTAACCAGTTGGGCTTTTTCCCTTGAGACCTTATACCCCTGTGCCCCAAGGTAATTAAGGAGCTTTACAGTCTGCTCTTTACAGGCTGCCTCTGTTTCAGTACTTAAGAGCAAATCATCACAATACTGGACTATGTTACATGAGGGGTGTCTAGCCAGGAATGGGGCAAGGTCCCTTCTCAACTGGCTGCCAAAAATCTCGGGTGCACAGGTAAGTCCCTGTGGGACCACGGTCCAGAGGTATTGGGCCTTATAGTGAGTATCTGGGTCCTCCCACTCGAAGGCAAACAGTTTCTGAGATTCCAAATCAAGGGGGATGGAAAAGAAGGCATCCTTTAAGTCTATTACAGAGAACCAACTGTGCTCTTTGGGAACTTGGCCCAAAATAGTATGGGGATTTGGGACGACTGGATAGGGAGCCTCTATTAACTTGTTAACCTGTCTCAGGTCCTGGACCAACCGATACTGCCCATTAGGCTTAGGCACTCCCATTATCGGAGTGTTATATGGGGACGTGCCTTCCCTGATCCACCCACACTGCAGAAACTTTTGAATGAGAGGTTTTAACCCGATTCTAGTAGTCAGCTTAAGAGGGTATTGTCGAATTCGGACCGGGCTGCTTCCTTCCTTAAGGGAAATATGCACTGGTGAAGCATTCCGGGCTCGAGCGACACCTCCCTCCTCTGCCCAAACCTCAAGGTTAACCCCTGACAGCTGGCTTTCTTCATTCCTCCCCCGGCACTCCGGGAAGTGATTTCCAGCGCTTATCAGGGCCATCTGGTAATTTGAGGCCTGCTGCTTAGGGATTCTAACTTCCATAGTCCCTTTATCAAACGAGATTTCTGCCTGTAGTTTAGTAAGAATATCTCGTCCGAGCAGCGCGATGGGGCAAGAGGGGCTGCAAACAAATTGGTGGGAAATTTGGCGGTCCCCTACCTTTACTAGGAGAGGCAAAGTTTTTTCCAAAGCTGTAGTTTGTCCCTCTATCCCCTGTACCATGGCACATTCCCGAGCTCTACCTCGGGGAGCCTTACTAAGGGGGAACAAACTAAGAGTGGCCCCAGTATCAATAAGGGCTTCAATTGGGCGGCCCTCCACATTAATTTTTACTGTGGGATCCAGACTGGCAGCTTGTGCTGCCAGGAGGGGCCGCTGGGTCCCTCGGCTTCCCTATGGGGAAGATCCCTCCCCTGAACGTCCTGTACTGTTGTAGAGGATGGGAAGGGACGGGGTTTTATCTTTACGTTCCTTTCCCATGGCCTGTCACCGGGGACATTCATTCTTCCAGTGCCCCTCTTTCCTACAGATAGTGCACTGATTTCGACCCAGGCGGGGGCCCCGGTGGCCCTGGCCATCCCTTAACTTTGTCCCCCCTTTCTTCATATCCTTCCCTTAGGGCCATGGCTAAAATGCAGGCCCCTTTCTTCCGAGAACGGGGGATTCTGTTGCTTCCAATTATATAGCTCACTAGTGGTAAAGGGAACATATACCATAGTGAGATTGCCCTCAGGGGCTACAGTTTCCCACAGTGGACACAAATAATTCTGTTGCAGGGGCCCTTGGAGTACCGGGCCACCCTTGCTCCTGGTGTGGTTAGACACCGGGGAGCTCAGAGAGATCGGAGGGGGCTCCCGTTTGGAAAAGTCCTGGTCGCTTGGCTCACCCCTTTCAGTTGAGGCATTATCCTCAGAGGAGGGGGTGGGGATTTCAATTGAGGATGCCAGAACGGGGAGGCCAGGATACAAAGGGGGAGGGGGCATAGGATCAGGGGCAGAGGGAATCACAGCCCGCAGACAAGATTTCTTAACAGGGAAACAGGGTTTCCTAACAGGGGCACGGGCCATTAAGGTTTTAATAGTTTGTATTTTACATTTCTGTAACCATGGGGGAGGATTGGCTACGAGGTCCTGCCATATATCTATATAGGGATATTGGTCCCAATGCCCATCCCGGGTCACAATGCTATGTACTGCTTGTACAATTTCTGGCTTGAGTGTCCCCCCTTCGGGCCATTCCACCCCGAAGGTTGTCCACTCAAGAGTACAAAATCTTACAAGATTGTCTTTACATAATACAGTTCCATAATCAGCCTGGCGTCTAAACGCCTTCCAGTTATCCAGCATACACCCCAGGGGCGTACTGGAGAAGGAGCTTTGTCCGGACCCCATTATGTTCTACCCAGGGGTTCGTTCAAGACAAAGGTATCAAGGGGTTTTTAAGGATCTAGTTTTAACTCAGATATCCGCTGGGCCACAAGGTTCAGCTGACCCCCCTTGCAATCAAGATATCCTGGTCACCGGGTTTCCCCTCGCAGGAGTCTTGGGGCGGCTGAAGTCAGCTTAAGCCTCAGACCTGTCAGCAGCACTCATTCATCTTTCACACAGATCCTTTAATCAGTTACAATCTCGGTTTCCAACACACCATTAAGAGGAGAAACAAGATTACCCTTCCTATAGACAAGAGTAATCCCTGAGGTTGCTCCAAGTCCCAATAATTGTTAAAAACGGCCCATGGACTTGTGGAGTTAGTTACGTTACTCATTGGCCGTTATTTGCTTACCCTTTAACCAAAAACACAACAACAAGACATTTACAAAGCTACAATAATGTTAACATACCTTCCCGTATACAGGCTGCCTAGGGGATTTCCACTGTCCAACCCACACCTCGGGGGCGTTATTCCTCAAACCCAGGAGGTAAACGCACTTACCGCCCGAAGTGGCCGCGTCCGGCAGTCAGACTTCCCCTTCTTCTGAAGCCGTCTTGCTTCCGTGTCCTTCAGAGTTCTCTTTAGAGAGGACACAGCCGCCCCGGCCGATTGTGACGATCCGAGGCCCGAGCAAACCAACCGCTCGAGGTGGCCACTCCTCGGAATCGCCCTCGGCCGTCGGTCAATGCCCTCTACAGGGAGAGAAGTCCCTTCGTGGTCGCCATTTGTTAGCCAAATGGGCTCGTTTCCCCCTGGAGCTGCCCAATTACCCCAAGGAGGCACGGGAGTCTAGAAGACGGCTTCAAGTTCTTTATTGATCAGTCAGCTGAGCGGGTGTCCCCCTCGACTCATGCCAGAGGGAGGAGCACACCTTACAAGCGTAGAGCAAGCCTTTTTATACCCAGTAACAAATGACTTAACGTGCATACATTCTGCTGACCTATGGAATTTTTAAATTCCCTTTTAGGGGTATATAGAATACATCTGTTGGGGCCGTAAATAGGATACATTTGTTGAGCCTCTTTGATTGATTGTCTTGCTATATGTTCATATATGGGAAAGGGAGTTTATGGCCATGGGGAACAGCTGGGATAATAGGCGAGTATATGGCCTTTGTTCTAACAACACTAAGCAGTGCAAGATGGGACATGCAATATAACCAAAGATGAGGTGTTATTTCTTAGGGCTCGTCTACACTTAAAACACTACAGTGGCACAGCTCTGCTGCAGTAGCGCTTCTGTGTAGCCACTACCTACATCGACAGGAGGTACGTTGATCAGTGAAGGTAAGCCACCTCCTGGGGGGGCAGTAGCTAGGTTGATGGAAGAATTCTTCCATCAACCTAGTGCTGTCGACACAGGGACTTAGCTACACTCAAGAGTGTGGATTTTTTACACCCCTGACCGACATAGTTAAAGTGACCTAATGTTCTATTTTAGATCAGGCCTCAGTGTGCAACAACTGAGATCTGCAAAGCTGAATAGCTCAGCCTTTGGTTGACGAAGTACACGTCCCTCTGCAAAAGCTTTGAGGACCAGACTCTGCCCTCAGTGACACTTATGATATTGTGTGGGTGTAACTGAGGGCAGAATTTAGTCGTCTGCCTCTCATTCTCTCCCATGGGCCAAATGAGCAACAAAGGGAGTCTTCACTCCATTCTGTGTAATGTGGTTTGTTTTTTAGTAAGCCTATCCAAGGAACTTCTCAAGTTTCCTAGTGAAAGATAAACTAGCCTCACAAATAGGACTCAATTGTCCCCAGTATCGAAGCTCTGCTTGGTGCAAGGGGGCTGGGGAGGGATTCAGGGCCATCAGGGAGCTGTTTACAGATTTCTGATTCTGTGCTGGCCCTGACTCAACCTAGCAAACTACGGCACGCGGGCCGGATCCGGCCCCTCAGGGCTTTGGATCTGGCTCACGGGATTGCGCCCCAGGGCACCGTGGGCTCTGCGCCACTCTCAGAAGCAACCAGCACCACGACTCTGCGGCCCCCGCATTGCCCTTGCATTGCCCTTGCCTCCAGGCACCACCCCCCGCAGCTCCCATTGGCCAGGAATGGGGAACCGTGGCCAATGGGAGCATCAGGGGAGGTACCTGGAGGCTCGGCAAGGGCAGAGCACGCGGAGCCCTCCGCCCGCGCTCCCCCAGGGGCCACAGTGCTTCCTGGAGCGGCGCGCAGCTGGGAACAGGGCAGGCATGCAGGGAGCCTGCCCTGGCCCCGGTGCGTGCCGCCGCCACACCGGAGCTGCTTTAGGTAAGCGGCGCTGGGCTGGAGCCCAAACCCCTCCTGCACACGCCCCCCAACTCCCTGCCCTAAGCCCCTTGCCTGCACCTCGCACCCCTCCTGCACCCCAATTCCCTGCCGAGCCCCCTCGTACACCCCGCACCCCTTACACCCCACCCCCTGAGCTCCCTGCTGCACCCCAACCCCCTTCCCTGAGCCCCCTGCCACACCCCACGCCCCTCCTGCACCCCAACTCCCTGCCCTGAGCCCCCTCCCGCAGTTCGCACCTCTCCTGAACCCCTGCCCTGAGCCCCTTCATACACCCCGCACCCCTCCTCTGCCCCAATCCCTTGCCCTGAGCCCCTTCCTGCACACCGCACCTCCTCACACACTCCACACTCTTTCCCGCACCCCAACCCCCCTGCCCCGGCCCTGCATACAATTTCCTCACCCAGATGTGGTCCTCGGCCCAAAAAGTTTGCTACCCCGGGCCTAGGGGCTACTTCCTCTAACTTATGCCAGTGGAGGGCTGGTATAGCTCCACTCCACACCAACTGCTACTGATACACCCATCCCCTCCCCCAGCAGGCTCTTTAAACCAGGAAACCCCCATAAGGATACACCATCCCCATCCCTCTCCACAAGGGGAATTCTCCATTGGCCATTTATGGCCTGGATCTGAATCTGGGCCCAGTCCAATTAAGCATGCAAGTTCTTGTAACTATAATATCACTTTCTGAACCCAATGTTATGCTACAAAGATATATATCTGGCAGGCACTATGGGATAATTCAAACCTGGTGTCAGTGGTGAAATCTCTTTGCCTTTGGTGGAGTTGCAGCCGCTTACATGAGGTATGAATCTGGTACTGAGGGAGCTTATCTGCTTTCAACAGAAACCACTTTGATTCATATGTTCCACTTCCTCTGTATATGGTCTTCAGTGAAAATATCCTACAGGTTCTATATTAACAAGGACTCCTCCAAAGAAATGATTTGGTAGAGAATCTCTCTCTGTTTGCACAATGTTCATTACATTTAACAGCTATTTTTATAGCAATAGAAAGTGGCTTATTTAGCTCTTTTAAGATTAAAGAAGGAGAAGTCCTGTGACAGGTGTTACATACTTACTACCCCTAGTGCATACAGTCTCTACCCCAATATAATGTGACCCGATATAACATGAATTCGGATATAACGCGATAAAGCAGAGGGGAGCCCCGGGCCCTTTAAATCGCTGCCTGAGCCCCGCTGCTGGAGCTCCGGTGGTGATTTAAAGGACTCCCCGCAGTGGCTGGAGCAGCGGGCGCTTTAAATCACTGCCGGGGAAGCCTGACCGTACCCACTTACTTTAACCTTTGGATATAACACAGTTTCACCTATAACACGGTGAGATTTTTTGGCTCCAGAGGACCGCGTTATATCGGGGTAGAGGTGTATTACATATTAAGCAGTGAAGGCTCGTATCACATACTAATCAATGAAGCTAAACAGTCCTACTGAAAATTCCCTGCCAACACAATGCAAAATTGTTCTCAGTTTTTGCAAAGCTGTCTCTTCAATTATGCACAACTAATGCAACTTTTGCATAAGCAATAACAATTTCTGTCTTTACCTGAGGAATAGTGTCTTGAGTCCTTGTATTATCCATGGCTGTGAAACTTCTATTTGTTTCATCAGTACCCAGAGGGTTACACACAATATGAAGCACACCTGCTTTTCAGCAGCACAGCTCTCTCTCGATCTTGCAGCGAGTGTTGATTATTAACAGTTACTTCCTTGTACATTGAGACCTCAAAGAAACTAGAATGGTGCAGTGCTTCCTTATGGCAAGCCTGCTCTGTGAGAAAAGAAAAAGTAGAAGTTGATTGTTTGCTTTCTCTTGAATTGATACTTATCTTTTAGTTACTTCCTGAAATCAGTGAATTATACTCTATTATTAGACGTTGATTCCATGTGAACTCAAAGCACGTATGTTGCTAAAACAATGTTAAAAACTAAATATAATAAAATCTTCCAAAGAAATTGTAAAGAAATTGCCACCGGTACTTAGGGTTACCATATTTCAGCAAGAAAAAAAGAGGACGGGAGGAGCCCCGCCCTAGCCCCGCCCCTGCCCCTCCCACTTCCCGCCCCCCCAGAACCCCCAACCCTCCCCCCGTTCCTTGTCCCCTGACTGCCCCCTCCTGGGACCCCTGCCCCTAACTGCCCCACAGGACTCCACTCCCTATCTAAGCCTCCCTGCCTCTTGTCCCCTGACTGCCCCAACCCTTATCCACACCCCCACCCCCAGACAGACCCCTGGGACTCCCACGCCCCATCCAACCACTCCCCACCCCCTGACAGCCCCCCCCAGAACTCCCAACCCATCTAAACCCCTCTGCTCCCTGTCCCCTGACTGCTCCGATCCATCTCCCCACCCCTGCCACCCCCCCCAGAACTCCCAAACACTCCCCCCCTGCTCCTTGTCCCCTGACTGCCCCCTCCTGGGACCCCTGCTCCTAACTGCCCTCCAGAACCCCACCCCCTACCTAAGACTCCCTGTTCCTTGTCCCCTAACTGCCCCCTCCTAAGACCCCCCCCAACTGCCCCCCAGGACCCTACCCCCTACCTGTACCCTGACTGCCCAAAACTTTCTCCACTCCCCCCAAAAAGCCCCCCCCGTTTCTTGACTGCCACCTCCAGAACCTTCCTGCCCCCTGACCTCCTTACCCTGCTGCTCAGAACAGGGTGTTGGGCTCTGTGCCGAGCCGGACACGTGGCTGAGCTCCCCAGCACAACAAAACCCGGTCCCTGGCCCTGCACAACAAAACCCGGTCCCTGGCCCTGCACAGTGCTGCCGGACTGGGCTGCAAGGGAGCTGCCGGCTCAGAATGCAGGGCGGATCCGGCTCCTCTACAGCTGCTCCTGAGTCCAGCCCGGGACTTCCCTGCAGCCCTCCCAGCCGCTCGCTCTGCTCTGCGGGGGGGGGGGAAATCCCGGACATTGTGAGTGCTTTACAAATTCCCCCCGGACGCTATTTTTAGCACAAAAAGGAGGACATGTCCGGGTAAATCCGGACGAATGGTAACCCTACCGGTACTGGACTTTCATAAGTATGGTTCAGTGCACACCCAGTGCATGTGTTCAAACTGCAACTTGAGCATGTGCATAATAGGCAAGGGCACAAAGGCACCTACATTGAAGTTCTGATTTCCAGCTCGGGTAGATGTACATGCACTACCTTTGATCAAGTATAGAAGCCCTACAGTCCCTCACTCTGAGGTGGGTGGCTGTGGACCCTAGAAGCTCTGGCATCCCCAACCCCAGAGCCACAGACCCTGAAAACCTAATTTCCCCAGCAGCCCACCGGGCAGGCTGTCTTCCTAGATCCCAGATCCTCCACATGCTTCCAGAACCTGTGTTGAATCTGAGGGAAGTTCATCAAAATCATACTCCGTAAACATTTCAATGTTGACAAATTGGCAATTTCTGACAAAAAAGTGTTTCATCAATTTTTTTCTGAGCAGCTCTAATAATAAAAACCTTTCTTGTTGCAGTGAGGCTTGATGGCTGTACAACACTTGGAGATCCTTGGAGGAAAGGCATAATAGAGGTGCAAATAAATGTTGCTAAACACAAATTTCCTAATTTGAATAGACAAAGCATAGGGCCTTGTTTTAGTAAGGATGTTAACTTGGACACAGACTGTTGACTCAGTAGCTCTGGCAAGCACTGCTCTGTTGAAAGTTTAATAAAAGATTTTCTTTCTTCACAAATACTTTTGACCCATGTTGCTCTGATATCCAAAGTGATAGGGTGGAAGCGGTCTATTATTTTAAAAAGTGACAGTTTAGACAATATATTTACCCATTTTTATGGAATTTGTTGGATCATTCTGATACAATCATTCAATTAAAAACATACATTATTCATAAAATTAAATATTTAGACATCTGATTTCCCTTTAGAATCTTTCCAGTTCCTGAAGAACTTCTATTTTCTTTTTGAATGAAGGAATCCCATGGAAGTTTGTCGATAATCTGATTATGGCACTGCAGAACATTTTAGTAATGCACAATTATGGGTTTATTTTATAAAAAGTCAGTGGAATCATTAGACATGTTCCCTCTACAGTCTGCAGAACAGCACTTTTTGCAACGTTCATAATATGTGAGAAAGCAATTAATCAGAATGGAGCTCAATTGCTACTTTTAGAGCAAACATTTTCAATTAATCTGAAGTCGATAATTACACCTTCCTTTAATAACTGCTCGTGTGATTTTTTTCCCCAAGGCCTTATGTTAATTGACTCAAACATATGCCAGGATCGTGGGTTGCAGCAAACACTTGGGAACACTCTCTATTTAAATAAACTCGTCTTCCAATCGCGCATATGAGCAAGAGCTTCTTGAAGAGGTGGGACTTGAACCTCCATGCAAAGACAACACCACGTTTGGAGTTCAGAGTACAGTGGCTGACTGGAGGAATGACAGGTCGATGGGGCAAATTGATTCTGTAGGAAGTCAACACTACAGTGCTACAGGGGCACAGCTGCATTGGTGCAGCTGCGCCGCTGTAGCTCATCTGGTGTAGACACGCTATGCCAATAGGAGGGCACTCCTCACCTCAGCGAGCAGCAGAAACTATGTTGGTGGGAGAACGTCTCCTGCCAACATAGCACCAGTGTGGACAATGTAAAACTTGCATTGTACAGGGCGGGGGACGACTTTTTCACACCTCTGAGCAACGTAAGTTAGATCGGCTTAAGTGCTCGTGTAGCCCTGCCCTAACACTTCTTCACTCTTCATAGTGGGACTCCAGAGAGTCACCTCAAGGCCAATGCATCACTAAACACAGCTTAGTTTGGACTTAATTGATGCTTAGGACTTGTGCTGACTTTGAGGAAGCAAAGGAAAGGGAAATTTTACCTGATATCATAGAATCATATGCTGCATCACTTCCCCCTCCCTCAAAAGATTCTACAGTTTCATTGAGATTGTTCTTTAACAAAAGAACAGCCTTTCTACCGGGCTTATCCACAAGGCCCCTACTCCATCCACCTTTAAGTCCATCTTAAAACCCATTTCTGCCATTCTGCTTACAGTAAACTTAGCTGAGTTGTATATAAATGGCTTATTGCTGTTCCCTAATTTCTGTCCAGGCTTAGCCTCTGAGCTCCTCAAACTAAGAAGCATCTTCATATGTGTTTGGAAAGCACCTCACCCATAGTGCTGCTACCATTAACAAAATATTCTTACCTCTTTTTGACCCTGCCAGTTAATATCGGTAAGAGGATAAATTGATGCTGGAGATAAGTATCTTTGATGAAAACTTGCTATTTACAAAGAATGCATAGAGTCCGATTTTCCTGAGCACAGGAGCACTAACAGCAGGAAACCATAGCATAGAGTTATAAGATCTCAATTCAAGCCTCCTCCCCTGAAGTCAATGGCAAAAAAAACCTCCCCTTGATTTCAATTATGCAGATTGAGGCCCTGAGACAATACAAGTAGCAGTAACTATACATATAGGGCATGAGTGGGGCTAATGGCACCTAAAGCCTTCAATTCATGACAATGGGAGACCTGAGTTCAAATCTCCCCTCTCTGCCTGAGAGACACAAGGACTTGAACCCAGGTCTTCTAGGTCCCCTGTAAGTGTCCTAACCACTGGACTAGCAGGAAACCTGGGACAGTGTGAGCATCCTCTGCTGTTGAAGCTCTTCCACTTAGTATAAAATAATTCAATATTAAGGGGGCTCAAGACTGAACAACTGTATGGCCCAGTGGTAGAGACACTCCTGTGGGATGTAGAGGCATTAGGTTCTAGTCCCTATGCCAATCAAAGTAGAACAGTTTAGACCTGCAATTATGGACCTAACTTCCTTTGAGAGGTGGGACTTAAACATTGCAATGCTGGGTGTAACTTAAGTCCCTTTTGTGAATCCGGCCCAAGGTATGCAGTGTATTTATCGAGTTCTTGCTTGGTGTTTTCTCATTTATTCTTTGCATTACAATAGCACCTATCAACCCTACCGTGCATGGCCTTACTACAAATTCCAGGAACAAGAGTCATACACTTGCGGTAGCATTCTTTCATGCTTGTTTTAATCCCCCATCAACTTTTCTATAAGTATATCTTACACCTTGGGTGTATTCCTCTTTAGAGCAGCCTCTGAAAAGAGAAGACCAAAATTCCTAATGATGCTATGTGCACTATTATTGTTTTTAACCGAGTACAATGGAAACTGTACCAGGTCTATCAATGGGAAGAAAGATGTAGGGAGACAAAATCATAGTAAACTAAGAAAAAAAAGAGCTGGGAAGAAATGGAGTGTAATGGAAAAGAAGGCAGGTCAATTTTTTGAGGGAAAGAGAGAAAAGAAAAGTTCACTGAGCTCCCCTGAAAGGATCAGAAGAGGTGGCATATGTATTCCAAAGGAAATATATTGCAATTGAAAATACCATTCTTCAGCCTTAGCTAATGGGTGCATCAGGGAACTAACTAAGAAGGATTGGAAAGGACAGTGTCACAGTGAAAGAGTGACATGTACAGTTCAGCTACCAAAGCAGAGATTTTGCATTGAACTGCAACATACAAAAGAGGAAAATGATACATTTAGCACAGATATGGATCTTTGGGGCAAGATGAGAAGGCAAGGTGAGAAACATTTATATAAAAAGAGACCAGTAAAAAAAAATAATAATAAAGCCTACAACACTGGGACTGTATTGTATTTCAATTGGCTGCTTAAGTACTGTAGAACCCTAGCTTCCTACTCAAACTTCCACTCACTGAAATCTGTAAGCTTTGACCATTTTTTGGTTTTATTTTTAGTTGCTATTTTAAAGCTGCCAGCTTGGCAGTGGGGGAGATCGATGTCCTTTATATACAGACCCAGAGCACTATGGGCCCTGTAAGCTTCTATACACACACTGCCCTGCCTGTGTGGCCTCAGTCCCCAACCTGGAGCCACCCTGGGTCAGATTCTGCATGGCTCCTTTGAGGTCAGTGGAGCTTTTTGCTGAGTAACACACCAGTCAAGGGTCAGGCCTGAAATTATCACTAGGGCTGACAGTCGTATAGCCTGCAGGTCCATTCAGTCCCAGCCCCTTTGCTGAGAATGCTGACAAATTATATGTAACTCCTTTACTTTAATAGTTTGGATACAAAGATCAGGAGGGGCATGCATTTAATCATCCCACACACACACTGTCCCGCCAGTCAATATTATAATTACCAGTCCAGAGTCTGGATCAACCTAGTGGCCAGCTAGGTTGATCACCGATAGGGAGGAGCCGGGTTCCGTCGGTCACGACACGATGCTCTGGGGAAGTCTTGGCAGGATGAACCCAAAGTTTCATGGCAAGGCCCCCTGTTTATATAGTGATTTTTCTTCATTGGGACCAATGAGTTTTGCACCATCATGCTGTAATCAATTGTTGTTTGACGAGTGCTTGTTTTCTTAACTTGTCCTTCTCATTCTTTATCACAGCTATCTTGTCCCCAGTGATATATGCCTGTCTCATCTTTAGAGTCATCAATCTGCCCTCCTCTGACATTCCAATAGGGGCGTCTGTCTCCAGCTCCTACCTCGTACATCTGGCTCAGCGATGGCCTTCACACTTCTCTCTTTACATATACATTCCTCATTTACACACAAAACAGAATTAATTTACACAGAACATTTCGAACAGGAACATCAAATTGCAATGCACAAGAAAACAATCATTGCATTCATTTACTTATTTTAAAATGCTAAACTACAACAAAATAGTGACCTTAAAACATCTGTTACTGCCTTGAAACCAGTCCCAACACAGATTCCGGCTGATGCATCTTTACCAAATGGCCCATTAGGCCATTCCTTTCTGCTATTCAAAAAGGATGGCTGGCAGGATATGATCAAATCATACACCAATAGAGATAATATAGCATGTATTAAATCATTATTCTTTATCCTTCATTCTAAATCATAGAAAATACAAACAAAATCTTACTACTACATATCCCCCTTTTGACCCATCAAGAACAATTCTTGAGTGGGTCATATTTTATACAATTATTTCATAGCATATACTGAGACAATTTGAGGTTGTGGTTGTAATTTAACAAACTTTCTTTTTGTCCAACAACACATACAGCACATTTCTAGCAAGCAAACACAGGACAATATTAACACAACTAGTAATGGGTGAAACATAATAGACAATATGCCCTTAGAGGTCAGGAACCAGCCTGTAAAAATGTCATACCAATGATAGGCTGTCAGTTCTTTTTCAGACTTAGCAATTTCTAGCAGGTCTCCATTGGCATGCAATATTTGAATGACACACTTCCCTACATCCCTCTGTGTCTGTTGTAAAAACTGCATCACCTTTTCTAATTCATCCCATGCACATGTTCCCAATGATGTGTCCTTGCTGCATGGTTTTGTGGTGACAGGTTGGGACAAGAACACCCATTTTTGAGGGCTCCATTTTGTACACCCTCGGGTATCCGATCATTTCTCCTCTTTCCCAGCCCACTGACCTATAACCCAGGGTAGCCAAAAGGATCCCATGGTCAATTTTGGGAGCGGTGCCACCTACACAGATTTGCAGTTCAAGTAAATAAAGCCAAAGAGGCTCTTCACACCCAGACTTCACTGGGTATTATATTATCTACATTACACCATTTATCATGCATCCTATCCTGTAATACTATTTTATAAGAATAACTATTAGTATTGTGGTAGCAGCCAGAAGCTCCCAGCAGAACCTAGAATCCACTAACGGCCTTAACCCTACAAGAGGTTCCATTGACTTTGAAGGCACCACTCATGTAAGTGAGGCAACAAAGATCTGGACTTATATGAAAACAAATAGGTAGCTCACACCCTTTCCTCAGGGAAGGGGTGATTCCCAGCACAGTCCAAACTGAGGTGGAGAGCAACTCACCTGAGCTTCCTCTTCTTGCAGTCCCTCCACAGCGAGTACTTCCCTCCGACCAGGACTGATTACATTCCTGTCATGACTAGGTTCACCTGACAATCCCCTCACTGAAGGCAGACAGCAGCCATACATTCTCTACTCTGGTGGGAGAGTTACTTTTATTCCTCTTCCTGCTAGCCTAAGGAGGGAGTCCACATATCCCAATGAGCAGACAATTCATAAAATCCCCTTGCCCTTACTACTATCACACATCATGATGAGGCTTCATTGCAGCAGGTGACACCACTTAGTCACTGGCCCCTCTCAGGGCTACAGAAGCAGCACACAGAAGTTGTGTGCTTTCTCCACACAGAATGCCGGGGACTGTGAGATGATGAGCAGCTTTCAACTCCCACTAAAGGCAGCGAGAATGCTGTCTCCAGCCACAAATTGTCTCTGGTCTTATATTTAGATTGCAAACTCTTTGAGGCAGGAACTGTCTTTTTGTTCTGTGCTTTTACAGTGACTCCCTGGTCCCTAACAGGGGGCTCAAGTACTATTGCTACACAAACAACAACAACAACGATTATTCAGCATCTGACAGGGGTGGGCCCAGTGGGAAGAAGGTGCTCAGTACTTGCTAGGAGGTACACACCGCTTATAGGATTGTCTCAGAGCCAGTAAATATTTCAGTAGAGTTGGTGGTACGGCTTGGCTCACTGGTGGAGGTAACATTCAAGGCCGGCATTCACAAATGAACATGAAACAAAGTAATTCAGCCACATCCTTCTCCTTTGTCAGCCCTGGGCTTCGGGGCTCCAGCCCAAAGCTCCCTCCCACATCCTGAACTCCTCATTTCTAACCCCACCCAGGAGCCTGCACCACCAACCAGAGCCCTCACCTCCTCCTGCACCCCAATCCCTATTTTGTGAGCATTCATGGCTCACCATACAATTTCTATTCCCAGATGTGGCCCTCGGGCCAAAATGTTTGCCCACCCCGATCTAGCCCAATATCCTGTCTTCTGACAGTGGCCAATGCCAGTGCCCCAGAGGGAATGAACAGAACAGGTAATCATCAAGTGATCCATCCTCTCTCGCCCATTCCCAGCTTCTGGCAAACAGAGGCTAGGGACACCATCACTGCCCATACTGGTTAATAGCCATTGATGGACCTATCCTCCATGAACTTATCTACTCCTTTTTTTAACCCTGTTATAGTCTTGCTATAGTCAACATCAGCTATTTGTTTTGGGTTTTTTTGTATCTTCAAGACCTTCTGCATCCACTCAGGAAATTTTAGTCACAAGAAAACAGTGGATCTCAGAGCAAGACAGAAGTCTTCTGACCTTTGGGTCTAGAACAAGAAGTTTGGTGCACCACAAAATCATGGACCATCAAAACACAAACACTGTGCATTTTAAAGAAAATGCAATGAAATAAAAAAATCACATATTATAGGACAACCACTATAATCTTAAACTTATGCAAAAAATTTTCACTAGGCAGTAAAGCTAAAGGCATTGTGGACTGAGAGGGGCATTTTGTCGCTTTATTTCCTTAACATGTTACATTTCTGCCCTTATCTGCCTATATGTTATAATAGCTTCAATTGGTTTTGGAAGTTATGAGAATCTATCCAGATTTATTAAATGTAGACCGCCCCCTCTCCCCCCATTTAAAAAAAACACAAAAAACAAAAACAGTGAACATCCCAGGCATAGGACTGAAAGACTCAGATGCTTCTATTTGACCTGATTTTGATCCTGGTTTTAATTAAGAAAAATATTTATGAACAGATTAGATATTGGAGAGTCCCTTGTCCATCACATACAAAGAAAGAAAAAAGTCTGAGTTTATTCAAAATACAAACTTATGACTGATCCATCAGTTTTGTACACACAAGTAGAGCAGGGCAACAGGGACATCTAGTGGACATCACGATTCAGTACAAAATTCTTTCACAAACAGCATGTAGCATCCTACATAAGAAAGCCTTAAGAGCGTGAAGGCAATGGGAGTTTTCAATCTTTCCTGTCACAGTGTATCTGCAGTCATGGAATAGCAAACTTTTACATTGTGAGAGCTGGATTTTTATTAAATGGCAGATGGGGTTTTACGGGAAGCTCCAGGGCAAAACCCTAGTTGGAAGAAGGCAGGTATGAAGGTCAAAGGTGCATGATAAATAATGAAGAGGACAGGCCACTGATGCAGAGTGATCTGGATCACATGGCAAGCTGGGTGCAAGCAAACAATATGTGTTTTAGTATGCCTAAATGTAAATGAACACATCTAGGAACAGAATGTATGCCCTCCTGACAATATGCAGGACTCTATCCTGGGAAGCAGTGGCTCTGGAAAAGACTTGGGGATTGTGGTGGATTATCAACTGAACATGAGCTCTGGGACCAAAAGGACTAATATGATCCTTGGATGCATAAACAGGGGAACCTCAGACAGGAATAGAGAGGTTATATTACCTCTGTTTTTAGCACTGATGCAACAGCTCCTGGAATATTGTGTCCAGTTCTGTGATCCACAATTCAAGAAGGATATTGATACATTGGAAAGGGTTCAGAGAGGAGCCACAAGAATGATTAAAAGGATTGGAAAACCTGCCGTAGAGTGATAGACTGAAAGAGCTCAGTCTATTTAGCTTTACAAAGAGAGGGTTAAGGGGGTGACTTGATTACAGTCAAGTACCTACATTGGGAACAAATATTTAATAATGGGCTCTTCACTCTAGCAGAGAATGGTCTAACATTATCCAATGGCTGGACGTTGAAGCTAAACAAATTCAGACTAAAAATAAGACAAAGTTTTTAACAGTGAGAGTAATTAACCATTGGAATAATTTACCAATTAGCAATTATTCTGGGGAAGTTTTCTGGCCTGTTTTATATAGGAGGTCAGACTAGATGATCAGTGGTCCCTTCTGGCATTGGAAGCTATGGATATATTGATTTTATACTATATGGCTCTGCAAATTTTCCTACATTGATATTACCTCTATGGGTTTGTCTTCAGTGCAGAGTTAACTTGAGTGACACTGGCCCATCAGAGGGTAGAGAGACTCAAGTTAGCAGAACTCCTCAACTGATAATCCAGTCAACCTGTGCAGCTCAGTGTGGCCACTTTCACTCAACCTAGGTTAATTTAAAAGGATTTAATTGTGCAGTGAAGACAAAGCCTCGGTGTTTATGTATATATGCCAGATTCTTAAAGCTAGAATAACCCAAAAAATTAAAAGCTAAGAGAAGATGGATCATAAGCGCAATGGGCCACAGTTATAAGAGAAAATAGGGAGATGGTGCAGCAAACACATGCAGGGGTGAAAGTGAGCCGGTACAGCGTACCGGTAAGAACCCGCACCAGCCGGTACCCAGCCCACATTAAAGCGCTGCCCTGTGGGCCGCCGATGGGGCAGGGGAGCAGCAACGTTAACGCGCTGCCATGGCAAAGGACCCTGCAGCGTTTTAAGGTCCCTGCCCCTTTTGCCCCCCCCTCGACCGCAGACGGGTGGGGGGGGACAAAGGGAGCAGGTGCCCCGAGGCCATTGATTTAAGAGGGCCTGGGGCTCTGGACACCGCTGCCATTACCACAGCAGTGGCGTCCAGAGCCCCGGGCCCTTGAAATCACCATGGGGGCCCCGGGTGGCACGAGCCAGGTGGCCTGGAAGGGCTTGCTGGGGGATGCTGACTCCCAGCCCCGCCAATTCCGCCTGAGGCCCCACCCCTTGTGGGGGGCGGAGCCACCCCAGCCCCATACCGGTAAGTGTCCTGAGTTACTTTCACCCCGAGCACGTGTGATGTCTATTCATTAAAATTTGAAAGCTGGTATATAGTGCCTAAATTTTTTTATTTATGGCTTATTTTGTAAATACCGAATGTTCATCTCTTCTATGCCATTCTTCTACATTCTGCTAAATGTAGTTGCATTTGGTATAAATAAAGCAAATCAGTGATTAGCAGTGGGACTATTCGTTATCCTTTTTTGAATTGGTAATGCATAATAATGCTATTTAGTCTTTAAACTCTGCAAAACAAAACTATTACCCAGTTTCCTGCCTTTGATAGTGGCTCTTTGTTGCTGTCAAGTAGGGAAGGAATCCACCTACATGTGTCTAAAATTAACAGCTCTTTGTACAGCTTGTGTAATTTCCATTCTATTGGGGAACTCAGTGTATTTTACAAGCTTTAATGAATTAAGCCTCAAAATAAGCCTGTGCAGGTGTGTCACGACTGAGCCCAGATCCACACTGGACAGACACCAGTCTGTGGTGAGTGGAGCCAACTGCTGGATTCCAAGTGCTCTTAAGCCAACCAGGGCTGGGCAGGACTAGGTCACTAATGGTACATCTACACAGGAAAAAGAAAAAAAAAAAACACACACACACACACACACATCACGCCAGCAAGCCTTAAGGCTTGACTACGCTTTGAAATTAAGTCAACTTTATCTAATTTGACTTTGAGCCCCCAAATTAATGAAGTTGATTGTGCGTGGACACACTATACTCATTGTCTCGATGGAGTATGTCCTCACTAGCAGTGCCTGCATCAATGCACAAAGCAGTGCATTGTGGGTAGCTATCCCGAAGTGCAACTTGACGCAGTGTGTTTTGGGAATTTTGTGCAATGCCTCATGGGACCAAAACATTGTGGCAGGGGAGAATGGGAACATTGCATCAGCATCCCATGATGCACTGCGCTCCCTCCCTCATATCAATGGCAAACAACCCAGTGGTTTTCGCGCCTTAAAACTGCTGCGCGTATGCCATAACCCCAGAAGCATGGAGAATGCTCAGTTATGCGCTCTTGCTGTGAGCATCTCAAACACCTCGCGCCTTCTCCTGCAGTATTTCCAAAGCCGAAGTAGAGCCTGCCGCGTGGAGCATACCAATTGCCTGCAAGCAGCCCTGCTACAAGCCATTGAAAAAAAAAATTCAGTTACTGTTGGCAGTCACAGAGCAGTCGTAGTCTGTAGAGAGCCGTTTCTGGTCCCGTGAAACAAGCACTGACTGGTGGGACCGCATCGTTTTGCAGGTATGGGATGACGAGCAGTGGCTGCAGAATTTTCAAATGCGGAAGGCCACCTTCCAAGAATTTTGTGCAAAGCTTTCCCCTGCAGGGCCATTAATTGACTTCTGCTATGAAGGGTAGCGAGTCTGGGAAATGTGCATGTGTATGGTTTTGCCGCAATGGGGTTCCCTAATTGCGGTGGGACGATAGATGGCAGCATATCCCCATCTTGGCACCAGACCACCTTGCTAAAGGAGTACATAAACTGAAAGGGATACTTTTCAATGGTGTTGCAAGCACTGGTGGATCACAGGGGGCGTTTCACTGTCATCAGTGTAGGATGTTCATGAGGCGCGTATCTTTAGGAACTTGGGTCTGTTCAAAAAGCTGCAATCCGGGACTTTCTTTTCAGACCACAAAATTAACACTGATGACGTTGAGATACCTGTAGTTATCCTGGGGGACCCAGCCTATCCCTTGCTCCCATGGATCATGAAGCCATACACCGGCCATCAGGACAGCAGTAAGGAACGGTTCAACTATAGGCTCAGCAAGTGCAGAATGGTGGTTGAATGTGCCTTCGGTCATTTGAAAGGGCTCTGGAGAAGTCTACTAACAAGGTTGGACCTTAGTGAGGAGAACATCCACATGGTTATAGCTGCCTGGTGTCTGCTCCATAATATCTGGGAAAAAAGGGGGGAAAATTTTCTGCAGGGGTGGGCAGTTGAGATGGATCGCATGGCAGCCATTTTTGAGCAGCCAGACTCCAGGGCAATAAGAAGAGCACAGCAAGGGACACTGCGTATCTGCGAGGCTTTGAAAAGCATTTCAATAATGAGTCACAGTAATGTGAGCTGCTTGTCTACACTGTGCTTTCCCAAACCTTCACCTGGCTTATATCAAAACCTTCCCCTCCCCTCCCACCCCCCGCCCAAGCCCAGTGTTTCTACTCAATAAAGAACATTTATTCCTTGAATCCATTTACTATATTTAACATACATAAGTAAAGAGGGAGAATAGAAAAAACAGTAACCTTGGGGGAAAGGGTTGTAAAGTTGGAAAGGGGGAGAAATATTTTCAGCTGTGTAACATAACAGTGCATTCCAGACCATCAAAGGTCTGTGAATGGGCGCCTTCTGTTCTTTGTATCCTTCCTCCTCTCCCCCCACTCCCAAGTTAAGTGAAAGGGATAATGGACTTTTCCCCCACACCTCATGGAACGCTTTGGGGAGGGTGATTCTGCATTAGGTGATATTGGCTGGCTGTCCACCAGGGTCTGCAGAGGGACTCTATCCTCCTGCTTCTGTTCCTGCAATTCAACCAGACACCTCAACATGTCTGCTTGGTTCCTCATAATCTGAAGTATCTCATCCTGCACCACATGCTCTCACTCATTGGAAGCTTTCCTGCTCTCCATGTCCATGTCTAACTTCTCGGACAGTGAAATCCTCCATGATCTCAGCTCGGTGTCAGCTGTCCTGGAGGCGTTCATTATCTCAGGGAATATGTCCTCGCACATTCTCTTTCTCATCACCGAAAGTCTGCTTTCAGGTGTTGATGACAGGCCGAAGGACACATTTCCAGCTGTCAGTGAGGGGAAAACATAAAGGAGGCATTCTACATGAATAAAATGTTTCCATAGCAAGGCCATTTTCATTAAAAAAAAAAGTTATTACACTAGGCGCAAGCCATAACATAATCAGAATCCGTAACTGTTCACTGTGCTGTTTTGCTGCTCCAGCCATAGTGAGTATGCCCCCTCCCCCCAGGTCATGGGTGACCGTGCTTTTAATGACGTTTATGGCAGGCTCATATCAGGAACAGAGGTAGCTAGTTGAACAATGGCCCTTCCCTGTAGCACCATGGGAAGCTGTTTATGAATGGGGGGGGGAGAGAGAGAAACGTTTTCACTCCCAAATTGTGAAATCTCTCTTGTGTGGCCCCAGTCCCCATCAGCCACTTTAAACTACTTACTGACCCATGCCGAGCACAGTAAAGGCACATTAGCTGTCGCATGGTTTGGCCATCTGGAATGTGGGGGGCGGGGTGGATTTACGTGACCTTTTGTTTCCCGTGTAAGAGCAAGTTTAATGAGAACTTTCCCCGTTTCCCCTAGGCGACCTTATGTGATCTCAGTCTCCTGAGGGTAACAGAAGTGGAAAGGAAAGAGATGTTGCAAGCGTCTGGCTATAGACCTGGTCTTTATGCTGCTATGCTGTGTACCGCAATGATGCCAGCAGAATTACTTCAGGAGTTGTGTGGGAAAGTGTCCTACCATGGTGGAAGAAATAAGACTGCCCTGCTCAAAAACCTTCTGCAAAGGATTGCAGAGTACCTCCATGAAAGTTTCCTAGAGATAGCCATGGAGGATTCCTGGGCTCTCTCAGTCCACATAAACAGTCTTTTCTAGGGGCCACACTCTGCGTAGCTGGAGCGGCCTCTTGTAAGCAGAGAACCACAGCACCTCACTTTTTCTTCACAGTAAATATGCAACAACACCAAATGTGTGTGCCCACTAAAGTTTAACTGGACTTTCATTGGATCTGTATACTCACCAGAGGTGCCTTCCCCAGCATCATGGTTGGCCACCGTGATAGCCTGCAACCCACAGGGCTCCAGCGTTAAAAATATTCCCTGGCTCTCAGGGAGAATGGATCCACCATTCGCCTGTCTCTCATTCTCCTCCTCTTCCTCATCACCATATCATCCTCCTTGTTGTCCCTAGACTCACAGTCCTACGAGGTGTCCACATTGCTTGTGGGGGTGCTGGTAGGATCACCCCCAAGAATCGTATGCAGCTCATTGTAGAACCGGCACATGTGGGGTTCAGCATCAGAATGATTGTTCACCTCCCTTGCCTTCTGGTACGCTTGGCAAAGTTCTTTTATTTTCACACAGCACTGCTGTGTGTCCCTTGTGTAGCCCATCTCCCCCATTCCACAAGCAATCTTTGCATAGATGTCAGTGTTTCTTCTGCTGGATTGGAGCTCTGCCTGTACAGACTCTTCACCCCACACAGCGATGAGATCCAGCACCTCCTGTGCAGACCAGGCTGGAGTCTCCATGATCAGCTGTGCTCAAGCTGGCATGCTCCCAATGCTGATCAAACAGGAAATCAAAACTTCCGGGGGCGTTAGCAAGGGAGGTGCTGTTTCCTGTGTACGTGGCTGCAGTGCAGCAGAATTGAGAACGATCTCCAGAGCGGTCACAGATGAGCATTGTGGGACACCACCTGGAGGCCAATTAAGTCGAATTACGCAACACTGCGTCTGCACTACCTCGCAGTCAGCCCATGAAAAATGAACTAAGCGCCACGCCTCTTGCAGAGGTGGATTACAGAAGTCGACATCACTGGTGACTTAGGACCTGGTATTGTAGACACATACATTAACAGGTCACCTTAAGGCGTCTTCCTTCGACCCAACTCTGTAGTCTAGACCAGGCCTTAGAGGCTGGATCAACTGATACAGATTCGTGGGGCTCACACTGCTGGGCTAAAATAGCAGTGTAGTGTATATTAGATAGACAAGGGGGGTGAAGTAATATCTTTTATTGGACCAACTTCTGTTGGTGAAAGACACAGAGCTCTTCTTCAGGTATGATAAAGGGCCTCTCAGTGTCACAGCAAAATGCAAGGTGGAACAGGTTGTCTAGCATAAGAAGTTAGCACATATTGTAAAGGACCATTCAAGGTAGAGTGGCCCGTTAACAGCTCTGCAGTCATAGTACTGAAAGAGGGGGTCAGTAAGTTACAGTTGGTTGTAATAAACCATAAATGTACTGTCGGTTTAGTCCATGGTTTTTAGCGTCTAGCATAGTGTGACGGGTCAGAGCGGCCCCGCACTGGTACAGTAGGGGTTAACCCTTCCTTCCTAGCAGAGGAATCCATGCCCCGGAAGCTCTGCTGGGCATGCTCCAACTGGAGAACAGATATAAAAGCGTGCAGATCAGATCAGTCGGGGCTGACCACCGGAGGAGGAGGACGCATGCCACTAGCTTCTGTGAAGGGAAGGCCTGCAAACCAGGATCCGGGAGTCAGTCAAGCTGAGGCACTACCTGAGGCCCCGACTTAGGACGTCCCAGGGGACCCCCCGCCACAGATGAACTGGTATTCACGGTAGGAAGTGACCCAGGGGAACTCTAGAGACAAACACCATTAGTGCTATATTGATGCTTGGCGTGTTGCGGGCGGATCCCTGCCGAGCGAGGGGCAAGGAGAGCTTGCCACTAATAGGGCCCTGGGTCGGGGCTCGGTGGAGAGGGCGGGCCCGAGTCCCCCAACCCCCTCACCCCTGAACTGTGAGGGATCTTATATGGACTCCGGCCGCTAGGCCATGCTACCCTGCTTGTAAAGGGGTTTATATGGACTCTGGCCATTGGGCCAGGCAACCCCGCTCATATGGGGGTGTATATGGACTCCGACCGCTAGGTCGCGCTACCACACCAGATAGGGGTGATAGTAGGGAGAAAGGCCAAGAGGCCGTCACTGACCGCCCGCAGAGAGGTGGACGTTAGAACTTGAGTGGTGAAGCACTGGCACCCCATCCTACCCCTGCCACAAAGGGGCGCTGGGAACACTGTCTGCCACACATAGTAATAAGTTTAAACTCCCACTATAGTGTATATTGTCCGGGCCAGGCTGGCCTTACAAACACAGCACAAACTGGCACTCTGACAGTTAGCACACAAAATGGAAGACAACCAACATGGAGTTCACAATTCAATGCAGACATGCCTCTCATCGCTCTCCCCTCCCTCTGCCCCTCCCCCCCCAATCACCAGGTGTATGTACAATTAACCCATTTTTCCATATGAAGAAACTGAGGCACGGAAATGTTAACATCCTGATTGAAGCCACTGGCAGTTGGATTGGACCTCAAGGGATCAATCCAGTGTGAAGCGCAGAACAACTCATGAAGTTGGTGAGCACGTTCAACTGCCATTGAAGTTAATAGGAGTCAAAAGTTCTAAGCATCTTTCAGGATAGAGTCCTAAATGACCTGCCCAGGCCATCTAGCAACCCAGTGGCAGAACAAGGAATAGAATCCAGATCTCCTAAAACATGGGGCTGAGAGTTATCTTCCCCCCCACACACAATTTTATAATTATTTTTAGACTATTTAGAGATACATGAACATTCATGAAATAAAAAAGTCCAAAGTTTGAGGTCTCCTGTATTAAATTAACTTCAAAATAAAGCTCTTTAAAAGATTTTAGGTATGTTTTGCAAAACTGGATATTTTTGAGTGGAAGTGGGCCCACTTGCTCCCAGAGATGAATTTGTGTTGATACCCTGTGGAAAGACATTTAGTATAAAAATGAAGTTTGGGGAGATGTGGAATGTTATAGATGACAAACATTCTCCCTCAAAATTCTAAGAGGGGAAATGGAATTTTACACTACACAAATCATCTCTGGAGTTCACCTGCAGTAATTTAAAGCCCAGCTAGCCAGCACCAGCACCACTCATGTAAACAAAGTTTGACCACATCTTAGCTGGTGTAAATCAATGTAGCTTTACTGAAATCAGTGAAGCTACATTGATTTACATCAGCTGAGGATCAGGCCCCAAGTCATTTTTCTGCTGCATACTGCACGTTTTATTCAGATTCTTGGTCCTTTATGGGTTGAAAGTGTGTCATGACTGGTCTGAGCAAGTTTAATGCAGAGGGCCTCAGCCAGTGGTATCTGAAGCAAGGCGAGCTGATGAAAAGAACTATTGACTGGGATAATTCTAGAAATACCCAGCCACGCCACAAGGTGGTGCCAGACCCTACCTTACCATCACTAAAGAGGTTTTAAAAAAATCCAGCTTGCAATGCGGAGTAAAACTAAAAGCCATACATGAGAGTTGTAACTAACACCTTAGGGATGCAGATCAGCCTGTGAACAAAGCCCATTACATAGCACTGCTTGTTAACCAGTAGAGTTTCAGAGCTTCCACATCTTCCAGTTACCCCAGAAAGGTTCTCCACATTGGTCCCACATGCACCTGTTTTAGGGGGTGCATTGAGGGCAGGCTGCTCATAGCACCATGCTAAACTGTGGTCCCGGTGTATGATGAAATAACTGTTGAGGGATAAGGCCGCTGTTCCAGCTTCACTAGTCACATCGCACTTAATTAAGGGCTGTAAAATTACAGCTTTGCCTCCTCTCCTGTTAACAGTGCACCTACACTGCAACTGCGGGGCGCGACTGCACCTCGCCTAGACTTACCTGGACTAGCTCAGGTATTGATGCAGTGAAGCTGTGGCAGCATGGGCTGTACTAGCCTGACCAGAACCCTGGGTAATTAATTACTCAGGCAGCTAGTCCATGCCAAAGACTGCTGCTGCTGCAGGTTCACTGCTATTGGTTAGCAGGGTTGTGAAATGTCTCTGCCAGGCCAGAGACAATGGTGAGTGTTGCTGATCACTGACCAATCATCTATTCAAAGTAAAACACCTTGAGATGCTTGCTTTGCTCTACCTGGGAGAAGACACTTCCTCCTCTTGTCTGAAGGGAGGAGGAGTAATGGAAAATCATGAAAAAGGCAGAACAAAATGAAGCAGGCGGCCCCAGCAGGAGTCTATAAAGGGTGTCCTCCTGGGAAGGGGGGGGGGTGTACATTGAGGGAGAGCCATTTTGCACCATATAAAAAGAGAAGGGAGGCTGGTCAGGGATGGAGTAGGCAGTTAGGTGGAGGACCCTGCCTGACAGAACAAGTGATCCTCCAAGGGAAATGTGAGCTAGACATTGCGTTCGGGATATTTTATTGTTTTATATGATCTATGCTCTCCTGTGCTTTGCATAATTAAAATAAAAGAGCATAAAGATGTTAGAGTGGGCTGGGTTGAGTTGGAGTGGGGGTGGACTGCTTCAGAACTACTGTGTGCTCCTGCGAGAGAAACTGTAAATCAGAAACTTCTCACCTTTGGGAGGAGTTCTGTGTAGACCACGTTCAAGTACTGGCGAGTCTCAGGAGGGGCCTGTAGGGGCTGGGTAGCTGAACAGCCGGTTCCAACAATCAGAAGGGGGGTACCAGATAGGTCTGCTCCCTGAGTGTGTGTCTAGGGACCCCGAGATTGGGGCAGTGGCTAGACTTTGTTCAGGCTCCAGAAACTTAAAACACCACAGGATCCAGAGCAGAGAGGCTTGGATTCCCATTCATCAGTCCTCATGGGTGCCCAGGAAGGGGCGCTCACTAGAATCTGAAACACCTGTAGAATAGAAACCTTTTAAACAACTTTAAGTGAGTTACAAACTCCTTTTCCTGTGTTTTGACCCATTCTAGATTCCAGTTCCTTCTCACTCCATGGGTAAACCTTACAGAGGAAAATAGTGGAACTTGGCAAGAAATGGTTTTCCTGTCCTGTGAGACTGAGATTTTACCTTTTTTTCCCTGTCCTGAAATGGGACGAGAGGTTGAAATTTTGAGTGTTCAGACTGACCAAAAAAGTGAGATCAGATCAATAGACAGGTTTCATTTTGAGAATTTTGAAAAGTTTTGTTTTGATTTTTTTTAAACCAAGTAGAAATTAACTAAAATTTCAAAACAAAAAGTGGTTTTGAATCAAAACCACAAACCAATTTTTTTTCAAATCAGGAGATGTCAAAACCGACCCTCTCTCATGAACATTTTCAGTTTTGACAAATTGAGATTTTTCCAAGGAAAGCATTTGGTTAGAAAAGTCCTGACCAGCTCTAGAAAATGCTACTCCCAGGGAAACAAATTAACGTTCAATGCAAGTGTGGCAGAAGTGAGACCTTACTGGTCTATGTCTAGCTTCATTTCTAGAAGGTTCATTCACACACACACACACACTTTGTTTAAAAACCGAGACCCAGTCTACACTTAAAATTTAAGTCAACATAACTGCATTGTTCAGGGGGGTGAAAAATCCATACTCCTGAGCAACATAGTTATGCTGAATTGACACAGACATAGCTATGTTGATGGAAGGATGTTTGTCAACCTAGCTCCCACCATTTTGTTAGCTAGGGTCCTACGCGATAGAAAAACCCCTTCCGTCAGCGTAGGCTGCATCTACACTACGGTGCTATGGCAGCATAGCTACAGCTGTCCCCACATAGCCCTAGTCACTGAGGGCTGGGATTAAGAATGAAATGTCAGGTTTCCATTGATAATTTTCATATCTTGTTTGATTTTCAGTCAGGCCCTTCGGACCCAGTTTTCAAAGCGTTATGCACACAATTGGGTATCTAACTTGTACATGTAATTACTGCCATTACGTGCTCTGGTTAGATAGCTGTGCAAGCAAAAGACCACTTACCCACCTAGTTGGCAAGCTGAATGTCCACCTTACCTTTTCTCTAAATACAATCATGGTAACTGTGTGAATAAATTACGCATGCAGTTATGCAGACATTTGCAAGCTCAGCTGCATCTCTTTTTTTGAAAAATCAGGATCTCTGTATCTAATGGGCCAGTTGTACCATTTTACTGAGCATTCACATGCAACCTGACTAATCAGCATGCAAAGTACAACTTTACACATCTTGAATGCACACTTTTTGAATCAGCTAGGTCAGTGTAAACTTTTGATGGATTAATGTGCGAACGTTTAGGTGACACAAGCCTTGTGGCAACTGTAGATCACTGAGATGGTAACACACAGAGAACAGTTCTGCATCATTGAGGTGTAAGGGACATTCTTCAGCAGCAACAGAGGAAAGATTAAATGAACTAAACCAAGATCTCAACCTGCTGCAGCGTAGCTGATTTGCCTTCCAGGAAGTGCCTATCATTATCCTATATTTTAGGATGTGGGAAGCACTCTGCTGCACTCTCTGCATGTATTTTTAGCCTTTTTCCCTTTACGAATTACAGCCACCAACTGTTTGTCCAATGGCCAATTTTCACTAAAAGCTTTTCAAAATTCCTGCCTCAATTTCACCAGAATTACCCATCATTGGGTTATTACTTTAAAAAAGCAGGGGGGGAAAGGTTAAGTCAGTCTCATTTAGTCTGAGAACATTTAGAGATTATAAAAGAAAAAGAAGAAAAACTCACCCACTTTATGTGGATTCATAAAATCTTACTGAAAATGTGAAGCCCAGACTCAAAGATTGACCACAGATTTCTGTATTTTGGGGGGCCATGGTAAGAGCTTGCGGTTTACACACTTGACTGAGATTTGTTAGATCTGGGTCTTATTCTCAGTAAAGAGACAGTTATTCTATGCGCTCTTGGCCAAGACAATCTTAATGTGCCTTTTCTGTAAAATGGTGATAAAACTTCATTTCTCCCACCCCATTGGACTGTCTTGTTTATTTAGATGGTAAACTCTTTGGGGCAGGGACTCTCACTCTGTTCATGATTATGGCAGCTACTACAGATTATAGGTACCCACTATAGGTTGCAGCAGAGGGTGGCAATCAATTCTGCTAGTACTCCGCACCATGGTCACTCCTGAACTTCCACAAGATCCAATTAATCTGGGCTCGCATGGTGGATTGAATGCAGAACTTGGCCCAGATCTCACACATGCAGAAAATGCTTAGCAAGATATGTAAGTAGCACAGTGCATTTGTTATGATAAGAGCAGATTTATCCATCAATATGGTGACAGAACCACAGAAGTCAGAGACAAGGAGAAAGCCGTGTTAGATCTTCCATCCTTTCTCCCTGCCAAGGCTGCTTTAACAGTAAGGCTCTTTAGGATAACAATGGAACCAATCCTGTGCCCAGTGAACTCAACAACAAAACTTCTATCAACTTCAGAGCTGTCTATTGATTTTATGCAGCCATCTCGCATAGCCTTGGGAAGGACAAAAACAAACAAAAAAATTAAACACATTATAAAGCATAGATTGATTATTCAAATCAGAGTAATATTCAACTAAGTACTGTACTGAAAGTGTTGAAAAGAAATAAAAGGCTAACTCTTCGCATAGTGTAAATCAACCAGCTTGCACCAGTTCAGGAACCCATCAAGAATACCAAGGTTATAAAACATTAAGTTCTTAACTGAAATTAATCAACAGAAGTGGCCTTGGTGAATTTAAATTAAATATAATGTTCCTTGCCATCGGGAATTATGTAAGATGAATGACAGATTAAGCTTTGCGGGACACCACTTTATCATAACAAGGGGTCTGCTCATGTTGAGTGCCAGATTACTTCCAGGATATTGAACAGAAAAGTGTACCACCCTGCAGCTGCTAATTATAAACAATTGTAATATATGAAGAATGTTCATATATTAGGTGCACTACAAACCCATAGCGAGCGATTGGTCCCCATCCTGAGGAATGTAACATCTAAACAGATCAGGCACACAAAGGATGGTAGGGGAAATAGAGGCAAAGACAAGTGAAGTGATTTGCCAGGGTCACAGAGCTGGTCAGTGCTGAGAATCAGATCCTACCGTGCTATTTCCACAGGCAATATTGCCACTGTGATCCGTGGCAATGTGCAAGTGACCACATGTATTTTGTTTTTATTTACAACAGTAAAGAGAAAAAATGACTGAGAAATGGCTTCACTGTACAGTCGCTAAGCACTTTTCATGCATGTTTATTATCCACAGGTAATATGTAAAAGATTGCATGAACAAGACTGACAAGTGTATTGTGACTTTTATTTGAAGAGGTTCCTGTGAATTGTGCAAACTAGATACAATCAACTCAGGATTGAATAAGGACTGGGAATGGCTGAGCCATTACAAACATTGAATCTATCTCCCCTTGTAAGTATTCTCACACTTCTTATCAAACGGTCTGTACTGGGCTAGCTTATCACTTCAAAAGTTTTTTTCTCTTACTTAATTGGCCTCTCAGAGTTGGTAAGACAACTCCCACCTGTTCATGCTCTCTGTATGTGTGTGTGTATATATATATATATATATATCCTCAATATATGTTCCACTCTATATGCATCCGAAGAAGTGGGCCGTAGCCCACGAAAGCTTATGCTCCAATAAATTTGTTAGTCTCTAAGGTGCCACAAGTACTCCTGTTCTTTTTCTTATCATACTTCCTTCTGGATCCACTTAAAAATTAAAGCAAATACCAGAATTTCCAGCCCAATAAGCCAAACATTGCTAGAAATATGATGCATGAATCTGGAATCCAGAAAAGTGAAAGGCTCCAGCCGTGAAGGAAGAATGTCTTACGTCTTGATACTAGTGCTGGACAGGAATCAGTGGCAATATTGCCTGTGGAAATAGCACAGTAGGATCTGCTCACACTGATTCTCAGCACTGACCAGCTCTGTGACCCTGGGCAAATCACTTCACTTGTCTTTGCCTCTATTTCCCCTACCATCCTTTGTGTGCCTGATCTGTTTAGATGTTACATTCCTCAGGATGGGGACCAATCGCTCACTATGGGTTTATAGCGCACCTATCACACTGGGGCCTCTATCTCAGTTGGGATCGCCCACTGCTACTGTCTCACAAACAATAATCTGAATAAAGATTGAATAGGAACTTCTGGATTTGGCCTATATAATAAATAATATTAACTGACTTCTGGGGGAGTGAGGGTCACCCAGCACCATCTAGGATCAGACCCTTTGGCTTTTCAATTCAGAGCATACCCAATGTTGGGATTCCCACAGAGACCTTTTCCACTTGGTTTATCCAGAATACCTCATCCGTTCTGGAGAGCACTTCATCCAGTTCTCTGGTATTTGAAAAACACACCTCAGTTCAACTCCAGCTCATCAGTCAGGTCATTTTATTAGGCATGTAACAGCTCGGAGCCTATGCTAGCCAGGCCAAGATGCAGGGGTTTTAGGTACAGGGTGATTCCACAATTCCAAATCACATCAGAGTTTATATGCATTTTCCCTAGCTACTAACATCTATACTTACTTAATATAATTGGATCTTTACAATGTCCAGATATGTAAGGACCAATCACTTATGTACTCACCCAGGGGTGAAAGTAACTTACAGGACTTACCGGTACTGCCAGAGTCCTGAGGGTGGCATGGCCTCAACTGGATGAGGCGTGGCCTCAAGATTTAAAGGCCCTGGGGCACCGGCTGTGGCTGGGAGCCCCAAGGCCTTTAAAATCAACCCACGGCTCCCAGCTGCAAAGGTGGCTGGGAGCCCCCGGGCTCAGGGGCAAATTAAAGGACCCAGGGCTCCGGCCGCCGTGGAGCTGTGGGCCCTTTAAATCCCAGCCCCAACCCGGCAGCCAGGCTCGGGCATGGATTTAAAGAGTCTGGAGCTCCTGCCGCTGTGCGGAGCTCTGAGCCCTTTAAATCCCGGCCCCAGCCCAGCTGCAGGAGCTGTGGGCAGGATTTAAAAGGCTCTGGGCTCCCCACAGCAGCAGGGATCCCAGAGCCCTTTAAATCCCCGCCGCAGAAGCCGGTGCGGTCCGGCACAGTGTACTGGCTACGGCTTACTTTCACCTCTGACTATGCTATGTTTAACCTGTATGCTCAAAAGGCCTGTTATACTTCTCCCACCCCCCGTTTTGGCTCCTCTCCCTCTAAATACCTGTGAAGTGGCTTTCCCCTTCCCCCTCCCTCCTGGAATGCTTGTGGGATAAATGGGCTGGTTAAACAGCTGGAAAATCAGAAGAGCTCCCAGGTAGACAAGGTGTCTGGGACTCTAATTAGGCAGCACTCACACACCCACTGCATGGACACTGGCCGAGGTGGAGTGTGACCAACCAGACGCGGCCAAGTCATCTCTAGTTGCAGGTCATAAGGAGCAGGTCCTTAAAAGGGGAAGGGGCCCATGTGCTCAGCAATGCACTCACAAGCTTGTACCTCCCGTGAAGCCCTTTGCCCGGACCGCTTGGCCAATGGTTCATCGCATTGCATTCCATTGTGCCTCGGGAAGACTTACCTTCATCGCACCATCCATTGCTGCGCTGTAGGACACTTACCTTGAAGGATCCTGACATCTCCAGTGCTGTGCGCAGGGCCGGCTTTAGGCCAATTCAACCAATTCCCTTGAATCGGGCCCCGCGCCTAAGAGGGCCCCGCGCCCAAGCCCCAGTATGGCGTACCAGCAACAGCCGGTGCGCCATTCCGGGTGGCACGGCTTCCCCAGGGGGCAATTTAAAGGGCCCAGACCCTTTAAATTGCCACCAGAGCCCACTGCTGGAGCAGGACTGTGGGGCTCTGGGGGCTATTTAAAAATAGCTTCCCCAGGGCTCCTGCGGCTATTTAAAGGGCCAGGGCGGTAGAAGCAGGGGAGCCCCGGGCCCTTTAAATAGCCCCCAGAGCCCTGGGATAGCGGTGGGTTCGGGGGCTATTTAAAGGGCTGGGGCTCCAGCTGCCTCTGCTGTACCCTCTGCCTTGCCCGCAGCCAGCCCCTGTCTCCAGCCAGCCCTGCACCCCCTGCCCTCAGCCAGCCCCTGCTGCACCCCCTCTCTATCTCCAGCCCTGCACCCCCTGCCTGCACCAGCCCTGTACCCCCGCCCTACCTGCAGCCAACCCCGCACTCCCTGCCCTGTCTCCAGCCAACCCCTGCCGCACCCCCCTGCCTGAAGCCAGCCAGTCCTGCACTCCTCTGTCTCCAGCCCTGCCGCACCCCCGTGGCCCTGCCTGAAGCCAGCCAGCCCACCCCACACACCCCGTCTCCAGCCAGCCCCGCACCCCTTGCCCTCCCTGCAGCCAGACCCTACCTTCAGTCAGCCCCTGCCCTGCCTCCTGCCAGCCCCATGTCCACTGGTGCCCTGCAGTTCCCAGGGCAGTAACCCTGCACACCTGCTTCAGTGAGGGGGGCAGGGAACAGCTGGGACCTACACATGTGCACACGCACACCCAGGGAGTGGCGGGGACCCGCACATGTGAAACCAAGCTCATTAATAACCGATCAACAGCATATATATGACAATGTACATAATATATAATTTTATTATTTATATAGTTATGGAAAGTAGAAGAAATGAAAGGGCTTTTTTTACAGGGGTGGTTTTTTTTTTGGTTAGTCATCCCTGCCGGGGCCCCGCCGAAAATGTTCGAATTGGGCCCCGCACTTCCTAAAGCCGGCCCTGTGAGAGTGTCCTGGGAGCGTGAGTATGCGAGTGTGAGTGTGACCCTCCCTCCGCCTACTTCTTTTGAGTTAGCTATCATTATAATAAATGTGCTGCTTTCTGCCTACCTGGTGGGTTATTAGTCCTCTCTAAGCTTACTAGCTGGCCCAATTTCAGGTAACAGGATGTGGTAGCTGAGTAACTCACCTTATCTATCCGTCAAGCTTTTCCCACTTCTCAACTAGCCTGAAAACACTGTCTCCAGCACATAGCCTGTCACACCCTCATTTACAGTTTAACCTTGCACTCAAATCAGCTATATTCAAGTTTCCTCACAGCCAACATGATCTGTCTACCTCCTACTACCCATAACCAGCGTTGCAGGTCAACGGGAATGGTTAGAGAACACTGCTGCCCAGATTTTCCATTGACAGCTGAGGTGATAAGAACCACTGCTAGTGATAGGTCACCAGTGAAACTGACCAAAAGAATGCAGCTGTGTCAATCACATATGCATGTCTTTCTCCACAAGTCAGAGGTCATAACTGATCCTCAACATTTATTACTCTAAAGCACTTAAAGTCTATTGAGTAGGACACAGAATCTGCAGGTGCTAGCAAGTGTTTTTCAATCAAGTATGAATGTCTCCTTTTGCAAGTGGAAATTGTGTTGAGGCTAACATGGAAAAAAAAAAAAAAAAAAAACAGACTCAATTGATAATCAGCCAAAATCTGTTCACCCTTACTACTCAGATACTGGTGGTTTCTTTTCTTCACAAAGCTAGTCTTTTCCACTTCTATCCTGTCTTTTTATCCAGCCAAAGTTTAATGGGGGGAGCGATAGCTCAGTGATTTGAGTACTGGCCTGCTAAACCCAGGGTTGTGAGTTCAATCCTTGAGGGGGCCACTTAGGGATCTGGGGCAAAATCAGTACTTGGTCCTGCTAGTGAAGGCAGGGGGCCAGACTCAATGACCTTTCAAGGTCCCTGCCAGTTCTAGGAGATAGGATATCTCCATTAATTTATTTATTTTTATTAATTTAATTTACAGCTGATGGGCCAGATCGTTCACTGACATAACTATACTTCAGTGATTTACAGCAGATAAGAATCTAGTCCCCAGATTTTAGAAATCTCTTCCAAAAAACCTAGTGCAAGCAGATACAATTTACATTTACGTTAACAGAAGCTGAAGACACTTTTGGCTGGAGCTGAATGTAGCCTCAAATATGGAATAACTTTAGATAGAGATTATAAAGTGCATGACCCAGGCTTATCTGAAAAAGCACAATAAAGTACTGAGGATATTTCTTGCATATGAAATTCTGTAGTATGTGGATCTGGTAATGCTAATGGATGTCAGGGAGTTAAAAAAATACTCCAGCAATGCTCAGATTTGCACCGCTCTATTAGAAAAAGTGTCCAAACCTGGAACCAGAGAATGATCAGTCTTAGCAGTACTAGCGTATGCTTTGTCATAGTAGTTCCAGAGGAGCTCATTGCATGACTTTTTCATTGGTTTTGGTCCTCATGTGATTCCTGCTCCCAGGCTCACTGAGCTTGGTATCCGCCTAAACCTCAAAAGGGAAATTCAATCCAAATCAATCCCATGGTTTTATGTCAAACAGTGACATTTGCACCATTTCATCCCAAAATGATAAATATGTTTGCTTGAAACTGGGCTTGGGTTACTCAAACGGATTGTGAATCCTAGTGAGTCTTTTAGCGAACATGGGCTGGGTTTTGGATTTGCAACACTTTTCAAGCACTCTATTTTCTACCATTAGCAGGATGCTCCTGTTGAGAGCCACTCCTGGTGTCTGCAAGCCACCAAGGCAGTCACGGCGTCAATGGTGCTGGAAGTTACACACGTTTGGAGTTCCTTGCTAAATTGGGGCTAGAGGGTAACAGTTGCTTTAGAAGTGTGTAGTAGTAGCCATAAGACTCCATAGCTTGTATAACAATTTTGTATGTTAGCAGAGCAAAGGTAGTCTTATCAGATATGACCTTTTCTATAGAAAGAAACAGAGTGAACTTTTAATTTATTTCTGTAGCTATTTTTTGCAGGTGGTGTTTGGTTGGTTGGTTTTCCCTCCCCTTGCCTGTTGTTCCCTCCACCCCCAGCACCTCTTGCATAACCAATTGCTTCATCATCCTTTAAGTTCTTTTAAATTCTCCTATTCAGTCTCCCACAAATAGCCTCATTGCTGAAATACTAGCAAGAATAAAGAGAAAGCATAAGCATGTATTGACTGGTAACAAAAGGATTGAAACTCACAGCAAAATGTTAATTAGAAAGATTTTTCATTCAATAGCCTCACCAAGGAAAATGTTTAGAATATATCATAACATGTATTTAGCAGTAAATGCCATGTTTTCTCTTGCTCTCCCTGAGGACTGAACAATATAGGTAGTGAGGGGAAGTGGAAGACCTGTCATGATATAAAAATAGAATTCTTAAATAGTAAAAACACCACTTTTAAAAAACAGGTTGAAGAAATTACAGAGGAAAACAAATTCACTGTACAGTACTTTATTGGCAATAATGTAGATGCAATAGTAATTAAATATAGTTCCTCCTCACTGTAGCTGTCTGATCGACTTCAGCTACAACAGAACTCTATCATTTAGCCCACCATAGATTGCTGACTACCTGAAGCTGGGGTGGGGGGGAGGAAATATAGAATGAAATTGTGGCCCCACTGAAGTCAATGGGAGTTTTGACATGGACTTCCATGAAGCCAGGATTTCACCCTTGGTGATGAGGACAAAGTATTCCTGAATGCCTTCTTACAGTACACAGTAGATCATATTACAGGAGAAATCCTCTGAGCATGGGCTGTTTTGTTTACATATTTTGCCCTCAGACCTCAGAAGAACTTTGATAACAGCCATGAGTGTTCCTGGAGCCATCATTAAAGTGTGTAGTGAGAGATGTACTATGTTTACTACCAAGATGAGGGATTTAAGGACTGGGGATTAATTTTCTGTTTGGGGGAGTTACTGCTTAACTTTGAATGCTGGTGGCTTCCTCAGAATGTAAGGCATGCCATGGTATAGAACAGGGGTAGGCAACTTATGGCACGCATGCCAAAGGCAGCACGCGAGCTGATTTTCAGCAGCACTCACACTGCCCAGGTCCTGGCCACCGGTCTGGGGAGCTCTGCATTTTAATTTAATTTTAAATGAAGCTTCTTAAACATTTTAAAAACCTTATTTACTTTACATACAACAATAGTTTAGTCATATTATAGACTTATAGAAAGACCTTCTAAAAACATTAAAATGTATTATTGGCACGCAAAACCTTAAATTAGAGTGACTAAATGAAGACTCGGCACACCACGTCTGAAAGGTTGCTGACCCTGGTATAGAAGGATATAAGTCATGTGCCTAGTACTTCATAGAGTGCTGAATTGAACATAGCATGACAAGATGACTAGTGGCATGATTACTACATATATGATTACTGGCATACTACAGATGTCCTTAGACAAGGGGTAACAATTTTAAAGAACCTAAGGGACTTAGGGGCATGCTACTTTTAAGCACCTAAACCCCTTTGAGACTCTAGCCCAAAGGGCCTTTTGAAAATTACTCAGATGCCTAAGTCAATTAGGCACTTGAAAAAATTGTATCATAGGGCTACAAAAATTGTTTCCCCTAATCAAAAAACATTTCAGTAGTATGCTGGCATTTATACAAAGAACAGTTCCAGCAGTAGAATTTTGGCCTCTAGACTCTGAAAAGTTATCTTTACAAGTGGGCCAGGATTTCTGGTTTCTAGCTATCCAAGGCTTTGAGGAGGCCTTCAAGGTAGGCACCACAAATGATTTCAGGAGGAAAAAGGGCCAACCAGCCTCCTGAAGCCCAGAAAAAGGCAAGCTCTATGGAGAACTGCCACCCACACCTGTTCATTCAGACTTCAGATTTCATCTGTAGGGCCAAAACACACCACACTGCACAAAGGAAAAATACATAACATCTGTCCCATTCCCTGATCACACTACACAAAGATTCTGTGTGTCTGAAGACTTAAGTATATTATAGGAGAAGAGTATGAGAGAGAGCTGGCATTGTGCTTTTGCAAACAGGAATCAGGGCATTTTCTGACTATCCCAATCACAACTAGCAACATGGCTGTCCCTTCTGATCATGTGAAATTGGCTTAGCCAATCAGGGACCCAGAAAGTCTTCCCTGCACCTTTTAAACCAGGGGAACTTTTGTAACAAACCTAAAACAAACTCAGGATAAATCAGTGAAATGTGATGCTTAGGATGAAAGGTACACAGAGCCAAGAAATGTTCAGACTTTAATGCCTTCCATACAAACCCAAAGTTAGGTAAGGTTCATGAAGTGTTCAGTTTACTTTGTAACCATATCATTCCTCACAGATCAGCCCTAGTGGATCATATTGCAGAATTGGGGCCCTAGTCATTATTATTTAAATTTGTAGTCAAAACTGACTAGAGAAGGGAAATAGCTGCATAGCAACTAAGAGTGCAGCTAGCAAAGTATTATTCATTCAACACATCAGGGGGTTCAACAATAGTTTTGACAAAGAATTTGCTGTCTGAACTCAGCTGGACACTACACAGTGAAAAAGAGAAAGTTATTGCTCATTGTGTGTCAGACCGAGCTCTGTTTCTAAGAACATTTGAAGAGAGTACCAGGAAATTCATCATGGACTGCAGAACCTTGGAGGCAAGGAGAGAGCTATTTCACTGATTGATTTTAAAAGTAAAAAGGTTATTTAAAATAATGGTTCTGTACTTTAACAGAGCTGCAGTGAGCTTGAGATTCAAACAGGCCCCACTACTCTTATAACTAGAGCTGGTCAGGAATTTTTCTTATTAAACTTTTTTTTGTCAACCATATCAGTTCAGCAAAACCAAAACTGTTTGAGAGAGAGGATCAGTTATAAACCTCCCAACTTGAAAAAATTTTGAGAAGTATTTCAGAGGTGCCAAAATATTTCATCATGATTGTGACAGGGTTGGGACTCACCACCACAGTGCTCCCTACTGGCACACCTGGGAATTAGCTCTGTCCTCTGCAGGGCTCCCTCTGCCGGTGGTGTCCCATCCATTGTCTGCTCCCCTGTTGGTGTCCGGACCCCTGTTGCTCCCCGCTCAGCGGCGTCCTCTTCAGGACACTACCCTTCGGCAGTGCCCAATGCTCTGGTCTCACCCCCTTCCAGGTGTCTGGTGTTATCAGCAGTCCTCCATCTGCACCTGGCCGGCTGCAGCCTCAAAGTCTAGCCCCTTTGTCACAGGAGCCTGACACAGCATGTATCAGGCCACGCTCCTCCCCAGCCAGGTGTAGTACAAGGGGGAGACCCAGGCCCACCCACTACTCTGGGTCCCAACCCAGGGACCCTCTAGCAGCAGCCTCCCTGCCCTTCTTCTCTCCCCTTGTCAGACTTTTGTCCCTGGGCTGCTTCCCCTTCGGCCCTGTGCACCTGCTCAGCCCTTTGTAGCAAGGCCTTCAGCCTGGGGCTTTCCTTGGCTAGAGCTCCCCAGCTCCTTCCCCAGCACTGCTCTGCCCAAGATGCTGGTCTCCTGCTCCAGAGACAGAACTTCCACCATGAAGGTCTGGGACAGACTGCTTGCGCTTCTCCTAGGCAGCCCTTATATAGGGCCTAGCCCAGCCCTGATTGTCTGGCTCTAATCTCAGCCCTGATTGGCTCTCAGTAAGCCCTTCCCTAATTGGCTGGCGGCCTGTGCAGCTGCTCTGGCCGACTCTAGCCCTCTCTCTCATGGAGGTGGGGCAGCCATCCCACCACAATATTTCTAAATACAATTTCTGGTTCAAAATGACTTTTCCATTGAGAAAAGTAAGCTAATCACAATTTAAAATTTTAAAAAGGGAGGCGGGGTAGAAAGGGTTGAAGTCAAAATGAAATGTTTCAAAGTTAGAACAAGCAAAAAGTTTTAATTGACCCAAATTGAATAATTTTCCAGATTTTTAATTCACAAACACATTCAAGTTCTTGACTTTATTTTATTTATTTATTTTTTAAAAAAGGATTTTTCCCTAAAAAGTCAAAATCTTAATTTTGGATGGGAAAAGTGTTCAAACTCAAAAACAGGCATAGGCCAATGTATCCAGGTGCTGTCCTGGAGTGCCCCATTGTGGCCTAGGGTGCCCCAGTTTCCATCTGGGGTTCCCAAAAATTATCCACTCACAGCAAATTTTGAAAATCATACTTCCCTTCTCTTGAGATCTAATATAATCAGTATAATCCACCTCTCTAAAGTGACCCCCTTTCACCAAACCCCAGGTTCGATGTTTTCATAAGCCTCCTTCCGATACTATATGGTTCAAGTCCTAGCCTCCCTGGCTTGCAAGATCACTCCTTTAGTTTAGGGTTTCCACAGCCCTGCTCCTAGGACTGTGTCCTATGAGTCCTGCTTCCCCAGCCCATAAACTCACCCCTTCAGATCAGGGTTTCACAGCCCTCCTTCTAGGAACTGTGTGCTGAGTTCCTTCCCTTTCCTGGCTCTCAGTAGTTCCTCATTCAGAAGGCTTGGAGCCTCCTTTTAAGATTCACCCACCCAGTCATCTGACCAGGCCCTTAATCCATCCCAGGTGTGTCCAATAACTCCAAACACCTTTCTGGGCCAGCAGGGAAAGAGGAGAAGCTTGTCCTGTCCAGTATGTGAGGCTACTAGTCCCAGACCCTTAAAGGAGCAATAGCCAGAGTTTTCCCTATATCTTCACATTCCCAGACACTAACTATTCCCAGGGACCATCATCTCCTCAACCAATGTCCATTTTAGTTATCCTGGACACTTGGAATGGGATAACTACACTGGTCTCACGTTACCACCTTTAGTCTTAAAGGCCCAGTAACCCATTACAGACAGGAAAACTGTTTTCTACCCAAATCTACTCACAACCTCACAGAGACTCATCAAAACACAAGAGCGAGAGTCACAAATCAACCACCAAGTCCTCTTAAATCTCCATCCATTTAAACTGGAGGTTCCAATGGAAAAGAGAGAAATAACTCTCCAAATGAGCAACATGGTTCATGATCTCATCCAGGGGCCAGTCTGACAGCCTCCTTTGCAGCCACAGAGGACTTCATGGAACTGTTGTGTCGAGGGCAAGACTGGGGATTCCACATAGTGGTCTGTGCCAGCTCCATGGTGTTTGTGCTGTGACCCCCTAGTGTTTGGAGAAGGAATGGGCTGGAACAAGCAGTCTGTGCTCCCTTGCAGGTTGTTGTCTCATTTCAAGTAGCAAAGGTTACAGCAGCCACAGGAGGGATGAAATCAATGGGAGTTAGGCAACTAAACCCATTTCCTCTCATGTCTAGCTAGTTTAGGCAGCTTCTCACTCAAATTGCTGGCTTCTGAGCATCCCTTTCTTAGGTGCCTAACTCCTAACTTAAGTCAGAATTCTACTGGGCAGCAGGGCACCTAGCGGTTAGATGTTGCAAGACTGAGTATAGCAATGCCCAAGTACCTTTGTGAATCGAAGCCCAAGTCCCAGAATTCCTAAGGGCCAGAATTTTAAAGAAATTTTGGCATCTAGTGGAAATTTCAAAAACTTCTAGGCACCTAACTCCTTTCAATGGGTGTTAGATGCCTAGGTGCTTTTGAAAATCCACTAGAAGACTAAACACCTTTAAAACGCTGGCCATCATGGCTCATCACTTTAGAAAATAGGATTTAGCTGTCTTAGTCACTTGGGCCTTGTAACACTGAGCAGAACAACACCTTTAAAAATCTAGGCCTATGGCTTGGGACACACTAGGAACTTCTGTCGATATAACTACATCACTCAGGTACACCCAGTGTAGACAGCACTATGTCAATGGGAAGGCTTCTCCTGTTGACATAGTTACCACCTCTCGGGGAGGTGGTGGAGTACCTGCACTGATGGAAGAAGCTCTCCCATTGACATAGGTAGTGTGCTGCTGCAGCGCTGTGAGAGTAGAGAAGCCAAAATGCTGTTATCTCTTATGCAGACACAGCTTTTCTCCCATTTTATTTTTTCTGTTGACCTTTATTAACCTGAGCCTGAGCTTGCAAGCATTAGAAACATCACAGGAGTTGGGTTTCCAAGCCCTCACCACTTTTAGCATATAAATTGCTTGGTTGGTAGTACTATTAATTCACTTTGGAGCATAACAAGTTCAATTTGCACTTGCTGCCCTCAGTGCAAATGGCATGTAGGCTGTATGACACATTGGGAAGTTAAGTTCACTTTGTTGCAGAGTTATTTAATGACTTTTGGTTCCAGAACTGAAGTCAGAGCTTACAGCTAGACAAATCTGTGACATGGCTCTTTGAAATGCATAGCAAAGAGGAATGCAGCACCAATGAAAGAAAGAGGAAGCCTGGAATCACTTTGTGCTCCAACTCAACAATTTGGATTGCTTCAATTTCACGATTCAGCATTTCTGATTTCAATAATTTACAACAATAAAGATGAAAATAAATGGTTTGTCTGAGCTGAAGGTACATTTGGGTCAAAAGAAGTGACATGCCTCGTTACTCATCTTCACTGAGCTAAATGGAGCTCCCAATTAATAAGGTACACTAATATATGTTTTCTTATTGCGGCACCATATCTGCTCACAATGAGCAGTTTATAAAATATTACAGGCAGGATTTTCAGAACTGCCTAAGTGGCTAAGGAGAATAAGTCCTATTGGAAATCAGTGGGACTTGTGCACCTAAGTTCTTCTTCAGCCCTTAGCCAGACAGTCGGCTGTAGCGATCGTTTGCCATTTGATCCGTTCCTGCACAACCGCAAAGGCTTGACAGCCTGAGAATCCAACATTGGAACAGATTTGATAAACCCATGTAATAAGGGGTCTGACTCTGGGCTGCCTCCACCCCTCAGTTGGTGGAATTTTATCCCGGATGTTACAAGCCACCCAAAGAACTGTGTTCGCTGGAACATCTTGTGGCATCCTTGCGACATGTCTGAAAAGCGTATGGTGTCGCCTGCGAACAATGACCCCAGTAGTCTGTAGACCTGAACGACCACAAACATCTGCATTACAGATGAAGTCACTCCACTTTATGGCCAAAATACAACGGTGACATTTTGTGTGGAAAGCCTCCAGCTTTGTCCAGTCTGCATGGCGTAGTGTCCATGTTTCACAGCCGTACGACAGTATGGAAAGGATACAGCTCGAATAAATCCTGAACTTGGTTGTCATACTAAGATGATGTTGAGTCCATATCCGTTGTAAATGGCCCATGGCAGATGCTGTGATGCCAATCCGATGGAGAACCTCCATGTGAGAACTGGAGGAGCTGGTAAGTATAGAACCCTGGAAACAGATTTGACGGTTTCGTTGTTCAAAGAGATTGGAGTCACAGATGGACCTGGTCCTAGATTTTGCAGTTTTGTCTTTGACCATGAAACATGGAGACCAATCTTAGCTGACTCCTCCTCCATACACTGGAATGCTTCACGAAACCTGTCGGGGCTCTGTACTAAGAGAACAATGTCATCAGCATAGTCAAGGTCTGTGAGCGAGAGATCACCAATCTCAATGCCTATGGATCTGACAGAATGTGAATTATGAAATCCATTGCCCAACAAAAAAGAGTGCAGGGGACAGAACGCAGCCCTGCCTAACACCAGATACTAATTAAAAAAGGCACTGGCATCCCCAGACGAACACGGGCAGGGGTTCCATTATGCAGCTCTCTAATCAAGTCCAGAAGAGTGGTAGGAACACCTACGCCCATTAAGGCCTTCCAGGATGCGACACGGTCTACTGAATCAAATGCAGTCTTAAGATCAACATATGCTACGTGCAGGGGCTTCCTGAACTCACGATGTATCTCTGACAACAAGTGAAGGGCCAAAATGGCATCTAATATGGACCTGTTCCTCATAAAGCCTGACTGTTGGGGACAACGATTCTGATGTAGCAAAGGATCCAGGCGTGCCAGCAAAACATGCACGAACACCTTCCCTGGAACGGAGAGCAAGGTGATCGGCCTGTAGCTCTTACATTCACTGCATGGTCCCTTGCCCTTACAGAGTGAGATTACAATACCATCCTTCCAGGCAGTTGGCAGGGTTCCAGTTCTCCACACCAGACGAAAGATGGCCAGAAGTGATTCTGCTACAGCAGCAACAGCACATTTTAGTAGCTCTGAGGGGATGCCATCAGCACTGACTGTGTGACCGTTTTTCAGTTTAGCGATGACACACTTCACTTCATCCAGTGTTGGTGCACAAACCTTTCATTTTTGCACCGAGGGGAGACGGCACTGACAAGGCATCTACAGCTGAAAGTAAGGCAGGGGCTTTAACCCTGGTGCGGAGTACTAGGTTATTCATGGTCAAAAAAACCAAGAGCAAACGATTATCCCAGGAAATACCTCATCCCACTGGGATGAGCTGGAGGCGCAGTAATGCGACCCTTTTCCTGGTCTACCAGTACTGGCTTCACGCTGTGTGACCCAAGCCATTGAGTCTTTCTCAGTGACTTCCTTTTCCTTGGGTAGCTAGGTGCAGCTGCTGCCCTGCATCTTCGCTGCCTGCCTTAGCCATCATTTTCAGGTTTCACGTTGGATCTGTCCACCTCGCATAATGCCCAAGGCGATATTTCGGACAAGCCTTCATCACTGATGGCGTAGTTCCAACGAGCAATCCTCTCCATCACGATGAGGCACAGGTCAGACTTGGTTACTAAGGTGCTTTTGAAAATCCATCCTAACTGGGTCATTTGTTATTGTAGGGCATTTTCACACTACAGAACAGCAGGATTCAACACTTCAAAATGTATCGTTAGGGTAGCATCTGAACTCTCTAAGCAGCTCAATATCAATATATTTGTCTACAAGTTAGAATGGAGAATCTAGGGCAAAAATTCACAGGCTGCCTTACTTACTATAAAATAGCAATTTTGAGTTCTGCAGAATTAAAACAGAGAAGGGGTCTGCTATTTTAAAAACTTCAGATATGTACCTGCCTGTACAAAACGCACACAAAATTACATTTGATATGCAAATGGATGAATGGACAAAGATGCCCAATTAGCCATTTGTGCATGCTGATACCTGATGTGTGCATGCTACCATAGCATATATGAGCAAACTAGCACACACTTAACACACCCATGGTGCACATTCAATTGCACAGCCAAGTGGTTTTTGAAAATCTGAGCCAAGGTTGATTTGCAAGCCAGGACAGAGAGAGAATCAACATAGACAGAGCAAGCAGGGCTCAGTATCAGTATGAAAGGATTACAGGAGCCTCTCATATCAATTCAGAACGTACACATGCATCGAGTTTGTAGGCTGTTTCTGAGGCTCCTCTGAAAATTTGGTTCAGAATGTCGATACTGGCAGAAAATGGTTACATTTTTAATAACAATGCCTAACTTTTCATCAGCAGATCTCCAAGGGCGTCACAACCAACTGCAGTATCATTATGCCCATTTTACAGATGAGGAAACTGAGGAAGAGAAGTTTCTTGCCCAAGGTCACCCAACAGCCAGTAGCAGAGGCAGAAATTGAACACGGGTCTCCTGAGTCCCAGTCCAGTGCTCCAGCCAATAGGCAATATTGTCTCAGCCTCTGACATTGTATAAACATCAGCATTTGTGGTGAGGATGTTTATTTTTTGGTTTACAACACCTAAAGGCCCAGACTCAGACTGCGCTCCCATTATGATAGGCATTGTAAAAACATACAGACAAGAGACAGCTGCTTCCCCAAATAGTTTAATAACCTAAACAGAGACAAAGGATGGTAGAAAACAAGTATTATTACCCCCATATTCCAGTAGGAAAAATGAAGCCTAGAAACACTGAGCAACTAGTCCAAGGTCACACAGGAAGTCTATGGAAGAACAGGCAATTAGATCCAAATCTGTTGGATCCCAGTCTGGTGCTTTCATGACAAGGCCATCTGTCCTTTCTAAAATCAGTAACTATTGGGCCAAATTCTGCTCTTGGTTATTCTGCAGAAGTTACTGGCATTGCACTGGCATGACTGAGAACAGAACAAACAAGAAACTAGCAAAATGCTGTAAACAAATACCAAGCGACTCTGATAAAAAGAAGACAAAACAAGAAACATGATGGCTAGCTTCTGTGACAATTAGACAAAAGCATTTCTGAAATTAAACTGGAAGCGTGTGTGCAGTTACTGAGAGACTTTCATCAATCAATTTATTTAGATACTTTCTGTTATTTTTTCATGGCAATACTAACAGTAAACAATACATGAGAGATACTTCTCAAGTGGGAAAAAATCTTATACAAAAAAATTAGTGAAAGCAAGAGGCACATGTGCATGTATAATTTGAGTGCAGCCATTATATGAAATTAAAAACATGGAGGATCATTAGAATGTGCCATTAGCGTTTCAATGGTAAATCAGAATTTCGAGGGCTTAAAAACCCTTTGGGCCAGCTGGACAGGAAAGCTAGATGAATACAAATGGTTTGTGTTGCACTTCAGTGGCAAAGAATATGAAATATCACCACATAGTATTATAGCATACAAGAAAATGAAAGAAATAGACTTCAGTTCTTTCTCATTAGTTTTATTCAAGTATAACCTGAGTCATAAGTATCTGCCCCAGACTCCTCTTTGGCTCAGGAGGAGTGAAATGATCTTAGGTGAACGCATCTGAAAAATGTTGTGTTCAGTCAATCTGAATATATCAGGCCAGTTTCAGACCGGTTTATGCTGTTTTCTCCCAGTGTAAATCCAGGTTCCTAGATTCATAGATTCTAAGGCCAAAAGGGATCATTGTAATCAGCTAGGGAGGTGAATTAACTACGCTGACTGGAGAATCCGTCCTGCCGTTGTCATGAGTGGCTACACCAGTGTTTCTCAAACTGGGGCCGCCGCTTGTTCAGGGAAAGCCCCTGGCGGGCTGGGCCGGTTTGTTTACCTGCCCTGTCCGCAGGTCCAGCCGATCGTGGCTCCCACTGGCCGCGGTTCACCGCTGCAGGCCAATGGGAGCTGCTGGAAGCAGCGGCCAGTACGTCCCTCGGCCCATGCCACTTCCAGCAGCTCCCATTGGCCTGGAGCAGCGAACCGCAGCCAGTGGGAGCCACGATCGGCCGAACCTGTGGACGGGGCAGGTAAACAAACCGGCCCGGCCCGCCAGGGGCTTTCCCTACACAAGCGGTGACCCCAGTTTGAGAAACACTGGGCTACACTGATTAACACTACAGTGGTGCAGCTACACCGGTGCAGCTATGCCACTGTAGTGTTTTAAGAGTAGACTAGCCCCGAGATATTCAATTATATTCAATGATATCAACGATACAGCAATATCATAAGATCAACCAGAATTCCTAAGCTGTGCATAGATTCCCCAAATCATCACACCGATACTGGGTATGGGGGCACTGTTAGGCCCCCATTGCCAGGCCAGGACCACCCACTCCCACTTCGTGGAATGCTGTATTATACCGTTCAGCCACTAGCTGGGACGGTGTGTAAAATACCCTATTTAAATGAACCTCTGCTATACCTGGCAGAGCATTAAAAGATCTTATGAGGAACACATCTGATGTGGCTAAGCAAGTTCAGTGACCAGTCTACAGAGGATACAGAAGAACATGACACCCAAAGCACCCAGCACAGCCTACAGCTCCTCCTTCCCCCTCCCGCCATCAGAAAACAGCTAAGTTAGAACCCTGCTCCCTCATGGCTTGCAGGCACAGCAACATCCAGTCCCACTCCTCAAGAACTGGGCCCCGGCGAGGTCTAGGGGCCACACCTGAGGACATAAGGGCCTGGGGGGCTCAGGAGCCTCGCAATATTGGGTTGGATAGAGGCAGCTGGTATGGGATTGGTGTCTCTGGGATGCGTTCCTTAATACACCCTCAGCACCTCTGGGTGCCTTTTTCTCAGATGGAACCAGAAGGCACTGGTTGGGGGTCTCCTTCACAGTAGGGGCAGGTAGCCATATTTGGCTGTCCTACCACTATTGCAAGTTGCTCCCATATCCTGGAGCAACATCTCTGGGAGCAGCAAATGGCTCCCCCGCCCCATCCTCTCACGCCCACTGAGCCTCTGTTTTGCAGCCAGTTCTATATTTTAAAATGAAAACAGATTATATCTCTGATCTGCAGAGGGCACCAAATAGTTTCACATCTGACTAAAGAGGACATTCATGGGGATGCTGTACCTGGTGTTTGTAGCTGTCAATCAGGAAGGAGCTTGCTCTCTAATGGCCATTGTGCTGTACAGGAGACAAAGTAGGAGTTGTTTTTCCTTTCATGAATGTATAAATTCCTTGATTTTCTTTTTTTTTTCCCCCTTCTTGCACTTGAACAGCAAGAGGTATTTCACTGAGCGGCAACATGATTTCCAACCAGGATGCCCTGCAGTGGTCCCAGCTCATGGTAATAGATAAGAAAGCTATTCACTTTTAATCAGCAGGAGAACTAGAAAGAGAGTAAAAGTGCTGCTGATTTTTTTTTTTCTCCCCAGACGGATGACTGCGAAATTTGCTGTTCACTTTGATTTCAGGGAGAAAAAATAGTCTTTGAATGTTTGACAAAAAACTCACTTTTAAAACAAAAAGACTTTATACATTTATATTTTTAACAACAAAAACAAAGCCCTATCTGATCCCATTTGATAAACCCAGAGACAGTTTGGAAGGATTTTTTTTTTCAAACTGAACTGATGCCAGTTCCGTAATCGTGTGTGAAATCAAGTCCCGTGTTGATAATGAATACTACACCCTGTGTGCTTACATTTCAGCCTGTGCTGGTTAATACCACTGAGGACTTCAATGACTCAATCCTCCTCAGCAACAGGAACAGCAATGGATTTTGTGAGCAAGTCTTCATTAAAGCCGAGGTCTTCTTGACATTAGGGATCATCAGCCTGCTGGAAAACATCCTCGTAATCCTTGCGGTGCTGAAGAATGGAAACCTACATTCCCCCATGTACTTTTTCCTGTGCAGCTTGGCAGCGGCAGACATGCTAGTGAGCATGTCAAATGCCCTGGAGACTATCATGATTGCAATCCTGAGCAATGGCTACTTGATCATTGATGACCACTTTATTCAGCATATGGACAATGTCTTTGACTCAATGATCTGTATCTCTTTGGTAGCCTCAATTTGCAACCTCTTGGTTATAGCTATTGACAGGTACATTACTATTTTCTACGCTCTTCGTTATCACAGTATCATGACTGTAAAGAAAGCCTTAGCTCTGATTGTGGTTATTTGGATTGCTTGCATAATCTGCGGCATCATGTTCATTGTCTACTCGGAAAGCAAAACTGTCATTGTCTGTCTCATCACCATGTTCTTTACCATGCTTCTTCTCATGGCCTCCCTTTATGTTCACATGTTCTTGTTTGCACGCCTGCATGTTAAACGGATTGCAGCCCTCCCAGTGGATGGGGTTCCTCATCAGCGGACCTGTATGAAGGGGGCTGTGACAATCACTATATTACTTGGGGTCTTCATTGTTTGTTGGGCACCTTTCTTCCTTCATCTCATCCTCATCATTTCTTGCCCCACAAACCCACACTGTGTTTGCTACACCTCACACTTCAACACATATTTGGTCCTGATTATGTGCAATTCAGTCATCGACCCCCTAATTTATGCTTTCCGGAGTCTGGAAATGAGAAAGACGTTCAAAGAGTTAGTATGTTGTTGTTATGGCATGAGTGTGGGACGGTGCATTCTGTAAATGTCCAGTTTTGTATTTGGTATGGAAAGGGTATACACACACTGGGTGTATGTATCTAAACTGAATCAGCAGCTCCACATTACAGCCTGTGAAGGAAGGAAGGGTACAGAAAAAATAAAAACAATAAAAAGAGAGATTTTACTTGATGTCTTTAGAAAGTTTTTCAAAAGGAAAAAGGGAAGGCGATTTATCATTTGCTGTTGCTTACACGGTGATAACAGAAGTGAAGCCAGAGCGTTCTGCAAAATAGCTCAGAGTTCAATCACTCTGAAAAAATTAATCTATTAAGTAAATGCTATATTAGACAGACTAATGTAATATTCTCTTTACCCTAGTGTTTTATTTTTATGCCATTGTCAACCAAGTCCGTATAATCTAAAGAGGCTATCTTGAGTGATAGCTACTGAAAGCTGTTCATTTCTAAGAGGAATCAGAAAACTGACAAGTAACAACGTGTTGTAGGTACCTTCACAAACATCTAAACAATCCAAAGAAAGGACTATATTGACACTTGTGCTGTTGCTTGTAAAGCAACTTAAGAGAATCTTTAACTGATGAAAGCAAACATTTCACCTGAGATGCTGAAATATTCCTTTAAGAAAACCAACGCAATTACATATTGTTTAAGCAACAGTGTGAACTAATCAACTCACTGCTAAGTTAAAGTGGTGTGATCTAACTAAGCATTTATACTCTTATCTGTGGTGTATGGACATCATATCACTGAAGTAACTTTGTAATTATAATATGTTGAGAAATGTATTGTTAGATCAATAAAGAAAATCACAGAAAGTCACCTTTTGATGAGAAGGTACCAATTAGATCTACTACTAGAGGGTTTCAAAGAAAACTTGGAATGAAACCTAGAAAACAGCTAAAATACATTGCACTTTGACTTAGCTTTTGTCTTATGCTGAGAAGTAAATGGAAACAGACTTTTTACAGACAGCAATTTGACTGGGAAAAACATTTGTCAGAAATAAAATGTGGAGGTAAAATACAATCTTCTTGGGGTGACGGATATGGACAGTGGGACTGCTTTGCTTTGTGCTTAGACTGGCTGTACATTGGTGTAAATGCATTGACTTCAGTGGAATGACTCCTGCTGATATGGAAGGAAAAATCAAATCCACTGTTTGCATAACTTTTTCAAACATTCTATGTGCAAGCTGGCAGCCTTTAAAAATGTGAAGCATGCTTTAAACTACAATATTTAAAAGTGGCCTGTGTTTTTCATAGAAGCAAAACGTATAAGTGACCTTCAAATAGTGTATGTCATTGAACGTACATTGTAAGTGTTTTCTATATACTATGATGGACAGGCAATATGGACAGACAATTCTAGATGTGAAAACACTGAATCATGCTGAAATTTTATATTACCTTTTGGTTCCTTTCAAATACTTTCTTACTGTAAAAATCAAGAACTATAGGCAAATAGAAACTGTATACAAGGCATATGCAAATAAACTCTGTTATATATTCTCTTCAGACATTTCAGAATCTATTGATTTGCCTCTTAGGAACCAATTTGCTTTAGTCTCAAAACACTTCATTAGTTTGTTTGTTGTTTCCTGGAACATTTTGCTGTCATTTATAGTGCTCTTGTCTAGGTTATTTATTTGATCACTATAGGCACTCAGCATCCAATGACCTCTGAAATATTACGATCTTTGTAAGTGTTTTCTTAGTTTAACTTTGTCTTATCTTTGCAATGGCTGCTGCGTCATACTGAGGCCTTGGCTACACTTACCAGCTAGTTCGACGGCTGGAAATCGAAGTTCTGGGTTCGACTTATCGCGTCTAGTCTGGACGCGATAAGTCGAACCCGGAAGTGCTCGCCGTCGACTGCGGTACTCCAGCTCGGCGAGAGGAGTACCGCGGAGTCGACGGGGGAGCCTGCCTGCCGCATGTGGACCAAGGTAAGTTCGAACTAAGGTACTTCGACTTCAACTACGTTATTCACGTAGCTGAAGTTGCGTACCTTAGTTCGAATTAGGGGGGGTAGTGTAGACCAAGACTGAGACCAGCTGGCACAACTCAAACTAAACTTTCTCAGAAAATGGGAACATTGTTGTTAATATTCCTAACACTAGCCTATTCTGTGAAACTTTATGTTCTATAGCTTGATTCGTTATGATATTCTGCCTCAGATTAGTGTGGGTTAAGCTCTTATTGTACCTGATGTACCTTTTCCTTTTAAACTGATTGTTGGTGACACTCATTTAATTTGTACTATGCTTTGCCTCTGACAGTCTGAATAAAGGCCTTTTTGAATTTGCTGACCAAAAAACTTACCTGTTGAATAAAATAATCTGAAGAAAACCCTGCTGAGAATTCTGCACTTTATATGTTACTGGATGGTAAACTCACTGTTTGGCAAGCAACTCTGGCTCCTATACTGCCTTCACTGAGCTGTGTGCAAATAAGAAAGACAATCTATTAGGCTTTTGCATCCAAGTTGCAAAAACATAAAGGGAAGAGCCACAGAGGGCTCATAAAGAATGGAAAAGAGACAGATTTACCCCCATTGCTTCTGTAAACCACTGGTGACTGTGTGGTACAGGTCTTCATGCCACTCATATGCCAACACACAGGTGATATGGGGCTGTGTCACAACTAGGAATCTTTAGTTCAAACCGCAGCCGCTTATACTTTTAGTTCTGGAAGTCCAGAGTTCGATCCCCGGAGTGCCAGCTGAAATGGTGGCCACCACACTTCCACTTGCCTTCTCTTCTGGCTCCTCCAAATCCTGCCAGTTACATAGACTAGGAGTAGGGTAAGGGATAGAATGTGAGCTAACAACCATAGCTCAAAGATCCATTGAGGGAAGTAGACTATTTCACTCATAGAACCATAGGCGCCGACTTTCCAAAGTACTGGGGAGTGCTCAACCCCTGGCTGTGCCCCAGGCCCCGCCCCCACTCCATCCCTTCCCCAAGGCCCCACCTAGGACTAACACCATCTAACACCAAGGGACCATGACAGCAGCCAAGGAATCAGGAATGAAAGGCTCTCCAGCAATGTGCCCTATATCAGGGTCAAGCAGGGGAAATGGCATAGAAGTCACTGGCCCGAGGGCAATCCCCAGTTAAGCCAGCGTTAAGTGGCTGCTCCAGGCTAGCAGATGTGAAAAGTGGCTGAAGCAAGAGCTCAGATGATCTAGATCTTTCGACAGAATGTGGTACAAATAAAACGTTGGGTGAACCCTGCTCATTTCCTTCCCATTGTCTCGAGCAGTAACACAACTAGGCCCACTGCCCTCAACAGAACTGCTCCCATAAGTGAATGGAGCAGGGTGTGGCCCTTTAGCTTAATTTAAAAAATAAAGTTCATGCAGCACAGAAGTCACAGCCCAGGAGAGAAGGCCAGGGCAAAAATAGCATCATGCCACCTCTGTCCCTAGTTCTGGCCTTGTCTAAATGGGTGCAACTCTGTTTAAATGAACTGAGTTGGGCCTGCTCATCCCAGGGCTGAATACAGTCCTTCGTATATTTTTAAAAGTGCCATTCTTCTAGGCCCTTATGCAACATACTTAGTTTGAAGCTTTTTAAGTGAGGAGGTAACGTTTCACACCGTTTTATTCTAAAGCAGGGGGTCTCAACCTTTTTCTTTCTGAGCCTCCCCCCGCCCCCCCAACATGCTATAAAATCTCCACGGCCCACCTGTGCCACAACAACTGTTTTTCTGCATATAAAAGCCAGAAACAGCATTAGGGGGTAGCAAGCAGGGTAATTGCCCAAGACCCCACGCCACAGGGGGCCTCATGAAGCTAAGTTGCTCAGGCTTCGGCTACAGCACTGGATGGTGGGGCTTGGGCCCTGGGCTTCAACCCCATGCGGTGGGGTTTGGGCTTTCTGCCCTGTGCCTCAGCAAGTCTAATGCCAGGCCTGCTTGGCGGACCCAGTGAAAGTTGCTTGCGGCCTCCCAGGGGGCCCCAGACTGCTGGTTGAGAACCACTGTTCTAAAGCACCGAGTAATGTTACTTGTCCACCCAATCCCACAAGAATATTTTTCATCATGGTGAAAAGTTATCAGAGTAAATGAAGGAGCAACATTTGTGAGATGGGGAGAAAAGAAAATCTGTTGCTAAATTCTAATATCACTTTTAGCTACTCCGGGGCAGATCCCCAGCTGGTGTAAATCATCAGAGCTCCACTGAAGTCAATGAAGGTAGGACAATTTATACCAGCTGAGCATCTGCCCTCTTTGTTTATAGAAGTGCTTTTATAGTCACAGTAGAAGGTGAACACTCTCAGAGCCTTAGTCCTTAAGCAGACGGCAAAGTGTGTTCATATGGAGACATGCTGTTTACCTAGTAAAGTCGATGAATGCTGGACTGAGCAATGGCATGAGAAACACCGGAGCAAGATTATATCCATTACATATAAAAACTCTGTTTCTAACTTATTGATTTACTGATCCAGAGTTCTGCAGGAAGAATCACAAATGTGCAAGCCTTCTCTGAGCCTTGCATCTTTCATTTGGATCTCTTAGTTGAAAGAGGTATAAACACTCATGTAGTCAAATAGATGGATCTTTAAATACTTGGGATCACAAGTTATTCCAGCAAAATGACTCAATAAAGCATATTATGTAACATACCTCTGGACCTGCCACTCATATAATAGTATTTAGCTTTTATATTCCACTTTCCGTTCATAGATCTCAAGACATTTTACAAAGGAAGGTATCAGTATCCTCACTTTACAAATGGGGAAACTAACGCACAGAGTACTGAAGTGACTCACCCAAGGTTATTGGCCAGCCCTAGAACCATGGCTAGAACCCAGATCCCCAGTCCAGTGCCTAATCCCCTGGACCATGAAGCTTTAGTGCCTCATCAACCAATCTAAGTTGTGTTGGGACCAGGGTTGGCCCTTACTCTCAGCAAGCCATAACTGGCTCTCTGACACACCTCCTGTGCTGGCACAGGAGAGAATATACCCCATTATCTTGAGTGTAATACAAATGTCATGTTCAGAAAGACTTTAGATGAAAGGCACAGGGGATATACAAAGTTCTCAAAGCATTTCACAAATGTTAGTTAGTAAAGCCACCGGCACACATTCCTGTGAGGAACATACTGGTCTGCTCATTTTCAAGGTCACAAATTTTAACCCGTGTTTCAAAATTACACAGCAAGTCGGTATATACATGGAGCTAGGAAGATGACAGAGGTGTCTTGGTGCCAAGTTCATAGTTTTAACTGACATGTACAAGGAGAGATCACTAATCAGATAATAGTACAGTATTACAGGTACTGCTCGTTTAATAATTTTATTAAGATGATGTTAAAAAAAATAGTGAACAGAGTTTGAGCATAGACGTTTCTGGTTATCAGGGAATAACATACAGATTATCGAGGGTGCAAAGTTTGGTTTAAGATCAGGTGGCATGAGGAATACATAATCTGCAATATCCCCGATTGGGGGTAAAAGGTTGATGGGTCAAAGTACAGGCATTGAGATATGAGGGTATGAAGTTCATAGAGTGGCTATGTTCGGGTGTGGAGTATAATGAGTGGATATGATGATGAGGATGGATTGACCCTCATTTGGTGAGATTTAATGTTCAGGGAGTTTATGGTTCCAGTTCATATGATCCAACGGAGAAGGTCACTTGGTCCCTTTCGCGTAGTTATTCATGGCTGCATTGATGAGTTTACCATTAAGTTCAGAGTTTGCACTGAAGGATGAAAATAAGCTTTACTGCATTAGCGCCACAGCATAAAACAAAGTCTCAAATACCCTAAACCTGCATGAGGAGGAGGATTTTATCCTTTTTCCTTATTTAAAATTTACTTTCCCCAAAGTACCAAGCAGCAGCAAAGCTTGTTCCAAATCCACTATAAGTAACCAAGCATTACTAGCATCACTGGCCCTTAATATCCAGTAGGTATTTTACTTATAATTTAAATTAAAGTGAAGGGCTGCTGTCCTGTCCTCCACTCTGGTGGCACATAGTGGGTCTGTCACAGAGTAGGTACACCCCATCACGGGGTGTCGGATTGTGGGGGTTATCAAAATGGTAGCTCAATAGCCTAGATCTAGATGGCAGCCTACAGCTCAGGGCAGTATGGCCCAATGGCCAGAGTCAGTAAGGCGTTCCTTCCACTCAGGGCAGCACAGCCTAGGGCCCAAGTCTCTTCAGGGGTCATGTGGCTCAGGATAGTATGGTCCAATGGCCAAAGTCTGTGGGGCTGGCCCTCTGGACAGGGCAGCCCAAGTCTATGTAGGAGCCTTGCAGTTCAGGGCAATATGGCCCCGTGGCCAGAGTCAGTGAGGTAGTCCTGCAGTTAAGTTCGCTCCTCTGGGCTTCAGCTACTCCGGTGGTGGGGCAGCCAGGGTAGGGGTCCCAGCCGAGGGCCCTAGGGAACTGGTGCTTCTATAATCAGCTTTGGACACCTGATACTACAGTCCCATTCCCTGGGTCACTTCCATGGCCGGCTCCAGGGTTTTGGCCGCCCCAAGCAGCCAAAAAAAAAAAAAAAAGCTGCGATCGCGATCTGCGGCGGCAATTCGGCGGGAGGTCCTTCGCTCCGAGCAGGAGTGAGGGACTGTCCGCCGAATTGCCACCGAACAGCTGGACGTGCCGCCCCTCTCCGGCCTGGCCGCTCCAAGCACCTGCTTGGTAAGCTGGTGCCTGGAGCCAGCCCTGGTCACTTCCTACCCTTCCTTTCAGCAATAGTAGTGTCACGGCCTCTACTGTCTTTCCTCCGTCAGTGTTGGCTGGGGGTCCGCTGGAGTCTTAACCCAGTTGGCTTCTGTGTCCTGGAGCTCTGGCAGTCTCCCAGCAGGTGCCTGCAACCCACATCTGTTCTCAGCAGTGGCCAGCCCAGATTGAGGTGAGCTACTCCCTTTTATACTCTGGTCTCAGTTGGAACATGCCCAGCAGCGGTGGGTGTGTGATTTACTCAGCCTACAGTGTGTGGTTAACCCCTGCTGACGTGGTGCAGAGTAGGTACACCCCGTCACAGGGTGATAACCATGTGGGGATATCTAGAGGTGTCCCAGGGCATGAAGGGTGTGCCCATACCACTCTGGATTGCAATATAGCCCACAGGTAACTTTGGTAAGGCTGACATGAAATAGAGCAGCCCCAAAAGCTGCTCTAATTTATGCTGGGGACCACATCAGTCCCCAGCCAGGCATAAAGGTGGCTTTGCCTATCTTCCCCTAGGCTACCCTTTATGTGTGACACTTCTTATGAGGCACAGCACAGAATCTTTCTGTCCTAGAGTTTTTCTAATCTGAAGTATTAGGCACAGGGTAAGAACATAGATAATTTCTTCTCTCCGGAGACCAGATCTCTATGGTCTTGGATCTTCTGAATAAATACCTGCAGAGGAGTTAGTTAATGTATTTAATTTTAACTTGGAAGAAACCTATCAAACTTATATAATGAAAAGCAATTTTTAAAAAGAGTATGGGTCACATAATTCATACCTTGAAGGGAACAAAAACACGTTTAGTACAGCTTGTTATGATAACGTTATGAAAGTTCCTTTGTGTTCTTAGCTGAAGAATATTATTAGATCAGTCATATGCTGAAATTTACTGATGCTCAATCTCTCTATGTTGTAAACCCTTTATCATCACTCCTGTTTTCTCTTTTCTTTTTGGGCTGGAGTGATTGGTGGATCAAGGCACTCCAGTAACCTGAATGGCAACAGTATTACAGAATAAAGACTCTTCAACACAATTTGTGTGGGCAGCTTTGTCTGTCACAAGCAGCTGGAGAGGTCTGGTCTTAAAGCAAGATCTGGTAAAACAAAATATTCTTTGGGCTGGTCTACACTGGGGGGGGATCGATCCAAGATACGCAACTTCAGCTACACGAATAGCGTAGCTGAAGTTGAAGTATCTTGGATTGAATTACCTGGGGTCCAGACGGCGGGGGATCGACGGCCGCGGCTCCCCCGTCGACTGCGCTACCGCTGCTCGCACTGGTGGAGTTCCGGAGTCGACGGTGAGTGCGTTCGGGGATCGATATATCACATCTTAACGAGATGCAATATATCGATCCCGGATAAATCGATTGCTACCCACCGATACGGCAGGTAGTGAAGACGTACCCTTTTTTTGGTGTTTGTGTAAGCAGAGTCAGGATAAGCTCTACCCTGACATCTGGTGGTGAATTATGGCGAGGGTGGAAAAGAACTTCAGGGGCTGATCTTGTTTTCATAGGCACACCCACCCGCCTAGCCTGGGACAACAACAACTGAAAGTAGTTCATTTTGCTGGTGTGGGATCCCCAGTTTCTCTGTTATTGGGGCAGGAACAATGAAGTGTTGTTACCCTGATTCTGTGAATCAAGGCCAGTGGAACTGTTGTATGACAGAGGGACTCACCAGTAACTAAGTAGCACTCGCTAGACAAGAGTCATGGGTTACAAAACCCAGTGAATTGAGAGAGATTGGGGATAGGTGTACTTGGTGGTATGGGCTCCTTTTGAGGGCCTGGAACACCAATTGCACTACCCCCTCTCTCCACTGTTAAATAGCAGAGTTAAGTTTGCTTCCATTAGGAGTCTAGCTAGAAGTTGCTGAACAGAATTCACTTTGGGCCAATGGTGCACCAGCACTGTGGCTCTCCTACTACAAGCTGAAATCACTAAAAGAGCTAAAGTTGCTGAGCTGAGATCACTGAGTGCTGTGTTAACCAGTGGGGGAGCCTGAAGATATATTGCTAAGCAGCTGGCAGAGCCGAGCAGTTTGTGGGACGGTTGGAGCAGCCCATGGAACAGCGAGCAGCGCAGAGCGGAGCTGAGCCATTTGCGGGGGCAGCTCGAGCGGTTCATGGGACGGCTGGTGGAGTGGAGTGGCTGGCAGAGCTGAGCAGTTTGTGGGATGGTTGGAGCGGAACAGGGAGCAGAGCGGAGCAGTTTGTGGGGACGGCTGGAGGAGCGGCGCGGCTGGTAGAGTGGAGCCATTCGTGGTAAATGCTGCAGCAGAACTCCACGGAGAGGTGGGGCAGTCGGCCTTGGACCACGTAAGGTGCCCTTTAACATCCTGTGTGCCCCCCCCCATTTCCACGCAGGCTGGGGGGGTAAAACTTTGCAGATAAACTTTTGAACTCTGGATGGCACTGACCAGGGACAGAGACTTTGGGGTGATTGGACTTAAGACCCTGAGGGGAAAAGGACACTGCCAAACTTACTTGGAGGTGGGTCTTTTGCTCATGGTTTGTGTTATGAATCCTGTTTATGGTGTTTCCCCAATATAATGCCGCATTGTTTCCCTCCTTTATTAAAAAGCTTTTGCTACACTCAGACTCCGTGTTTGCGAGAGGGGAAGTATTGCCTCCTACAGGGGCATGGGGTAATTGTCCCAGGTCACTGGGTGGGGGCTCGAGCCGGTTTTGCATTGCGTTATTGAAACGGAACCCCTAGATACTGAACCCGGCCCTTGTTGCTGCCAACTCAGAGGGGCAGAAGGGTTACATTTGTGTGAGCTATGTGATATGTCTGACGGTCGAGGCTGTGAGTGCAAGGCCAGAAATGTGGAAGCGTTCAGAAAGCAGGATTTTCAGGGAGGCAGAGACAATCCAGAAAAATACATCCTTGACCATCAGAACTGTCACAACATTTTGAATGGATTAATGAAAAAGCATTTGATAATTTATTTTATCTCCACACATGTATTCATGCTGAGAACTGGAATTCAATGGGCATGAACTGATCACCACCTTGTGTCAGGAAGAAACATTTGCCCCCATTTCCCTCTATGTGTCTGTGCTGCACCTCGCACAATGAGAATCTGATCTCTGTTGGGGCAGGGACTGTCTCTTACTGGGTCTCTGCAGCACCTGGCCCAGTGAGAACCTGATCTCCACTGGGGCAGAGACTACAATTCACTGTGTGTCTATGCAGTGCCCAGAAAAACAGTGACAAATGTACAGTATTTTAAAAAGCGTGACCACGCATAGGCAGTTGGAGAGCTGAGACCACAACCCATCATGCTGACCAGCATAGTCTCATTGTTTCCTTGTGCTCGACTGTCTATATTCACCTGCTGTCTCTTGTCTCATGCATGGATTGTAAGATGTTTGGGGCGGGGACCATTTTTCTGCTCTGTGTTTGTACAGCACCTAGCACAGTGAGGCCATGACTGGGCCCTCCTAGGCGCTACAGCAATAAAATAATAAATAATAAGTGGCATTGCACAAATAGATACATCATTTGGATTTTCCATCTTCATCTGAAATCCCTGGTATTAACCCCAGTTGGAGCAAAATGAGTAGATTACATGATTCATTGGCATGTTCTGGTATGGTAATGGATCATCTAAGCCAGTGGTTCCCAAACTTGTTCCGCCGCTTGTGCAGGGAAAGCCCCTGTATACCTGCCGCATCCACAGGTTCGGCCGATCGCGGCGCCCACTGGCCGTGGTTCACTGCTCCAGGCCAATGGGAGCTGCGGGAAGCGGCAGCCAGTACATCCCTCGGCCCGCGCCGCTTCCAGCAGCTCTCATTGGCCTGGAGCAGTGAACCACGGCCACTGGGAGCCACAATCGGCCGAACCTGTGGATGTGGCAGGTAAACAAACCGCCCCGGCCCGGCAGGGGCTTTCCCTGCACAAGCGGCGGAACAAGTTTGAGAACCACTGATCTAAGCCATGAGTTAATGGCAGAGAGGCAGATCCTCAGTTGATATAAACTGTCATAGCTCCACCAGCTCAGGCACTGCCCCAGATAATTTTGAATTTTCAAGTTTGGGCTTTTGCAATTTTAATTTAATTTAAATTGAATATACTTTATTTTGTTTCTTTTATAAAAAGGGGTGCATGTCGTATAGGAATCTATTCCAGTCTTTCTTGTAATTACATAGAAAGTATGCAATATTGAAAGTTAGGTTTATATAGCTGATGAAAGAGAACAGTTTCTGACCAACTTACTGCCTGTGTTTTTTCAAAATGTACATCGGCATTAAACAGCCAAAGATACTCATGAATCACATCAGGGACCCCCAAGTCTCCTGCCAGAATTTATGCATTGTTTCTTTTAAACAATTTTATTTAAGAAATGCAGTGAGTCAAAATGAATAAGCCCAACCACCCACAAGTCCAGAAAATCCCACAGCTCCCTGCTACCTTTAAAATATTCATCAAATGTATTAGGCATAGTGTAGCATGCTATGAAGAAACTTCAGATTCCCCCACAAATGTCAAGTATACTCTCAGTATCCATATATGAGCATAATTATTGCTGGTACCTCTCTACTGTATTATATATCCTACCATTAGTGCACTATTGTGGTTGAGAAATCAAACACTCAGAAGTCCAAGAGCGGCACAGCCATTTCTCTGTGATTACAACAGATATAATGGGAATCATCATGGCACTCTTTCAACACACTACAAATGTAATAATCTTACCTGCAAGAATGTGCACTGGGAGTAAATCATAATTGAACTACAAAGACAGAAGACAAATGTGGCAGATTTGGAGCTATTTTGTAATAATTTATGGCTAATGCATATTGACCTGATTATTGGACTACATTGGTTTAATTTTACAGGAGTCTGTCTGGAAGAAAAGACAGGAGGGAAAAGAATGGCTCAAGATAAGCCTCCTCTCAGCAAACACTTAAGAGTTGTTAAGGGACAATGGGAGAACTATTAGGTGTGATGATTTGCCTCCTCTCCAGCTAACTCACAAAACTAGTTTTGGATAGGACAGGAAAAAGACCCAGGAAGACAGAAGGACAAAGGAACTATGGCAAGATAAAAAAAGGTCGCTCACTCAAGAGAGGGGGTTGGTTGTTTGAGGGAACCAGACTCATGCATAGATACCACTGAGATACCACCACTTGGCGGGATCTGAAGAAGTTGGGCCTGTGTTGCCATCAGAGGTGGTAAGACTTAGGTAAGAACAATGTGTGTATGTTGTTTTCAAATCCTTTGTCTATAAATGCTTTCTATACAATAAACAGTATGTTGGCTTTCAGAAGGCTGTCTGATCACTGAATGCCACTGGTCACAGACTCCCGAAGGGAAGAACCACAGGGATCAAACTCATGGACCTGCTGGATTAGTATGGTTGATACACAGGGCATTGTAGCCCAGGGCCTAAGGGCTGGTCTACATTACACAGTTAGATCAACATAAGGCAGCTTATTTCAACCTATTTATATCGGTGTCTACACTACAGCCTTCCTCCTGCCTGAGGCTACGTCCTCACTACGGGGGGGGGTCGATTTAAGATACGCAAATTCAGCTACGTGAATAGCGTAGCTGAATTCGACATATCCGAGCCAACTTACCCCGCTGTGAGGACGGCAGCAAATTGTGGAGTACAAGCGTCGATTCGGGGATCGATTGTTGCGTCCCGACGAGACGCGATAATTCGATCCCCGAGAGATCGATTTCTACACGCCGATTCAGGCGGGTAGTGAAGACGTAGCCTAAGTGCCCTACTACACCGACATAACAAATCCACCTCCACGAGAGGCATAAAGCTTATGTCGGTAGAGTTAGGGCAAGGCAGTGTCTGTGTAGACACTGTATGACTTACATCTGCTGTTGGCTGTCTTGTCAATTTCATGGCAGGAGCCCAGCTGCCCCCCTGCTCCCTTGCAGAGCTGGACGACTGGACCCCACTCCCAACTGGGAGCCGGGGCAACAAGACCAGGCGGTGCCCCCCCCACCCCTTGACAAGGCTACCTGGCTCCTGGAAGGGAGTGGGGGGAAAGAAGCCCTAGGCAACTTCCCCCCACACCTCACTCCTGGCAGGGAACGGGAAGGTGAGAAGCCCCAGGTGGCTTCCTCCCCCCTCCAGTCAGGGACCATTGACCGGAGGGGGAGGGGCAGCCCACCGCAAGCCCAGGAGCCTGTGGGGCAGTCAGGCTCCCAGCAGGGAGCTGCCAGTGGAGCTTAGAGACTAGGCTCTCAGCTCCCCACGCTGACCCTCTCAGGTCAGTGGCAGCGCTCCTGGTGAGGACATGCATCACTGACCCAAGGAGGGTAGTGTGGACATGCACCACATCAGTAATTACTGCATGTCAATATAGGTTGACTTACCTTTCTAGTGTAGACATACCCTAAGAGTGGGCGAATTGTGGAATTCCACTTCAGAATAGGGAAAGGTAGAAGCTGACACCTGCGGGGGTGCACCAGAGAGACCAAGAGGGGAGAGAAGTGCAGCTAGCTCTGAAACTATCACAACAAGATTTGAACCGTATCTATTGGTCTACCCAGATACTTAAAAGGCCTCCCACTGGTATCTGAGCATTGAATACTGCTAACAAGCCGCCCCTGTACCAATGGAAGTAGGTTAGAAATCACAGACAGTGAGGACTGTGGAATCGAGGAACGCAGGAACTGCTGTATTGGATCAGATTAGGAATTTTGCAGATCCATACCAGGATGTGGCATAAGTGCCACAATCTAAACTCATATGTTTTAGGTGGGGTCTGGGGGCTTTGTCCATCAGTCTAGCTTTAACATGTGTGGCAACAGACTTATTTTTACACGATACTTTGGCATATGCCTAACTGTAAGTATGTGGCCAGTCCCATTGATTTCAAGGGTGTTCTAGATCTGTGCTAGTTGTCACTGTTCAAAGTGGCCTACCTTTAATGACAGGAATACCCCCAATGACTCCAATAGGACAACTGGTCACACATTCACTTCAGCATGTGCTTAAATATCTTGCTGATTCATGATTTATAAGCACCATAGTGCCTCTGTTGCTTTGCTGACCAGCAAGGCTTTTTGTGTAAGATCCATCTATCAGGCTGTGTTACAAGCTTGTGCTTTTAATTCCAATAACGCGCAGGGGACCAGAGAAATCCTTTGTGTCTTTAATCCTCTGCCTAAAAAAGGACTCCTACTATGCTACTCTCGTTTGAGCCCTCCTCGAGGACCAATTTTTTTTAGGGTGCCCAGTAACAAAGAAGTAAAGAAACACCTACCTGGAGCTATGCAGAATGACAGCTGTTCTGTTGCTCACCTGCCCCTGCTATCACATGATTTCTTGTGTGAGTTTGCTTACTGAACACATCCATCTTAGGATCAGACAGCCTGGGTATTTAAGTGCTTGTCCATCTTTAGAAGCTGCCATATTGGAGCAACAGAACCCAAAGAAGCCATCACAAAAAATGAGCTGATAACTGAGACAGTGAAAAGGCGCCTCGGAAGAAGTCAGTCCAGCTGACTCTGCATAAGTTATTGTGGTTATGAGAAGGAAAAATGGCTAATTAGCATGCATCTCATCCAGGCTCCATATTATGCCTGGTTAGGATTCTGCATGAATGTCAGCGTGTATGGAATAAAGCTGCAGACCAAGAAAAGCATCCAATCAGGATTCAGAATTAGCTGATTAGGAAATAAAGTGCTTCCTCAGCTATTAAACAGCTGTGGACGACCCTGTAGGGCTGTTCTAACTGCAAACACACTTAACACTTTCAACACTTTCTCAATACAGATCCAAGCACAGCACTGTTTTCTCCATAATAATATGAGAAAAACAGATGAAACAAGTACCTTCCGTTTAGCTTTTGAAAGGATAGCAGGTATTTGTAATAACGTTTTGCCCTTCCATAGCAACTTTCATTCAAGGAGCTCAATATGCTTTTACAACATAATTAATTAAACTATTTAAATTAATTATCATCTCAGTTTTATAGATAAATAAACTGAGGCACAGTAAGGTCACATGACTCGCTGAAGACCAACCACTGACTGAATGGTCAAAACCAGGAATGGAACCCCACAGTCCTGGCTCCATATCCCTTGCTCTCACCACTATACCCTACTTGCTAAACATGTTTATTAATTTGTCGTCTGTCTACGTCTGTTCCAGCTTCCTATGTTTGTACAGTGCCTAGCACAGTGGGTCCCTACCTCCTGGTCAAAGCCCTGAATACAAATTCAAATTCAAAGCCCTGAATACAAATAAATAATATTCTTTCTGGCACACCATTTCATGAGTCATTTACAGCACCTTCGGTTGGCAATCTGCAACTACACATTTCCCTGGGCAAACTCACTAAGATAAGACAAAATTATATGGGAAAATGCCATGTTCCCTAGCATATTTCCATAGAATAATGTTGCCGTATGTGATCACCATACACACATTTTATAACTAATAAAAAGTGACAAAGGAGATCACGCATGCTTGGGCCAGAATTTTCACTGTCATCTGCTACAATAGCACATAAAAGTATTTGTAGGGGGACTGTAATTTGTAACTTGAATAGTTTAATATTACAGGAGTACTTGTGGCACCTTAGAGACTAACAAAGGTTCTTTTTACGGATACAGACTAACACGGCTGCTACTCTGAAACCTTTAATATTACAGGCAGGGCTGGTCTATCATTAAGGTTGCCTGACACTTCATGTTATGAGACCTTGTTTCCAGTTTTGTATTACTTTGCCAAGCTATAACTATGTGGGCTGAAATTTTCCGTATTGGGTGTCTCCCTCAGGCTGAATTTTATTTTATTCTTCTTTTTTTAAGTCAAAATGATTCCGCCATTACCAAGACAGGGTAAAATACGTTGTTTAGCCATGTTCAAAGAAAATTCTTGAGATCTTTTCTTTGAATTGCTCTAGTGCTTCCATGCTTTGAACAGAAACTTGAAATTTGGCTGGGGAAGGGGGCATGCTTTGCGTAGGGATTTGCTTTTAGCAGTTTAGCTGTCCCCATGAAAATCTGTCCAAATTTGATCAAGTTATAAGCCTTCGACATACTGCAGTTTGCACATGCTCAGTAGAGCCTTACTAGATCTTAACAGCTAAAATCTCCCAAGCATCCTCACTAAGCATGTTCAGGCCTCTCATAGCTCCTATTGCTCACTAGACTGCACATGAACCATCCCCACAACGGAGTACGCTCCATCCCCTCACAGCTTCTAGCAGGTGCCCAGACTGCAGATGTGCAATCCCCACAGAACAACTGAGTATGCTCCTGCCCAGTGCTGCAGTGGTGGGCTCTGAGGACTTTCTCTGTAACTGATGCTCCAGGTTGGGGTAAGGCCAGATGCATGAGTCAAACTGAGAGCAAGGAGCCTGTCTTGCTTGTGATCTCACTGGCACTCAGGTATCATGGAGAAGAAAGCTGTCTGATTCAAATACAGTGGGCACAAAAGCAGGAACGGGGGCAGGGGGAGAAACAGATTGGGACCAGAAGTCTGGTGAAACTGAGCCTGGGGTGTAGAACCTATACTGAGAGGGCCAGGAGACTGGGAGCCAGGGGGAATCCTGAATTAGATGCTTTTCTTGGTATGCAGTATGCAGCTTTTTTCCAGGCATGCTGATACTCATGCAGAATCCTAACCAGCCTAGATGAGATGAATGCTAATGAGCTGGGACTGGGCTGGCAAGAAAACTAGGATTGGAAGCCTGAGACTAGTTGGGCAGGGATTCTGGGACTGGTGGTGTAAAGAGACTGAGAGCCACGTGGGGGAAAGACTGGGATTAGGAGCCAGTGAGGGAAGCAGGATGGATTGGGAGCTATTTGGCTGGTAGTAGGGAACACTGAAATTGGACAAGGAGCTGGGTGGGGACTAGTACTGACTGAACAAGGAGAGTGGAACTATGAATGAGTGGGAGGGACAGGGAGGAGGAGAGACAGATCTGACAGTGCTGGCATACTAGGGGGAGAACTAGGACTGGCTTGGGGAAGAGACTGGGACAAGGAGCTAGGGAGGAGGTGGGGAAGAATGAGATTGGATGAAGAGCCTGGAGAGAGAGACTAGGACTGAGAGCCAGTTAAGGGGAAGAGGAGAGACAGATCAGATAAGAATTGGGAGGGGTGACTATAACTATAACTGGCTGGTCAAAGAGACTGGGACTGGGAGAGACTGGGACTCAGACTGCAATCCTTGAGGGGGAGATTAGGACTGGCTGAGCAAGGAGACTGGGATGAGAAGCCTGAGGAGTAGAATCTAGACTGGCGAGTTGAGGAGAATGGGCCTGGGACAAGAAACCAGAGGTGAAGATGAGATAGGACTGGGACAGAGACTGGTTAGAAGGCACGGGACAGAAAGAATCAAGCTTGGGAGGAACAAGCAGACGAGTCTGTGGCAAGTAGGCACGCTCCCCTCCAGAACCTGGAATGGAACCCAAGATTCCTGTGTCTCCTCATCATTCCTCTGCTGTCAGCAAATATCTGCAAAACCCAATGGCAAAGTGTATGTCCCATCCCCACTTCCACAGAGAGGAGGAAAAACAACTCCTGCTGTCAGTTACTCCATCAGCTCTAATGGCAGATGCTGTCTATGCAGTGGATCCAAAGGCTCCAACCCTGATTAACCATGTGGGTGTCAATATGATGCCATGTGATGGAACTTCTGTTTTTTCGGTTTGCTTTTTAAAAAAAATATAGGAAATTGTACACAAAAAAATACATGAAAAATATTTCTGTTTGAAATTTCAGCAGCAAAAAACTTGGAAATGCCAGAATGAAGGCGGACTGTGAAATATGTCATGATGAGAAGAACTGAATTTTCTGGCTTTTTACTGAAGGCTATGGGAAAGTTGCTAAAAAAAAAAAAATCTGGTCCTGTTCTAACTAATAAAGTGTATCTATGATGAATACTAGAGTTGTACAAGCTTGATAAATGTCACATTACATCCAAAACACTACATTAAAAAGAACATTAAGGTTGAAAATTTCAGCACTCAAAAGTTAGGAAAGACCAGAATCAAGGTTGCCCAGGCAACCTTAATTTGGTCCTGTTATGCATATGCATTGAGAATGTTTAATTACATGATCACATGCTACTTTTTCCAGAGGACTCGCGGCCTCATTCAGTGCAGAGAATGCACCTGCTTTGGGATAAATTAGGGTTGTCTAGTCTAGGAAGCAGTTGTAAAGGAAGCACAGTTTGACACATTAAAATGGTATCACAGCCAAAGGAAAAGGAACCTACAACACATCCTCCCCTTCCTCTCATGTGACATAGCAAGACAATGTTTTGCAGTGCTCAAGAGCTTTTATTTTTTACTGTTGAAAAGAAAGCATCCACAGAGTTGTTGCAGAAGCTGGAAGGTGTATAGTGAAAGACAGGTGATCACAGAAAGAGAAAGGAGGTTCGCATGGTTAAGGCAGTTGAATGCTGCCTTGGAGAATTGGATTCTATCCCTGCCTCTTCCATGGGGTTCTGCTGTCATGCTTATCAAGTCACTTAAAACAAACTTTTCAAACGCGGTCACTACTTCTGTGGTTCTCATTTTACGGGGGCCCAGTTTGCGACTTTGACGCCTGATTTGCTGAGCACTGACACTGCAACTAAAGTCAATGGGAGCTTGCTTGAATATATACAGTACTATATCAGGGGTCGGCAACGTTCGGCACGCGGCTCACCAGGGTAAGCACCCTGGTGGGCCGGGCCAGTTTTATTTACCTGCTGACGCGGCAGGTTCGGCCGATCGCGGCCCCCACTGGCCACAGTTTGCCGTCCCAGGCCAATGGGGGCGGCGAGAAGCCGCGGCCAGCACATCATTCGCCCATGCCGCTTCCCGCCGCCCCCATTGGCCCGGGACGACGAACCTCGGCGAGTGGGGGCCGCGATCGGCCGAACCTGCCGCGTCAGCAGGTAAATAAAACTGGCCCGGCCCGCCAGGGTGCTTACCCTGGCGAGCCGCGTGCCGAACGTTGCCAACCCTGTACTATATTGTGCTAACTACTCTGAAAAAATCTGGTCTTTGGTGTCTTACATTCAGCACCCATGATTAGTGGATATTTTTTACTTTAATCTTTCTCTGTGCCTCTGCTCCACATCTGTAAAATGGAGATATTAGAGCTGGTCAAGAAAAAAATGTTTAAACAGTTCGCTGTCAGAAAGTACTGTTTGGATTAAACTCTTTTTTTTAAATAATGATTTCAATAAAATTTCCTGAGGAAACAAATATTTAAGTGAAAAAATTCATTTTGGAAAATTTCATTTCAGAAAAATTTCATTTCAAAATAAAATGTATGTTTTGAAATATATTTTATTGTGCTTTCCCCCTATTTTATATTGTTTTTATCATTTTTACATTATTTCTTTACATGTCAGTGTAGTAGCACATCATATGGCATGTTGTATCATGTCAAGTGAATGTCATTTGTAGCAGGGTGCTGGTGCAAAAGCACCTAATTAGCCCCTGCCCAGTCAGCTCCAATCAGGGGAAACAGATTGGGACTGATGGAAAAGGCCTGATGCTGGCCTGAGGATTGACAACACCTGCTGGCCTGACAAGTCAAGGGCTATAAAGGCTGGGAGGTAGCCAGAAGGCTGGGGGCAGTCAGGGAGAAGTCACTCATGGAGGCCTCCTAGCTGAAGGCTGACTCTGCCTGTAAAGGAGATGACTAGTCCTGCAAATTTTGTATATAGATAGACACTGGTGGTGAGAGAACCTTATATAAATAAAGAAACGGGTGTTTCACAACCCTAAAGCCTCTCTGAGCCTTATTGGAGGCAGCAAGAGGGCCCCAGGAAGAGGGGAGGGGTGTGAACCCTGTTACACATTGTATGGCATGATATGTTATTGAACGGAAGAGAGAAAGAGTTCAAACAACCTTTCATAAAAGCTACTCAAGAATGTTTAATTGGCCAGGAAGGTGGATGAGGTGCAGACAGCATACTATGTGGTACCCAGCCACAATAAATGAAACTCTTGAATGCTGACAACAAAAAGTCAGAATCCAATTGACATGGGGTAAGTCTGAAGCCATTTAAAATAAGTGTATCCATTTCTTCACAATCCCTGTCAACTACTAGTGTAATTTTCTTGCACATTTCTGAGAACAGGAGCAATGATATGTAAATAGCTCTTCTTTCAGATAGAGACTGGTAATGATCATTGTACTGGCAGAGGACCAGAACAATCCCTGTAAACTGTTATTCAACCATTAGCTGCCAATTATTAGCTAGTAAAGCCTTGGTTTTCACATTGTGCAGCCTGTGCCTAGCAAAACACTTCAAACAAATAGTTTATAATTGAAGGCTATGCATCAGCATAGGGGCACTAAACAAGCATATTTCTGATCAACTTTTCTACAATTCTTTATGCATAATGTCTACTGAAAGGCAAGCCTTGGGAGCTCAAAACCTATTGTGTACCTACGTTAGCAGCGGCAGCTCCAGGCACCAGCGCTCCAAGCGTGTGCCTGGGGCGGCAAGCCGCCGGGGGTGCCCTGCCGGTCCCTGAAAGGGTGGCAGTCAGGCTGCCTTCGGCAGCATGCCTGTGGGAGGTCCGCTGGTCCCGCGGATTCGGTGGCAATTCGGCGGTTGGTACGAACCCCCAATTACATGAGCATTCATGGCCTGCTATACAATTTCCATACCCAGATGTGGCCCTCAGGCCAAAAAGTTTACCCACCCCTGCATTAGATCATTACAGTACATTTTTATAATGTGATGTGGTCAAATATTTAAACAGATAGTGTGTCATTCAGCACAGCAAAAGGATGCAAACTATGCTCTTAAATTTAGGAAATGTATTTCCACCTTTACTCCCTGCTCTTATATTTTCAGGTTGGCAATTTGACATAGCTGAATCACAAAATTCTATGAGCCAGAGTTTCTCAATTGTGATTGCACAACTACACATTTGTGTACACACGGTGTGCATGCAATTCCAGTGATCATGCATGAAATTATGATAATCACATATACAAGTAACCAGTCTGACATCTAACTCGTCATTTGAATGGCCAACTACCATCACTTTCAATATAATCATGGCAAATGAACACAACAATTACAGTACAACTGTGAAACTCTAGTCTTTAAACTTCCTGCAAAGGGTTTTTACAATTTAGTTTTTTCTTCTAGCTTTGCTATGGGACCATAGAGAAACTGAGATAACACATGGTTTAATTTATGTTAATTAGCCCTCAGAGTGGCAGGAAACTGAGAAAAAAGAAATGTGTGTGGGTTGTCTGGAACAAACGTTTAGAAATGCTCAAAAAATAGGCATTTTTTCGACAATTGGAGAATAATCTGCATTATCTCTTTGATTTGTAGACAAAAAATTGTGTCTGTAACACCAACAGACCTCAGTCGTCGGAGCGTGGGATTGAACCTGGGACCTCTGGAGCTTAGTGTATGAGCCCCTGTTGCATAGCTAAAAGCTACATGGCTCCTAGCTAAGGCTGTAGCAGACTCAGCAATCTCTAAGTGGTCTTGAAATGAGCACTGACTTTCCAATGTGCTGGGGGGTGCTCAACCCCCAGCTCTGCTCCAGGCCCCGCCCCCACTCCACCCTTTCCCTTCCTGCCCCTGCTCCAACCTCACCCCGCCTCTTCCCACCCAGTTCTGCCCCCTGCCCCAAGCACACCACATCCTCGCTTCTCTCCCACCCATCCCCCAAGCCTGCATGCCATGAAACAGCTGATCGTGGCAGTCGGAGGTGCAGGGAGGAAGAGGGAGGTGCTGATCCGCGGGACCCTCCAGCAGGTAAGAGGCACTAGCGGGGAGGGGGAGGAGCTGATGGGGGGCTGCCGGTGGGTGCTCAGTACCAACCATTTTTCCCCGTGGGTGCTCCAGCCCTGGAGCATCCAGGGAGTCAGTGCCTATGGGTCTTGGTGCCACTAGAGGGAACAGAGCACCAAAACCAGGAGGTGTGTGGGTTACATCTGTTCTGCTGAGGGAAGAAAGACTGGTTTGAAGATCCAATTTGGTTTCTTATGGGGTGGGGATTAGATGATTCAGGAGAGTTGTAACGGGGTAGGGATCCTTTCATCTAGGTTGCTAGTTCAGTAATGACTGAAAGCTGCTAGCATGTGACAACTCTTCAGAGGGTCATGTGAAATAAGCTTAATGGTTTCACTCCAGTTCCAGTTGCCAAAGTTGCAATGTGAATGATAAAGAAGAGCAATTTGAGGTGCACAGGAGCATACAGATGAAGAAAACAAGAGTGATGCTCACAAGTAAAGCCCATAACTAGCACAAGGGTTTGCCACATGACAACAGACAATGGACAAAAGAAAAGGAACTTATGACACATCCTTCCCTCCAACTCGTATGAGAGAGCCTGGCATTGTTTTGCTGTGCTTAAGAGCTCAAACATATGCATTTTGCCCTGTGTTGAAGGGTTAATATCCTTAGAGTTACTGGAAGAAGCTGGGTATCACGGTGGTACTAGGTGCAAAAGGAGGTAAGGGTGTTACCTATTAGAGGAAGAAGAAGAGGAGACCTCAATGGGAGCAGAGCTTTCACAAGCAGATACCAAACTATTCTCTCTGCAGAGTTAACTTGAGCTTTTCCTCTCGAGTTAGCCTAGCTCAAGTTGCTTTGTCCACACTGGGGCTGTATTCACTCATGTGAGGCACTAAGACTTCTGGCGGCACGTACCATGATTCTTGGCGCTGCAGTAAGCTGAGCTGCTCTACAAATTCTTTTGCACTGTATTGTGGGAGAATTTGTCCATCCTTCCTGGGCACACACGGAGAAATGTGGGAAGGTGTAGGAGGACTAGAGGCACTTGTGACAGATTTATGTTACCAATTTGCCTGGGGTTTCAGGTGATTAGGCTGAGGCTGCAGGATTTTTAGGGGTGGAGATGAAGGAGCACACCAAGTGACTAAGTTTAAAGCTTTATTAACCAAATAACAGCGGTGAGTGCTGGGTGCGACCCACATTACTTAGAGGAAGGAAGAAAGCTTTAGTGCCCGAGCCCTAACCCACTTTAATAATTACACATGCACAACCCAAGGCTGGCCAAGCTTGGGTGTAACATAAGAAGAAGAGGGGGAAGGGTAGACGAGAGTTTTGCCTTGTGCACAGGTTGTTTAGGGTTTGCTGTAAATTTTTGACTTGCTTTAGCTTTTGGGAGGGTTTTAAGCTGTGGGTTTTTCCAGGGATGTTTTTGTCCAGGAACCCTTGTCCCCCATGCTCTCAGTACCAGTTTGAACCGGCTTTTCGTGGCTCCCTTTGTTTTCCCAAAACACACCGGTCTCAGGGTCGCAAGACTGTTGTTTTTTAACTTACTGGCCTTTGCAGTCTTACAAGTTTTGCACCCCTTGAGTTCTGTCTGGCTTAGTTTTTCTTTTTCACGGCTGGCTGGGCTTGAGACACAGGCTTCTGGCTGTTGGGCAGCAGAGAGCTTGTTTGTGTGTGCTGGCCTTGGGCTGCAGTTTTGTTCCTTATCTTTGGGCCTAGCTGGATTGTCAAATTAACCCATTCCTTTCTCCCTTCCTCCCTCTTCGGCCTCTTGTAACCTGCAAAGGAATCTTTCACTTCACACTCACATCTTCAACCCTTCCCCAGATACTTTCCAATGCATATAAAGGTGTTAGCAATATACAAAGCTGGTGCTTACCCCGGGGACCCTAAGTGGGAAAGGGGAAGCTTTTTATTGTGACACACTCAGGTGACACCGGCCTGAGTCCACATGTCAGAGTGGTCATGTTAGCACCTGCCGAGTTGTGCTCACTTGAGTTTTAGCCTATGCCCCCTCTCAGGCCAGCCAATTTGAGTTAAAAACACCACCACACTTGAGTTAAGGCGTTTTATATGTATAGATCGGATGCATCCTTTTATATACACAAGGTGTGGTCTTTCAGCTAAGAGCCATTCTTCCTTGTGCCCAGGGCAACTTTCACACTGCTCATTAGGATGGTCAAGCATAAATAGCTCATCCAATTTTCTGAATATCATTTGACAGCTCTTCCCCCTTCTGTGCTCTGGTAGGCCAAATGGGATGATTTCTCCCTGTAATTTCAAAGTTAAAAATTAAGATGTACATATTCAAAAATCCATGCGCAAAACTGTAAGTGCAATGGCTCAAATTGTTACCACGATTGCACCTGCGATTTCTGTAAATGACCACACAAAGGTCCAGCTAGACTGATGAATTAATGGCCATTCAGATGCTCATTTGGTGTGAGTGCATGTGCAAATTAAGAGTGCACTTTTGCACACCCGTGTAGTTTTGAAAAACTAAACCAAGCTTATTAGACTATTTTAGAAATGTACACAAGTGAATGATTTCCAATAATTTGTATCTAAATTGATTGTAAACAAAATAGATTACAGCCTGTGGAAAAAAAATCAGTAAAATGCCAAATCAAAGGACCAAATCCTGCCATTAATTAAGTCGAAGCTAAAATACCTATTGACTTAAATTAAGTAGAATTTGTCTAATAGAAAGCAGAAACTCATAATAGGGGAAGAAGCAGTGTTGAACATTTTAAAATTGAAGGGGGGTTAGTGAGTGAGTGCACATAAGAGTATGTGTGTGTGTGTTTTAAATTTCAACTTTTAAAATGTTCTGCTCTTTTATTAATGAACAATTCATCTGTATGGTTGACAGTGCAGATATTATAAAACAGACATTTCTTTTACCCTTTAAGAAATCCTGTGCTATAAGTAATACTATGTGCATATAATAAACCCATGAGTATAATATTAATGCAAATAATCTTTGAAGCACCAAGTCATGTAATTTGGTCTTATTAGGAGTTACATTGCATGCATATGATAAAGCTACTGCATTGTTTGCTATTATTTCCTAAAGTGCATATAACCCTTTTGTTTTTCGAAAACAGCTCTTAAGTTAAAACTATAAAATAGGTGAGTAAGAAGACAAGAAAACATCAGACTGTAAAGTTCAAATCTCTGCAAAAAAAAAAAAAAAAAGGTAAATTCTGAGTCAAATGGTAAAAGAAATGGAAACTACACTGGACAGAGTAATATTTTACAGCTCACAATCAACATGATTTTTTTACATAGGCTGGGTTTGAATTTCTGTGGCTAGGTCGTAATTAATTATGAAATCTGTTGAAAGAAAATCATGCAAATGTGGAAGTAAAAAACGATAATTATAGCATAAAAGATGATGCATACATTTAAGCAATGATATATCCTTGACCAAAGGAAAGGTCAGAGCTCTCCAAACTAAAAAATAGACTCACCCGTCTTTCAATCAGTGCAGTTTTGTCATTTCATACAATACTCTCTAAAACTGTAATGGCCTTAACTTCCTCTGCCTCTGCTTAAGTACTGTATGATGTCTCTATTAAGTGACATGTCAGAGTGACTTCATGACTTCAAAAGTACAAAGAAATGTTCTCTGCTATCGGTTGGAAATAAATATGTTAGATGCACTTAACAGGATCTGAAGTTGTGTGTGTATGTCCAAGGGCATCCATACAAATGAGAGATTTGAGAGACCTACCAAGTTATTTAGTCCACCCCTTCTCACACATACCTTCTCAGACAATTGACTGTAATACTGTCCAGGGATGGACATTTCAGAAATGCGTATTTGAGTTAGGGCCCTGTCATAAATATAGAGCTAAGGGTAGCATAAAATCCCTCTTTACCTTGTATAGGGTTAATTCCTCTTTTACCTGTAAAGGGTTAAGAAGCTCAGATAACCTGGTTGACACCTGACCAAAAGGACCAATAAGGGGAGGAGATACTTTCAAATCTGTGGGGGAAGGTTTTTGTTTGTGTCTTTGTTTTGTTCTCTTCGAGTCAGCAAGGAACCAGGGCAGGAAAAATATATCTCCTTAAGCATATCTGGACTAAGCATCTAGTATTGCAGAAATAGTAAGTAATAGCAAAGAAATGCGTTAGATTATCTTTTGTTTTAGCCTGTGAATTTTCCCTGTGCTAAGAGGGAGGTTTAGCCCTGCTTTTGTAACTTTAAAGTGGAGTATTCTCAAGCCTCCCCAGGAAAGGGGGTGAAGGGCTTGGGGGGATATTTTGGGTAAACAGGAACTCCAAGTGGTCCTTTTCCTGAATCTTTGCCTAACTCACTTGGTGGTGGCAGCATACTGTTCAAGGACAAGGTGGAATTTGTGCCTTGGGAAAGTTTTTAACCTAAGCTGGTAAAAATAAGCTTAGAGGGTCTTTCATGCAGGTCCCCACATCTGTACCCTACAGTTTAGAGTGGGGAAGGAACCCTGACAGGCCCAAACTCCCATTGACTTTAAATAGGGTTTTGGTGCCCAGCTCCCTCAGGCATTTTTGAAAATCCCATCCTAGAGCTTTATCCTGTCTATATTGAAGTATCTTCAAGCAGTGAAACCTTCACCATCACTTTGTGCAAGAAATAGGCTCAAATCGTGGTGGGGTTCACAGAACAACTAAGCTGAAAATGTCCCCAAACTTATGTCAGAAAACAGGGACTTTAAGTCATTTATACCGAGTCCTACTACAAGCTATCAAGACTAAGTAGCAACAAAAACTTAAATATTTAAATTCTAAATTGTCAAAAGTCAAGTACACGTAAACCTGTACCACTGAAAATTTGGCCTGAAATTATATGCTTAGATTCCCCACTAAAGTAAGCAACAACCAGATGTAGGCCCTGCTCCAAAGCCCATTGAAGTCAATGGAAAAACTACATTCAACATATTCTATTGGTTTGGATAGGACTACATTAAACATATTCTGTATAAGAACCCCATAAATTACTCCTACCAGCATGCACTGGGTCCTGTGTTATACCTAGTGGGGTGGATAATTCTTTAGTGTCTCTCTCTCTGTTTGGCCAAGCAAAGCAGGGCCATACGCTCAACTCAATGGCATTCTGTGTTTGTTTGTTTGTCCGTCTGTCTGTTGTGCAATAACTTTTGAATACCATATCCCATCAATTCCAAGATTTCAGGCAATGTTCTAGACCTCAATGGGCAGAACCCTACAGATTTTGGTGAATACTGGAAAACCCAAAAGCCTGATTTCCACAGGTATAAATGAGAAGAAAATCAGCCCCCTAGCATGCCTATTTGGTGTTGCAGATAATGAAATCTCTGCCACCCCCTGTTGATGCCTACACATATCAAAGGAAGCAGCTTAATATACTCCTCTCTCTCATTGCATGTATAGCTTGGCCTATATAAGCAATGAAGCGTGTGACCCTCTAAGTTCAGGGGTTATCAACCTGTGGTACATATATGCGAGACATCTCGGGGGGGGGGGGAGGGCAATGCAGGAGAAATTGTGTAATGGTGAATTTTATTTATTAAGTATTTTATTTATTGCATTTTCATAATAGGTTACTCAAACTAAGCTTTAAAACTCTGTGGGAATTTGTTATATAAAACACAGTAGTTCATTTATGTCAAGATGTACCAATGAAAACACAGATACACAGAGACACTGACCTGCAAAGCCCTCACCTCCAATCAACATTGCAGGTTCAGTTGCCCAGCAACTGTCCAGTCTAACTGAGCTCAGAACCTGGTTGTAGGAGGAGGGTTTCGGTTGTACATGTCTAGCTCTGACTATATCTATATGTAACAGTGAAATACGGACAGATGGCTAAAGACACACAAAGTATCAGTGATGAGACCGGTAGGGAAACACCGGCAATGGTAAAACTGGAAGGGGGTTCGTGGGCAGCTTGTAAATCTGGAAGGTGCTATGCAATAAGAAAAGTTTGGGAACCTCTGCTCTAGTTTATGTCCTCCAACATTCTGGTTAGAAATAAGGAGGGCCAGTTCTTTGCTGGACATCTACCAATGTGATATATGCCATCATGTGCCAGCAATGCCCCTCTGCCATGTACATTGGTCAAACCAGACAATCTCTACGCAAAAGAATAAATGGACACAAATCAGACATCAAGAATTATAACATTCAAAAACCAGTCAGAGAACACTTCAGCCTCCCTGGACACTCAATTACAGACCTAAAAGTCACAATTCTTCAACAAAAAAACTTCAAAAACAGACTCCAACAAGAAACTGCAGAACTGGAATTAATTTGAAAACTGGACACCATTAAATTAGGCTTGAATAAAGACTGGGAGTGGATGGGCCACTACTCAAACTAAAAACTATTTCCCCATGCTAATTATCCCCCTACTGTTACTCACACCTTCTTGTCAACTGTTTGAAATGGGCCATCCTGATTATCAAAACAAAAGTTTTTTCTCCAGCTCATAATAGCCCACCTTAATTGATTAGTCTTGTTAGAGTTGGTAGGGCAACCCCTATTTTTTCATGTTCTCTGCATATAGATATCTTCCTACTGTATTTTCCACTGCTTGCATCTGATGAAGTGGGTTTTAGCCCACAAAACTTATGCCCAAATAAATGTGTTAGTCCCAAAGGTGCCACAAGTACTCCTCATTCTTTGCTGGTGTTACTCTACTAATGTAAATAGAGTTAAGGGGAAGAGAATTTGGTTCAGGGAATAGAACTTTCCAGATTATTACAGCCATGCGATAGCTCCTTTTTATCTATTTCCCTCTGTAGCTACTCTTATTTAAAAATAGTTCTGATTCACTGAAGTAATACTTTTCTTCTAATGTGACAATTATTCCTAATTCATTACGTAATGGCTAATTTAATAAAAAAGAGAAAATAGGTTTCCTAAGTATATGCACAAATATTATCATTTAGAAAATAAAATCTGACTGATATAATACCAGCACACATGTTTTAATGGAAGATTTGAAAACAAAACATACAATACAATGTTTAGAAAAATCATCTAAAAAAATACAAGTGCACTATAGACACTGAATAGTCTTCATGATCAAAATAATTGTTTCAAAAATCTTTAAATCATGTCTCCTGAAAAATTAATGTCTGAATAGAAAATATGACATAGTATAAAATCTTCATAGCCATTTTACTAACTATTTCCACCCTTACTTAACACTGCAATGCCACTATAACAGAAAGAACAAAATCCTTCTTTTCTTGCATTTGCTTATATTATGGATCTTACATTATTGCAGCTCTTTGCTGATAGTTTCAATACCTGTGTAATCAGATAGTGCTTAATCCAAAATCCATTGAAGATTCCCGTTAACGACAATGGGCTTTGGATCAGGCTCTCAGTCAGTTTCTCCCTTGCTAAAAGATTCTGCATACAACAATTGAAGACCAGAAAGACTAATCAAATATTTTTAACAGAATCATTCTAAACATTCAAGACATACCATAGGTGGCTGTATTTAAAGGCAGCTGGTTCCATTCAGCAATTGGATATTACTGCTAATCAGTCAATTTCAAAATATTCACGTTGACAGTGTCCTAACTGTGTCTTTTCGTTTGTTTTGATTAAATGAAGATCATCCATCTCTAGGCTAAAGTAAATGTGAAGAAAGTGGTGCTATTTTCAGTGTGGTTTCTCTCCTTTAAATCTATGCATTCATAGTCACATAGATATTTTCTTTCAATAGTAATAGTCTTTCCTTTATGGCAAAACATTCATTCACCATTTATGGCTATACGCTGCTGTAAAAATTAAAGACCACATTTTTAAAAGGTACCTGCGTCGTTGGCATGCAACCACTGTGCCTGTAATTCCTACATTTGCATGAGTGTATCAGGTAATTCTGCACATTACTTCCAGCTTACAATTAAGATCAGTTTATTAATTAAAAACTTTGTTCTCATCATATGTTCTGTGGACAAACATCTGTATTCTAGATGGCTTCAAGAGCTTATTTTAGTCCAGTCCCTGAGGACTCAGAGAAAAGCTGGAAATTAATTGAATGTCTATCTACCCCATCCACTCATCTATTTTGTCCTGTTCATTATATGTAGGAAAGGTTGTTTTCCCTACAAGGAATCTAAATATACTTTGTTCTGATACCATCAGGTACCACAAGTCTGGCCTCTCTCAGTGAGCTGGGTTGTTATTCCTACAACAAAAGCCAACCCGAGAAGAAGTGCAAGCCAGCCTGCTGCATAGGATTAATCAGCAAAAGAGTCTTAGAGATTCACGAAATGCAACACTAACCATTCTACAGAAGAGACTGAAAACTGACAGAGTTCATCACTGGTACAGACCCTATACAAAGCTGCCCACTCTGCCTGATCAGAAACATTCACAGGCAAAACAAAACAAAAAACCAACGTGCTGGTGGTGCTGTAAGACTTTTATTACAAACTTTGGAGGGAAAGGTCCATTAAGAAGCAAAACAACATATAACTTCTGGCTATTTTGCAATACTGATCTGCGGCAATTTGTTTGTGCCTCAAATGAAAAATTACATTTATTCTGCCTTCATTTACCATCCCCTCTCTCAGAGGCTATTCTAATTCATATTCCTACTCCACAGATTGGGGATAAAATGGTTAGTGCACAGCAGTATGCATGTTGACATAATGCCTAATGAAGTCTGTGGGTGTTCGATTACTATTGCCCCTTTCAACTGCATACATGGGAGTCACTTTCACAACATTTAAGTGGCCAGTATCCAACTTCCACAGTCATCATAAACTGAAAGTCGGCAAAGGCTCCAAAATTAATTCTTTCAAGACCTCTAATTCAAACCTGCTCTCCTCATTAGACAGAAGGAGGAACTGAACTTGGGTCTCCCACATCCATGTAAGTACCCTAACCACCAACTTAAAAGTTACAAGGTCGTTGCTGCAGCTCCTGCCTTTTCCTTCACCCTGCTCCCACCCACCAGCCACTTTGTGTACAGGTAAACATGCTCTGACCACATCTACTGGATTGGGCCCTGCAGACAAGATTGCAAGGGAACACCTATCTTTACCTGGTTTGTGTATCGAGCTGGGGCTTAGATGTGAGACAGCACCGAAAAGCCTGCCTGAGACAGCAGAGCACATGCCCAGAGGCAGAAACTTAGATGCCCAGGAGACATTTACTATGAAAATTTAGACACCAAGTGAGTTTAGATCCCTACAGGGTTAGGCAGCAGGTTTTGGGGAATGCAGTAGCACCTAAATCTGGGGTTTGGGCACTTAAGTCTACTGATGGATCTGGGCCTTTGCTACTAAATACTCTTCTAGACCTTCTCTGGGCAGAGCTAGATGACATGGCAGTAACAAGGCCTGCACCTGCCTATCACTGATGGAGATACACTAGTGTTAATCCAATGATTTTGACAGCCATGGAGCAAACTAACTGCAACAGAAAAGGATCTGTTTAAAAAAAAAAATACACTTCGGATGACGCTGAGTAGTCAATGATTTCTTCTAAAAGAGCAAATAAGTAGCAGTGATTTCAGCAACAGAAACCATGAAAGTAAAGAATGTTTTTATCCCCAACTCCCCACTACCTGACTGAGACATTCATAGATTTATTTTTCTGTGAAGTATAAAAACTGCCTCAGGCCATGACTCATAAGTGTTCTGCGTCAGAACTATACAAAAGCCCAACACTTCAACAACGCACCAGGAATGGACTGCAGCCTCTCCTCTCTCCCATAATTCTCATAAACAAACTAGGGAAATGCAACCTATTTGGAGCTACTATGAGATGGGTGCAAAACTAATTGGAAAACCGTTCCCAGAGAGTAGCTATCAGTGGTTCACAAAGATGCTGGAAGAACATGACGAGTGGGGTCCCGCAGAGATCAGTTCTGGGTCTGGTTCTGTTCAATATCTTCATCAATGATTTAGACAATGTCATAAGGAGTACACTTATAAAGTTTTTGGACAATACCAAGCTGGAAGGGGTTGCAAGTGCTTTGGAGAATAGGATAAAAATGCAAAATGGTCTGGACAAACTGGAGAAATGCTCTGAAGTAAACAGGATGAAATTCAGTAAGGACAAATGCAAAGTACTCCATTTTGGAAGGAACAATCAGTTGCACACATACAAAATGGGAAATGACTGCCTAGGAAGGAGTACTGCGGAAAGGAATCTGGGGGTCATAGTGGACCACAAGCTAAATATGAGTCAACAGTGTAACACTATTGCAAAAAAAGCGAACATCGTTCTGGGATGTATTCGCAGGAACGTTGTAAGCAAGACATGAGAAGTAATTCTTCCACTCTACTCCGTGCTGATTAGGCCTCAACTGGAGTATTGTGTCCAGTTCTGGGCGCCACATTTCAGGAAACATGTGGACAAATTGGAGAAAGTCCAGAGAAGAGCAACAAAAATGATTAAAGGTCTAGAAAACATGAGCTATGAGGGAAGAGTGAAAAAATTGGGTTTGTTTAGTCTGGAAAAGAGAAGTCTGAGAGGGGACATGATAACAGTTTTCAAGTACGTAAAAGGTTGTTACAAGGAGGAGGGAAAAGAATTGTCCTTCTTAATCTCTGAGGATAGGACAAGAAGCAATGGGCTTAAATTGCAGCAAGGGAGGTTTAGGTTGGACATTAGGAAAAACTTCCTAACTGTCAGGGTGGTTAAGCACTGAAATAAATTGCCTAGCAAGGTTGTGGAATCTCCATCATTGGAGATTTTTAACAGCAGGTTAGGGATGGTCTAGATCAGTGGTGGGCAAACTATGGCCCGCGGGAACCTCCTGCCCAGCCCCTGAGCTCCTAGCCCCGGAGGCTGGCCCCCAGCCCCTCTCCTGTTGTTCCCCCTCCCCCTCAGCTCACTGTGCCGCCGGCGCAATGCTCTGGGCGGCAAGCTCTTGCCGGGCAGTGCAGCTGCAGAGCTGTGGCCTGACCCGGTGCTCTGTGCTGAGCGGTAGCGTGGCTGGTTCCAACTGGGCGGCACAGCTGCCTGTCCTGGTGCTCTGGGCAGTGAACAGGGAGCAGAGGGGGTTGGATAGAGGGAAGAGGAGTTCAGGGTGGTGGTCAGGAGTGGAGATGTGGAAAGGGGTCGGGGCAGTCAGAGGGCGGGGAACAGGGAGGTTGAATGGGGGCAGTCAGGAAAGAGAGGGGGGGTTGGATGCAGTGGCGGGGGGGCAGTCAGGGGACAGGGAGAAGGGTTGGTTGGATGGGGCCTGGGTCCCGGGGAGGGCAGACAGGAATGGGGGGGGGTTAGATGGGGCAGTGGGCAGCAGGAGTCCCGGGAGGGCCATCAGAGGACAGGGAATGGGGGGTTTGGATGGGGCAGGAGTTCTGGGGGGGCCGTCAGGGGGCGAGAAGCAGGGGGGTCAGATAGGGGGTAGGGGCCGGGTCACGCCTGGCTGTTTGGGGAGGCACAGCCTCCCCTAACCGGCCCGCCATACAATTTCAGAAACCCGATGTGGCCCTCAAGCCAAAACGTTTGCCCACCCCTGCTCTAGAGCAGTGGTTCCCAAACTTGTTCCGCTGCTTGTGCAGGGAAAGCCCCTGGTGCGCCGGGCCAGTTTGTTTACCTGTTGTGTCCACAGGTTCGGCTGATCACAGCTCCCACTGGCCGCGGTTCGCTGCTCCAGGCCAATGGGAGCTGCTGGAAGCGGCAGCCAGTACGTCCCTCGACCCGCGCCGCTTCCAGCAGCTCCCATTGCCATATACTTTCACTGTTTCTTTGCTTTAACCCCTAGGAATGTACCTGTTGGACAATCAAAGGAGTTGCTCCATTCCTATGGACCCCAAATCAGAATTCAACATATATTTTATACTAATAACATTTTATCAAAGTATTAATTAAATGTTAATTTGCTAACTTGAGACCATGGGTGGAGACATTATGTAACCTGTTAACCATTGGCTACTGTGCTATCTTGTCTTGCTGCAAAACCTGCCTACCCCATCACTTTCCCCCACCCATGGAAAATCTATATTCACCGCTACCCTGATATAACGCTGTCCTCGGGAACCAAAAAATCTTACCGCGTTATAGGTGAAACCGCGTTATATTGAACTTGCTTTGATCCGCCAGAGTGCGCAGCCCCGCCCCCCCGGAGCGCTGCTTTATCGCGTTATATCCGAATTCGTGTTATATCGGGTCGTGTTATATTGGGGTAGAGGTGTATTCCATTGTAATCAATTGATTGACAGTGTCTCTGAACCTAATAAGTAAGGTGACACTCCACCAGCGCTGTGTGTAATAAACTCCTATGCTTGACCTCTACACGGTGTGGATTTATGTCCTTCAGTGGGTGTCAAACCTATCTGAAAATTCTGGCCAGTAGAAGTAGGATCAGGTCCCAGAAGAAGCTGCAACAGGCACCTCATTTCCCATAGGCTCCCCAACCCTTTCAGGATCAAGAAGGCAGCAAGACAGGCATATGGTTGGCTGATTTTAGCACTTGTTGACGGAGGTTGTGTATGAGGAATGGATGATGTCAAGGACATCACAGCACACAATATATCTCCTTAGGGCAATGTTTCTTAGGGCAAGTGGCAAATTTTTTCCCTACACCAGTTTTTTTTTTTCTCCTCTGAGTTGATGCTTCAAACCTCTACCCTCTGCTTGTTTGTCAGCAGATTGCCTGCTTCCAGAAGCCAGGGGGTACTGAGTGCACAGGACAAAAGATAGGGCACTGTATGTGCAAATTTTAACTAGTTGCTTCCCAGCAGCTGGTTTTCTGCAAGAAGGAATGGGAAAGATGTTGGGCCAGATCAGCAGGTGTAAACCCACACAGCTCGATTGAAATCAATGGATTGAAGTCAGTGGAGTTAAGCCAGTTGACACCAGATGAGCATCTGGCCCATTTCCACAAACTGAAGGAGGCAAAACAGTTTTATCAAGTGTAACCTTCTTTAAAATGCATTGTTCAGGTTCCTAAGTCACATCAAATATTGCCTGGTTAAGCCTCCCAGCAAAGCTTGCTCTGACTGTATATTGTCTCTGCTTTGCCATCATTTCCAACACACCCCTGGGATTCCAGAATTTGTTCTTAATTGTACTGAACAATTAGAAAGAGAATCATCCATTGTCATAAGATCATTCTCCTTCTCTCTAGGATGTCTCTGCAAAAGCAGATGCAGTGAAACAGGTTGTTTTATTTCTGAACGTTAGGAGCCTTCATCTATGTTTACTCCAATTTACTCACACTGTGCCAAGCTGAACCACTGCTCATCTCAGTCTTGTTTCTTTCCCCCCCCCACAACCCTCCAGATGATTACAAGACAAAACGCTGCTGGCATGATGGGAGCTGAGAGCCCAGTTTCTAGAGACTCCTACAACTGTTTCCCAAATTACTACTTGGGAGAAAGGTAATGACATTTTTTTTAAATTACACAAAAGAGTTTCAGCAATTCCTAGCAGTCTGAAGATTACAGAATGTGGGGGGGGGAAGAGTTTGAGGGAATCAAGTGACTGGCAACAGGATGTGCAGATACTGCCCTCTACGGTCATCAGTATCGATCCAGCTCAAATCCGAGACCAATAGCTGTTCAGCTGCCTATGTGCAATTAGTGTGGTGATCTCATTCCAGGGCAGCAGTAGAGAGGCCAAAGATTCAATGAGCCATGAAGACTGAACTTCCCTCTGTGCCCTCTAGGGGGTACTTTTCTAGGCCCCTATTCAGCAACACCCCTAATCAAGGGCTTAACTTTAAGTGCTTAAGTGCAGTGTTGAACAGGGATGGTTTGCTGACTCGGAGCCCTGCTGTAGTACCTCCAGGCAGCCACCACCAGTAACAAAGCTTTTTCTGCTACTGCTTTCAGTGTTGCCACAACAACAATGAATTTAGCACAGTGCTTGCGAGGCAGTATTATTTTCATGCTTCCATTCAGAAACATGAATGTGGGCCTTCTGTGACTACCAATCAGCTAGAGAGCCTCTGTGATAATACAGCTTTAAATGAAGGGCTCAATTTAGGAGGAAATACAAGATGCCAGCAACTAACTGCATGCTTACCTTCTAGGGTTGCCAAATTTGGTTGGATGTATTCCTAGAGATTTCATCACATGACATAATCTTTAATTCCTGGAGATTCCAGGCCAATCCTGGAGGGTTGGCAACCCTATTACCTTCCCAGCATGCATTTATAGCTGGGAGGACCATCTGAATGTCAACACTCCTGGTAGTGATGCTCCCAGCCATTGCAGGCCGATTAGTAGCAATGTAAACCAGTAATGAATGCACAGGGAGCTTACAAAGTGGCCCTAAATGAAGATGTGAGTGAAAGCCTTGGGATTTCCCTTTCACCCTGGCTAACTTGCCTAGGTAGTCATTACCTGGAAAAGGAGAGGGACTCTGGCCATGAGGGTTTGATAAGACAAGCAAAAGGCCATTCTGGAATGGCTCTAGGGCTAGGTGAATGTTTAGAATGTATTTAGAATAGGCAAGAAACTCCAGCCTGGATTTTTTCCCTGGTGACAGTCTAAACTCTGACTAATTGTCAGGATGTGCCAGGAATCCCATAGTCCCTGGGAATAATTCACCAGCAACCATTTTTCAGTTGTAGCAGTCCCAGAAACACCCTAGTGTCTAGCCAGTGTCAAATTAAATGACTTGTAGTTAATTCTCTAATTCCCCAAGAGCTCTGCTCTGCATAAACAGAAGCAAATAAAATTGCCCATGCAAGTAGTTTTCCCCCTCTCCTGACAACACACTTCCTCAGTGTGGCTCCATCTCACTAAACACAGGAGTCATGAAGAATTAAAAGGTACATCAATAGTCTTAGCAATTTTGTTTTGTTACAAAACACAGGGAATTAACCTCCATAATAAATAAGCCAGATGGATGTGCAGAACCACGAACCCAAGCAAACTTGGTTAGTCTGTCCAGCTTTACCAGCGTTGACTGACTGTTGAAGCTGAGTTGGAGCCTGATTTTGGTGTCTACCTTGTGTGTTCCGGGGCTCATTTTGTAGACTGTATCCTGTGAATGAGGGCATCACTCTTTACCAGGGGTTAAACGAAAAGCAGAGACAGCCCTCCCCTTTCCTATCTGTTTCCTGGCTAGGAAGAACCTAGCTAATGAAGGTTTCCAGCTCCTCCTGCCTCTTTACTGGCTGGAGAAAGTGAAGATTCATCAGGTAGGTTAATCTGAAGTGTATGCACAGAAGTAGCTGGTGCCTGGCTGGGTATCTAATAGGAATCCAAACCTCCCCACCAGTAGGCGGAGCAGCAGCAGCAACACCTGATGAGAGAAGACCTGTCTGAGCTGGGAATACCCTATCTAGTCGTTCCCTAACAGTGGTCCATGGAAATTCAACTGACCACATGGTGCTGGTTCTCCTTGTGCCCAGCCACTACGCTGACAACCATGACATACATCCTAAACATGTGTAATATTAGGTTATGCAATTCCTCTGGCTGACAAGGGATTGTGAATGGGAGGGAAGGTGAAGTTTGCAGAAGGGGAGATGTAGGTGTCTACAACACAGTCTTCTTATTAAGATGTGGTCCACACTATGAAAAGATTTCAGAGCCTTTGCGTATCTGGATCCACTCCTCGACCACACAACTTATCAGTCCCCCTACTGGTTCCCCTTTCCCTCAGGGGAGGCTGACTCTTGCTCTCTCTCCCCTCCACTCTCAGCCAGACTCCCAGGGCAACAAATGTCCTTGTCAGATCACTGTCCCCTCCTGGCATTCCACAACTGTCTGTGTGATGGAGATAGTGGGAAAAGGAGTAGGGAGAACATGGGATGTTCCCCTACTCAGCTCCACACACTGTGCACACACAATTTTGCTTGACAGGCTACAGCTGATTTTGGAAACACAGACTCCTTTAACACCAATTTATTTTCTTTCCCCCATTCTCTTCCCATTGACATCCCCATCACCACAAGATGATGCAATACCACTCCACCACATGGCATGCAGACCCCAGATGAGAGCCCCCAAAACTGATGAGTGCCACCTATTCTGATCTGCTCTAAGCACTGATCTTTACTCACCTATACATCAGCCTCTCTTCAGGAGCAACTTGATGTGCTCTCCTTGGTACGTACCACTCTAGTAAATTCTAAAAAATCCACCATTTGGAGGGGGAAGGAAAGGTGGGGAGTATGAGGCATCCGCAGATAAAATATCTGTGAAATGAAAGACATATGTCAGGTCTCCCAGGTGCCTGGGAGCCCCATGAAGCCCAAATTCCAGCTGATAATGCTTTTCATTTCCTGTGCTCCCCATGTGGAACATGGCACAACAGCAGTCTGCAATCAAAGTCATTTGCAATAATTACTTACTGCAGGAAAGCTTGTTTGTTCCATTGTATACGTTTAGAATAAACAATTCTGCCCCCTCCCCAAAAAGATTAATAACCTAATTATAAAGTAAGTGCTACTGACTACAAGCTTAACAATTAGCTCAGAAAGTAGCAAGTACAAGTGGCACAGAATAATGGGTTTGGGTTTTCTAGCTCTCTACTATAGGACTGTGGGAAAGCAAGTACTGTACTTTGCTCCAGGTATATTATTTATGCTCTGCATAAAAACATCCTCAAAGTTCCACTTTTTTCCCAAGACCCTCGGATGGTCTACACCTAAAATTTAGATCAACCTAGCCTGAGGGCTGTGAAAAAAATTGCATCCTGTTAGGTCAACCTAACCCTCACTGAAGACGCCACTAGGTAGACAGAAGAATTCTTCTGTCAATCTAGCTATCGCCTCTTGGAGCGGTGGATTAATTACTATGATGGTGCATCCCATAAGGCTTCATGGAAATATGCTTATGAATGTATATATATGACATAACTGGAATATGTTTTATGCTATATATGCCATGTAACATATCTCTGGAAAGGTTATAATCTACTGAATCTATTCATCCTATTTGTATGCATGTGTCATTGTTGTATTCAAAGTTATGAATTTTGGCTATGTACTTGCTTGATTTCTAAGTAGCCTTAGTAAAGCATTTGGTCAGCTTCTTGAGAAAGGAATGTGCAAATTAAGTGCCCAATCAAGAAACACTTAAAGGACAATGAATCTTGGAAGCTCCAATCCACATAAGAAGTCTACCTGACGACGCTCAGCGTAGCATGTAAACAATGGCTGCTGCTTGTAAAAACTGAGTCATGCATGGACATGTGACTTGCCCATGTGACTCCAAAACTCCATCTTGGTGCTGGACTTTGCATAGGAGAGAGGAGGGGGTCTCCACCCACAAGAGAAAGTCTACTTAAACCCTTGGGAGACCCCTCCATTTTGTCTTCAGCTGGCTAAAGAGATAGCCTCTCCACCCCCAAGGATGCTTGAAAGAAACTAGAACAAAGGACAGGGGGTGTGAGTGATTGCTGGACCCAGACTAGAAGGAGACTAGTCTGTAAAAGGAAGCTTACTAGGATTCCTCTAAGGGTGAGGTTTTTATCTGTATTCAGTTTTCTTACGGTATTAGACATAGACTTGCATGTTCTATTTTATTTTGCTTGGTAATTCATTTTGTTCTGTCTGCTATTATCTGGAACCACTTAAATCCTATTTTCTGTATTTATTAAAATAACTTTTTACTTATTAATTAACTCAGAGTATGTATTAATACCTGGGGGGGCAAACAGCATTGCATACCTCTCTATCAGTTTATAGAGGGCAAACAATTTATGAGTTTACCCTGTATAAGCTTTATACAGGGTAAAACAGATTTATTTGGGGTGTAGACCCCATTGGGAATTGGGCATCTGAGTGTTAAAGACAAGAACACTTCTCAAGTTGCTTTCAGTTAAGTCTGCAGCTTTGGGGCATGTGGTTCAGATCCTGAGTCTGTGTTGGAGCAGACTGGTGTGTCTGGCTGAACAAGACGGGATGCTGAAGTCCCAAGGGAAAGCAGGGGCAGAAGTAGTTTTGGCACATCAGTTGGCAGCCCCCAGGGGGTTTCTGTGATCCAACCCATCACAATTACATCAATGGAAAAATCCCTTCCATTGATACAGGAAGCGTCTACACTATAATAGTACAGTTGCAGCACTGTAACTGTGCTGCTGTAGCCTAGACCAGTGGTTCTCAAAGCCGGTCCACCGCTTGTTCAGGGAAAGCCCCTGGCAGGCGGAGCTGGTTTGTTTACCTGCTGCATCCGCAGGTTCGGCCAATCGTGGCTTCCACTGGCCGTGGTTCGCCGCTCCAGGCCAATGGGGGCTGCGGGAAGTGGCGCAGGCTGAGGGACATGCTGGCCGCACGGGGGAACCACCCCCCAGCACTCACCGGCAGTGCGGCTGGGGCCGGGTTGCTGCACTTCCTGCTGCCAGTGAGTGCAGGCCCGGCCCTGCTGCAGTCCTCAGGGGAGTGGGGGCGGGGTTGGGGCAGAGCAGGGGCGGGAAGAGGCAGGGCTGGGGCTGGAGCAGCACGCAGCTGTGCAGGGCACCAGGAAATTTGGTGCCCCAAATTTCTGCGTACAGGTAGGGACGGTCCTGGCTCCAAATACGGTTAAAAAGGTGAAATGGATGATAACCATAGCATAACAAGAGGCCTTGAAATGGTTTATGGACTTACACCTGCATCTATAGAATGTTGCTCTGCAGACAATATATGCGAGAGACTGAGAGTTACGAGGCAGAATAGCATTCCTCCCCCCATCCCCACCCCAAGCACAAGCAATTGCTGCTTTCAGTTACATGAGAAAAGAAAAGCAATATTTTAGCTGGCATTTGGTTGGTGAAAGGGGCTGATGTTCTCCTAATTAATCCACTGCATGAGAGCATTCTCTTTGAAGGCTTCATTGCCCATTATCAGAGAATACGCCAGTTTTCTTCCACTCGGGAAATGAGTGACACTGAAGCTGTTCCCAAGCAATGCAGCAAACTAATTAAACATATGAAACAAGAGAGCCACCCTGAGCTTGTTCTAATGTATTTTAAAACCCTCTCTCAACTCTTCAAGCTTCCTTCTCACAGTCAGGCCCCAATCTTACAATCGGATCTGCTAGTGCAGACAACTACGCCTGAGCAGAGCCCGAATGATATCAAAGGGGCTCTCTATGGGTCCCTGCTAGTGAACCTTATTTTAAGATTAAGGTCCTAGGGATGCAAATCAGCAGTCAGTGCTGAAGTAAAGAGAGTTACATCAGTGTAAAACCAGTATGAAAGGATAATACTTACTTAGGTGTACCTGTCTCTTCTGTGATAAACTGGAGACATCATGGATGCTAGTAAAATCTGTATGTGACGGATTTGGTCACAGAGACCCCCTTGGGACTGTCACGTGATGTGCTGAAATTATCTCTGAGCCCGTTTTCCCTGCCACCTTGGGACTCCAGAACCCTACCTTGTTGAGCCAGACACGCTAGCCTGCTGCAACCCAGACCCAAGTCTGGTCCATGTCCCCAAAACTGCAGACTTTAACTAAAAACTACTCAGCAGGTTACCTGCCTCCAACATCCAGACAAGCAGCTCCCAATGGGATCCAAACCCCAAATAAATCGGTTTTGCTCTGTATAAAACTTATACAGGGTAAATTCATAAATTGTTCACCCTCTATAACACTGATAGAGAGATATACACAGTTGTTTGCTCCCCCAGGTATTAATCACTTACTCTGGTTTTATTAATAAACAAATGTGATTTTATTAAGTATAAAAACTAGGATTTAAGTGGTTTCAAGTAATAACTGACAGAACAAAGTACATCACCAAGCAAAATAAATCAAAAACATGCAAGTCTAAGCCTAATACATTAATAAACTGATTACAGGTAATATCTCACCCTCAGAGATGTTCCAATAAGCTTCTTTCACAGCCTAGACTCCTTCCTAGTCTGGGCCAAATCCTTTCCCCTGGTACAGTCTTTGTTAGATCCAACAGACATCTCAGGTGGTAAGCAGGGGTTTTCTCATGACTGGCAGCCCCCTTTGTCCTGCTCCATCCCCTTTTATAGCTTTGGCACAAGGCAGGAATCTCTGGGTCTCCACCCTTCCTTCTAAATGGAAAAGTACCAGATTTAAGATGGATTTTATCATCAGGTGACATGGTCACATGTCACTGTAAAACCCCTAGTCTCCACTCCCCATGGGCTGGTCCACATGTACCCAGGAAGGCTTTTAAGTAACTGAGGCCATTTACAACTGCTTGTTTCTGGAGTACCCTTAATGGCCTCCACTTAATATGTTTACATCAGTGATACAAGTTTATATCTTATTCTCCTAATTCTAGAAATAATACATGCAAACAAATAGGATGAACACACTTAGTAGATTACAAGCTTTCTAATAGCACCATACAAGAGGTATTTAGCGTAAAGCATATTTCAGTTATGTCATATTCATAAGCATACTTCCATAAAGCATATGAAGTGCAATGTCACACTGTACACTCCCAAAACCCATGGGGCTTCTATTCACCAATGGGTGAAATAGTATTTCTCTTCCCCAAGCTACAAACTGAGCTCAGTAAAGAGTGGAGATCACTGTTAGTTCATATTTTATTTGAAGATTTTCCCAAAACTCTTTTACCACTTACTATTTTTAAATGCAAAAAATCATCAGATATATTATTCAATGAAGGTTATTTGACTAACTCTAGCTACCAGCTAGGGATGTTAGTTACACTACAGGGCTGATTTTGGCTGTGTGTCTGCATTTCATTTTGTGAATGATTACCTACAGCTTAGGATCCCAGTTCTCGGAGATACAAAGTGCCTCCTGCAAATTGCTGAATACTGTACTCTTCAACTCCCACTGAAATTCATCTGATTTTGCACTCACACAATGTACTGCAGCCCAGCGATTTGGAAGTTACATCACTTTGTAACTGAGTAGAAGGAGAAAAATCCAAATTGTATGCTTGATTTAAAATATTGTTCAAAAGAGATAGTTTGAGTCAACATCTCTGCATACAAAACACATACCCTGCCTTTTACTACTTTCCCTAAGTCATTCCCACGCAACAGGAAAAAAATAATGTTCCATAGCCACTGTATGAAGGAGAATTATTTAAAAGGTGAATCCACAAAGTAAAATGTGATCCATAGTCCAAGTGGGATGGAGCACTCTACTGAACAGCACAGGCTGTACAAGCATGCCAGGAACCCTTGGTATGTACTTGAGTTGCTAACCCACGCTGAAATTTGTACAACCATATCTCTGTTATTTTTCACTGTGCTAACTAGATTAAAGCTAATGCAAATATGTCTACCTGTGCTGCAAACATACCTCCAATTGCAGTGTTGACATGCCATAAGAAATCCAATCATGCAAATTCAATGAAACTACCGAGTTTCTTTTAGTTTCTACTTAGCCAAAATCATTGAGTTTCTTCTGCTTTCCACCCAAAAGCATAAACTGAATATTGAGTAACGATAATTCAGCTAGTATAATTCATCTATAGCTTTGCAAACATCATGCACATTTCAGCTCTCCAACTATGGACCCAATCCTGCCTCCATTGGCAAAACTCCTATGGTGTAGGATCAGGCCTTAAACCAGATGTGTTGCAGATAATTTGACATTTCTCTCAATAAGTCTGGCATAGATCTATAGTGTTAGCCTTTTTCATGAAGATTACAGTAAGCTTGTGTGGATGTACCAGTTTTTTTGGTGTGTGTTTTCTGAATTTGGATGTCTCTATCTTTAGTTCTGAAAAAGAGCTCTGTGTAAGCTCAAAAGCTTGTCTCTCTCACCAACAGAAGTTGGTCCAATAAAAAAATATTACCTCACCCTCCTTGTCTCTCTAAGTCTATAAAAGACCATTATCATTTTCAGTCTCTAATAACCTGGTTCAGATTATAATAAGTGGCCAAGAAAAGAAAGCTCTGTGTGTCAATCTGCTGTGTACCCCCAAATAATAGCTTATGTACAAGAATTATCATGTACACAGATAGGGGATGGTATGCAACTGAAACAAATGACTGAGTGAGCAATAACGCTCAGTCATATGCCCTGTGATTCCTTATTTGGGGTTTTGTTGTTGCATTTTCATTATTTTTTTTCACCATCACTTTGTGGTGGGGAAAGGGATTAATGGGCCTTGTAGAAGCAGCAAGTTTTAAGGATAGATCTGAAAAAGGAGATGGTTGAGGAATTATTTCCCTGTCTGAGAGAAATGCTTCTATCCTGCATTAAGAGCTCACGGAGGAGTTCTCATGGCACTCTGGCTTATTCATCCATCTCTACAATTATGAAAAATTAGATTCAAGTGATTGGTAAGAGAATAAGAACTACCATGAGTGCCTTTGCAGCCTGGCCATCCCCTGACTAAGAGTGTAGAGCTAAATGTCCTGTTTAATCCTAAAATAATGTCTTCAATCTTTTCCATTATTTAAATAATGGCCTAGCATATATCAGGTGCATCCTTTGTAGGAGATAGCAAGGCTGAAATTCCAACCTAGATGCCAGAGTGATGTTAAGAATCCCTGCCCGCTTTCTCTTTGGAAGTATTCGGCTTTTACCAGTAATGTATCTGTAAAAGTCTTTTTTTATTTTTCTTATTACCCAGAGCCACTTTAATTACCTTTAACTCACAGCATGGTTATTTCTGCCCTGAACTTTCCTCTACAGGCTGCAATTTACTCATGATCCTTGTTTGCCAGTCTCTCTCCATTTCCAGTGCAAGTTTCTTTCCAATAATACCGAGCTCTTATCTAGAGCTTTTCATCAGTAGATCTCAAAGTGCTTTATAGAGGAAATCAGTATCATTATCCTCATTTTATAGATGGGGAAACTGAGGCACAGAGATGAAGTGACTTACTCAACGTCACCCAGCAGGCGAGTGGTAGAGCTGGAAATAGAACCCAGGCCTCTGAGTCCCAGTCCCAGGCATTATCCAGTAGAGCACACTGTCTCCTACAAATCTTTGAGTAGTCTCCCCTGAAAACCACATTGACCATTTCTATTTCCTTGCATTCTTCCTTTGCAGAGGAAATGTGGACTGTTGCACTTTTATCATAAGGCCTCTTAGAAGTCTAACAATGTGCAGTAAATATCAACATTTTAAAAGCTACCATATGTAATGGAGCAAAATGAATGAGATAAATATGAATGAACTGATCAACATAACTGAAATAACAATTTAGCAACCTTACAGCTGGTCAGAAATAAAGCCAAATATATAAGGGCATATGTAATTACAGGTACTGTCAAATAATATTGAATTTCTAAGAGTACTGTAAACACAACTCTGCAATCAAGGACATTAGCACATTTAATGGCCATTTAATTCCTCTTAACGAATTTTGAAAGTAAATTACAAAATACTTTAAAGATAATGATGACAGGCCAAGCTAAAATATATGGTTCTGACTGCTCTCACACCAGTGTAAATCAGAAGTAACATGAATGGAGTTACACACGTTCAAGTGAGATCAGAGTTAGGCTTTATTTATTTAAAACTTTGGAAGCTTTGGACCTGATCGTGAACCGAGGGAAGGCAGTGGGAGTTTTGCAATTGGTAACCCTGGATGCAGGGTATATACCTGGGGTGTAACCTGAGCCACATGAACAACAATGGCAGCATTTCGATTGACTTCAGTAAAGCTGCAAGCCAGGATTTCACCCATGGGGCCTGATCCTGCACCATGTACCTCAATGGAGTTTTGCCACTGACTTCAATGGAGGTAGAATCATGCCTAGTATATACAGTTTGCAAGATATTTATTATTCTAAATTGAGCATGTTCAATGAGAGGTATAAGAAATGATGTATCACTTATATACATATGGAGATATTCCTATCTCATAGAACTGGTAGGTCATCAAGTCCAGCCCTCTGCCTTCACTAGCAGGACCAAGTACCGATTTTTGCCCCAGATGGCCCCCTCAAGGACTGAGCTTACAACCCTGGGTTTAGCAGGCCAATGTGCAAACCACTAAGCTATCCCTCCCCATTGTTGAGGGTGGGGGCAGCTAGAAATCCTAACACACTCTGACCAACTGATCAATATTTGAGACACAAGACAAAGGTCTAACAAAGATGTAAAATAAATTAACCACATAAAAGGAAAGCCTACATAATAATCAGCAGAATGTGATCAAACATTTTTGATGTATGTCAGTGCACATATCATTACATCTTGAATCCGTGGCAATTTTGTTAGACCCAGCCCAGAATTGAAATGCTCGTATTTTTCTATAACAAGAGGTTGCTTCTTTCGCAATGAAAATGAAATAACATAGTCATTAAAAATAATACATTTTAATATCATCATAGCAAAACATACTGTGAATCCAAAGGAGTTTCTTAGGAAAAGAATAATACTGAAGGTACGTCTAGAACAGAGGTGGGCAAACTACGGCCCGCGGGCCACATCCGGCTCACGGGACCCTCCTGCCCGGCCCCTGAGCTCCTGCCCTGGGAGACTTGCCCCCAGCCCCTCCCCCGCAGCCTCAGCTCACTCCGCCGGCGGCGCAATGCTCTGGGCGGCGGGGCTGTGAGCTTCTGGGGCAGCACAGCTGCAGAGCCGCGGCCTGACCCGGTGCTCTGTGCTGTGCGGTGGCATGGCTGGCTCCAGCCAGGTGGCGAGGCTATAGCGCCGCCAGCCACTGATGCTCTAGGCACCGCGGTAAGGGGGCAGGGAGCAGAGGGGGTTGGATAGAGGGCAAGGGAGTTCGGGGTGGTGGTCAGGGGGCGGGGGTGTGGATAGGGGTCGGGGTGGTCAGAGGGCGGGGAACAGGGGAGTTGAATGGGGGCAGGGGTCCCGGGGGGGCAGTCAGGAAGGAGAGAGGGGGGGCTGATGGGGCAGCAGGAGTCCGGGGGGGGGCCGTCAGGGGGTGAGAAGCAGGGGGGCCAGATAGGGGGCGGAGGTTGGGCCACGCCTGGCTATTTGGGGAGCCACAGCCTCCCCTAATCGGCCCTCCATACAATTTTGGAAACTGGATGCGGCCCTCTGGCCAAAAAAGTTTGCCCGCTCCTGGTCTAGATGCTAGATAGATGCATTCTGAAACAGAAGTTTACTGGCAAAACATTTTTTTCCATTGGTGCTTTAGAAAGGCAGAGTTTTAGCTAGATAAATTGCATACATATATTTGGCAGGAGCATAAATGGAAATAAAACATTTTTAATTTTCTGATGGGTACACCTTGGCCTTCTTTGAGGGACTGTGTTAAATAGTATATCGCATCCTACTGGAAGCCTGTCCTCTAATGCAGCATGACACATCACAGTGTTATATCATATTTATCACAAGATTTTGCAGTAAATCTCTTGATAACTCCAGCAATGATGATGCAGTTAGTTGTGTGTCACCATGGCGATGCTTCCAAAAACAGTTTTGATTTAGGGTCAGTAAAGATCATGCTTTTAAAAAACAGACTCAGTGCCTACATTTCATCTTGATCTCCACTTAAAACTACTATCTACCCATAGCCTGAGAGTCAGGCAAGAGGCATTGTTTGCTTTAAAAAATATTAGCAAGTTTGAATCCCAAGCCAAGAGGCATTGGTTGATGGGCTACACTAATAAAGCATGAAGTGGGAAAGAGGTAAAGTTGTTCAAGGATTGGTAGTAGTGTATTATACTACACCTCTACCCCAATATAACGTGACCCGATATAACACGAATTCGGATATAATGCGGTAAAGCAGTGCTCGGGGGGGGGGGGGGGCTGCGCACTCAGGCGGAGCAAGTTCAATATAACGCGTTTTCACCTATAACGCGGTAAGATTTTTTGGCTCCCGAGTACAGCGTTATATTGAGGTAGAGGTGTATTATCTTGTACTTCTTTCACGTGAAGATCTCATATCACTTTACGTACATTATCTAAACCTCACACTATCCCAGTGAGTAATTATTATTTAGACCATTCTGAGATTAAGTGATTTCCCTGCAGTTGTGTGGTAGAGCCAGGAAAGGAATCCAGGTCTTCCTGTCTCACTGTCCTGTAATTGCACCACTAGGAACACTGCCTCATAGACACCCTAGGCTATATATGTAAAGATGTGTGTCTTACTAGCACATCCACAATCCCACATTTGGATGCTCGGCTCAGCACTGGATTTGGATGTCCTGGTAAACCTCCCATGTTCAAAAATTGGTCTCACCAACAGAGCCGACATATTTCCATTCTAAGCAAAACACTAATGGGTGTAGGACAATAAAACGACATGTAACAGCAAGATAAAGCAAGTAGCAAGAATAACTAACTATCTCAGAAAGTGCTTAGTTACTACTCTGATGAGGGTCCTATAAGCAGATACCTATGTACCAAAATAATATCTTGCCAGGAGTAATTTCTGGACAACACTATAGGGATTCCCTCGCTGTAACTCCTAGTTCCCTAACCAGCCTCCTCCTGACTGTTGCCATAGGCCCAGATGCTGCAAGCTATTCCTTGAGCCTATGCAGTGCCTCACTGAGGTCAGTAGGGATCCACACACGCACAGGGATTCACTCATACCGAATGGCTTGCAGGATCGGGGCCACTGAGACAATGGGTAAAATCACAGCCCCACAGAAATCAGAGGGAGTTTTGCCATTGACTTTAGTGGGGCCATGATTTCATGCTATTTCTTTTCATTAAAAAACCCACAGCATTTAGTCCTTTTTCAGGTGAAATTCCTTTTAACTTCACTGGGAAATTTGTCTGATTTCAGACGGCAAAACTGAACCTAAATCATATTTTTAAAAAGCTCTTTCACGAGTATTAGGAGAAACACTTGGGCTACATCAAGAATTGCACTTTCCTAGTAAACTACTGATCACACTTTAATCTGGGTTTACCTTATGAATAATTCTCCTTGAGGAAGTCACACTGAGAAAAAAAAAGTTTTTAATGTTGACAGAGACAAGGGAATGAACATAGGAAAACAGATGAAGGCAGTTTGCCGATATTGTTGATAGATGTTGACTCAGATCGACCCCTGGTAGGATCAACTGGTTTAATACATTTAAAGTCAAGCAGTCAATTTGTACCTCATTCATTTTCAAATGAATTAAACTAATAGCAAATTGCAGAATACTCAGGCTATAAACCCACATTTTGAAAATGCACTGAGTCTCCTTTGGTGAGTACAATTTCTGGCCACAACACATGCCGTGAGTGCAAATCCGTGTACCTGCGTGGCTACGTGATTGTGGGTTCAAATCAGACAACTAGAATCAAGGACTCTAATTTGTGCACATAAATTGTGTTTTGAATCACTACAATGTATGCAGTGCAATTGTCACGTCCTTTCTCATTTCAGAGTTTTCTTATGCTAGGTATTGTTTCCTGTTTTTGACCCCTGCAGCATGTCAACGTTTGGGCCCTAGGGACATTTCAGTTAGGAGTAGAAGTTGGCCATAGCCTGGTATTTTCTTTGCTGAAATCTTGTTTATTTACAAGGCACGTACAAACTCCTGCTCCTCCAAATGCAGGAGAAACCAAGAACAAGAAAAACAACGGTCCGGTGGCACCTTAAAGACTAACAGATTTATTTGGGCATAAGCTTTTGTGGGTAAAAAACCCACTTTGGGGTTGCATCTGAAGGTTGCATCTGAAGAAGTGGGTTTTTACCCACAAAAGCTTATGTCCAATAAATCTGTTATTCTTTAAGGTGCCACCGGACTCCTCGTTGTTTTTGTGGATACAGACTAACACGGCTACCCCTCTGATACCAAGAACAAGAAGAGCAGTTTCTTAGTATACAGCCCCAAGTCTCTTCAGCCCACAAACCCAAAAGCTTTTTTTCCCTCTGCCTCTCTCTGCTCTGTCTGTTCTCAGTTTCTGGGTGTTCTGCTCTCTCTCTCTCTCTCTCTCTCACACACACACACACACACACACACACACAAAATATTCAGCAAAAGATCTTCCACTCAGTTCAAACTCCTGAGACGGGGGTCAGAACCCATTTTTGTCTTATGTTTGGGGGGGGCTTCTAATTAACTCATCCTGACAATTATGTTAATTGAAGGTTGCATTCACACCCAATCTCAATGAGGTTTTAACTTAACCCATAACAAGGTTTCACCCAGCTCAGAACAGTAGTCCAGCAGTTAGGGTACTAGACTAGAAGTCAGGTGACCTGGATTCTGTTCCCAGCTCTGCCATTGACTTGCTGAGATAAATTGGGGAAGGTGTTTAACCTTCCTCTGTGCCTCCATTTCTCCATCTATACAATGGGGATAAAGATTTTTGAGATTTATACAAGGAAAATACTATACCATTCAGAAATGGTCTGAATTAAATAGGATGAAATTCAATAAGTACAAAAGCAAAGTACCTGCACTTAAGAAGGAATAATCAACTGGGAAATGCTTGCCTAGGAAGGAGTACTGGAGAAAAGAATCTGGGGGTTATAGTGGATCACAAACTAAATATGAGTCAACAATGTAATACTGCTGCAAAAAAAAGCAAACATTATTCTGGGATGTATTAACTGGTATGTTGTAAGCAAGACACAAGAAGTAATTCTTCCACTCTACTCAGCACTGATAAGGCCTCAACTGGGCACCACACTTCAGGAAAGATGTGGACAAATTGGAGGAAGTCCAGAAGAGAGCAACAAACATGATTAAAGGTCTAAAAAACTTGACCTATGAGGAAGATTGAAAAAATTGGGTTTGTTTAGTCTGGGGAAGAGAAGATTGAGGAGGAACATGATAACAGCATTCATGTACATAAAGGGTTGTTATAAAGAGGAGAGTGATAAATTGTTCTCCTTAACCACAGGGGACAGGACAAGAAGTAATGGAGCAATAAAGGAGATTTTGACATTAGAAAAAACTTCCCAACTGTAAGGGTAGTTAAGCACTGGAACAAATTACCTAGAGAAGTTGTGGAATCTCCATCATTGGAGGTTTTTAAGAACAGGGAGATGTGAGAGGGAGTGTGAGAGGCTTTCTTTCCAGGTTCAGCAATATGGCCAGTGATGGAACAGAGGTGGTGACCAGGCACAGAAAGACAGCAAGGCACATCTGTTGCAGAAGTGCAATTTGGTGGCTCTGCTGGAGGAAAAGCTCCTTGGATTGGGGAGGCAAGTAGAGATGCTACTGAGAGTCAGAGAAGCAGAGAAGTTCCTAGACAGTCAGGTTTGGGAAACACCAGTCCCCAGGCTCAAGGAAGAAAGGAGCTGGCACCAAGGAGTTGGAGAAACAGGAAGTCAGAGAGGAGGTCTGGCAGTTTGTAACCACTAGAGGCAAGAGATCACATTGACATTCTTCACAACTGCAGACAGATGAGGATGGGAAGGCTCTGGAACCAGAGAGAAGAGGACCAGAAGGAATTCTATGCACCGAGAAGTCTCCAATCAATAACAGGTCCTCTATGTGGAAACTGTGGATAATACCTCTCAAGATCTAGCTGGTCCAAGGAAATGGAGGGATGTATAGGACACACCTATGGATGGCAGCTCAGCCCAACCTGTAAGAAAAGCAAGCTTGTCCACAAAAAATTCTCCAACAACCTAAGCAAGACAGATGATCCCTGTTGGGGATTCAATACTAGGAAGGATCCAAAGAGCACACTGCAAGGGACAAGTGGGCAACAGGATAGTGTGCTGCCTGCCTGGAGCCAAGGTATAAGAAGATGTCACTCTAAGATTGGATAGGCTTCTGACATTGTCGGGCAAGGATCCACTAGTGATGGTTCATATCAGCATTAATGACACTGCATCTTAGGATATCTTACAGATGAGAGAGGACTTCAGGAAACTCAGAAGTGTGCTGAAGAAGAAGAATGTCCACACAATCTTCTCTGAGATCTTTCCTGTCCCATGAACAAAGGAAAACAGAAGATTCTGGATGTGAACCACTGGCTAGGTAAGTGACGTAGGGTTGTGGTTTTGTGGAACACTGGTGCACACTCTATGGGAAGATGGGCTATATAGTTTGGATGGCCTCTAAATCAGTAGAATGGGAACCAATATCCTCAGGGACTGGGCTGGCTAGAGTAGTCAGAATGGCATTAAACTAATAACAAAAGAGGATGATAAAAAGAGGGAAGATATGAGCAGTCATTTAGCACAGAATCAAGATGCTGAGAAAAAATAAATCAAGGATCCAAAGCACATGAAGAGAAGAAATTCTTGCCTTTACATCAATGCTAAGAGCCTGTGTAAGGAACTGGATTTACTCATTTATGAGCATAAATGTGATCTAGCTGGTTTTACTAAATGATACGCACACTTGGAATATTAAAATCAATGGTTATAATCTATTTAGGAAGGGCTGAGTGGACAAAATGGGAGGAGTTGGCACTCTATGTCAAAAATGACATTACCTGTTTCCAAGTCACTGATAATTTGAAAGAAAATGATCTTCAATGCTTATGAATCATCATCCTAACAGATCAAGCACAAATTGGGATATTACTCGGTGTCTGCTACAGACCACCAAATCACACTAGGGAACAGTGTGAGCAGCTCCTTAGGCACCTATCTATAATGTATAGTGGAGGGGGGGAAACTGTGTGATCACGGGGAACTTCGGTTTGAGTGACATATGCTGGAGGCCTCATGCTGTCAGTACTAAAACATCAAAAACAATGTGGAACAAAACTAAATTTTAAAGTATCAACATTCCCCTTGAATCAGAAATTCAGTTTCAGCCAGCTCTGTTCATAAATACAAGCAACCCTACATCACTGAAATGTAGGCTGAGAACCATCCTCTGCTGATGTGGAAGGCTAATAAATACAAGCCTTTTTAAGAGCCCTTTTCAGGAAAAAGAAGAACAGGAGTACTTGTGGCACCTTAGAGACTAACAAATTTATTAGAGCATAAGCTTTCGTGGACTACAGCCCACTTCTTCGGATGCATATAGAATGGAACATATAATGAGGAGATATATATACACACATACAGAGAGCATAAACAGGTGGGAGTTGTCTTACTAACTCTGAGAGGCCAATTAATTAAGAGAAAAAAAAAAAAAAAAAAAAACTTTTGAAGTGATAATCAAGCTAGCCGAGTACAGACAGTGTGATAAGAAGTGTGAGAGTACTTACAAGGGGAGATAGTCAACGTTTGTAATGGCTCAGCCATTCCCAGTCCTTATTCAAACCGGAGTTAATTGTGTCTAGTTTGCATATCAATTCTAGCTCTGCAGTCTCTCTTTGGAGTCTGTTTTTGAAGTTTTTCTGTTGTAATATAGCCACCCGCAGGTCTGTCACTGAATGACCAGACAGGTTAAAGTGTTCTCCCACTGGTTTTTGAGTATTTTGATTCCTGATGTCAGATTTGTGTCCATTAATTCTTTTGCGTAGAGACTGTCCGGTTTGGCCAAATCTGACATCAGGAATCAAAATACTCAAAAACCAGTGGGAGAACACTTTAACCTGTCTGGTCATTCAGTGACAGACCTGCGGGTGGCTATATTACAACAGAAAAACTTCAAAAACAGACTCCAAAGAGAGACTGCAGAGCTAGAATTGATATGCAAACTAGACACAATTAACTCCGGTTTGAATAAGGACTGGGAATGGCTGAGCCATTACAAACGTTGACTATCTCCCCTTGTAAGTACTCTCACACTTCTTATCACACTGTCTGTACTCGGCTAGCTTGATTATCACTTCAAAAGTTTTTTTTTTTTTTTTTTTTTTTTTCTCTTAATTAATTGGCCTCTCAGAGTTAGTAAGACAACTCCCACCTGTTTATGCTCTCTGTATGTGTGTATATATATCTCCTCATTATATGTTCCATTCTATATGCATCCAAAGAAGTGGGCTGTAGTCCACGAAAGCTTATGCTCTAATAAATTTGTTAGTCTCTAAGGTGCCACAAGTACTCCTGTTCTTCTTTTTGCGGATACAGACTAACACGGCTGTTACTCTGAAACTTTTCAGGAAAAACTCCCATCCAGCTATACATCAGATTAGACATCTCACACACTCATCCATTAATAACAGGGTCTGTAAAGTGTGAAGATGGCTTGTTGGTGACATCTTCATCAAGAATCTATGGCCGATGGAGTTTTCCTGAGAAGAGAGCTACAGGATCAGGCCCTGAACTATTTCCTCCTTGAGGATATCACGTGTGCAGAAAAACAATAAATAACTCACTTCCTCAGCTTGCAGATCCTATTATAAATGTTTTATGTTTGACAGGATGTAAAGACTGACAATTCCATTAAATAAAATATCCTTATCTAAAATGAAAAGGGAAAGTCAGAAGATGACTAGCAAGAAATCCTTGAAAATAAATGCCAGGGTCACGAGCCATTTAAATCGTAGTTATTTCCAATTAAATTCATTGTAGGTCCACAGCTTGTGCTAGCCGCTTTCAGGATGCTCAGGTCTTCATGGTTTATTTAATTTTAAAACTCATTATCTATCTCAGATCTTAAATTCCAACTTGTACATCTGAAGCAGACTCTCAGAAATACCAGCAGCTTGGAAATTCCACCTATTCAATATCCAGCTGGTGAAACAGAAAGTATTGAAAAATGTATAACCCAGAACTTTTAAAATTAGTTTTATGGGACAAATCATCGGAGGAAGTCAATGAAGGTACATCAATTCACATCAGCTGAGGAACTGGTCCTATTTTTTTTCAAGAATACTTTATTAAATAAGTCCATATGAAATGCACTCCACTACTCCCAAAACTATATATCTCCAAAGGATACATCTCTGGTCAGAGGTACCTTTACCTGTAACATCTCCATTGTGCTGTGCAAAACAGTATATTTTGTGCTGAAGAAAATGCACTTATAGGCTTTTCTATAAGGCTCATTATAGTAGTGTCTAATCACCTCACAAATGTGAATTGACAAATGCCCCTGTAAGGTAGGGAACTATTTACTGTTGTATTTTACAGCACCTAGCATAATGGCTCATGGTCCATGTCTGAGGCTTCTAAGCATTACTGAAATATAAATAATAATCCTCATTTTACAAGCATGGAATTTAGACAGAGAGAGATTACGGTCAGCCTTCTCCAAAGCAGCCTCTGATTTTCAGTGTCCACCTTGAAACAACTTCAATCTATGGTTTACAGTCCACATGCTACAACAGTACAGCAAAAAATATTTGCTGCATCTTCTGGCTATGTTATGTAAGCTCCAACTTCCTGTCAATAGACGACATGTCGGGGAACAATGCTCTACCAGATTTTGATCTACACACCCAGTTACCAAAATGTTCTTTTTAATAATCCATCTACACAGATCACAACAATTGGTGTCATTTGTTTCTGAGAAACTGGAGCAACCATTATGCCAAGGATATCTGTCATCTCTAAGGGGGAAATATTAAAAGTATCAAATTAATTACAAAATAATATTTTTCCTCCAAAGTTCTATGTCTTCTGGGAGACTGATTTATGTCTTCAACTCCACTACGTTCAAAGAGAGAAACAGAGCAGATAGCAGATTATTTGAGAAATGGTCCTTTACAACCACAACTGTTTTTCAAATGTTTGCATCACAGTCTTGCTGGATGTTAAAGGAACAGAATACTTTTCTGATTCTGATGCTTTCTTCCTAGTGATATGCACTCTGTTAGGAACCCAGGCCTATAGAATGGACCCTGGAATGGACCCAGGTAAAGATCTGCTCATAAGCACAACCTGAGACCAACAGCTGGATTTAACACAGAATTAAATCAGCTGCATGCAGGCATAGCCAGGATTCCTTCTCAGGGTCAATCATGATAATTATCCTAATTAGTCCTCTTAATGAAAATTCAGGATCTCCTTACTGGGTAGGTTGAAATACATGAGCTTCACTCTCCTGATGCTGGCAAGCAAGGTCCTGCACTACATTTCAATGTAAAAGCAACAGCTAGAAGGCAGCATTCAACTCCTGTGTTGTATGCTGTCTACATAATCACAAGCTATTTTTCTACATCACCCCTGTCTCATTCAGTGCAATTATTCAATATCTCTTTATCTTTCTCATTCAATGTGTGGCCACAGACCTTAGTTAATCTATACGTCCAATCCCTGCTCCAAATACACAATTATTACTTTCCTCCTGAGTGTTTCTGTGGCATTCTCATCATAATTTCTGAATGCTTCATAAACATGAATTAATCTTCACCACCCGTGAGATTAAGTGGCAGTATTATTTCCATTTTACACTTGGGGAACTCAGGCACAGAAAGATGGAGGCCAAAATCGTCAAAAAATATCCACTAATTTTGGGTACCCAATTTAAGACACCTAGGGCCTACTCTTGATTTTCCAGAGTACTTAGCATTTTGATAACACTTTATATATTCAGGCATAACTCTCATTGACTTCAGTTACAGTTGTGAGTGCTCAGCACGTCTGCAATTCTAGCCTCAAGTGTCTCTGGGTGCCTGGAAAATGAGGAACACACAATTAGCAAACACCTGTGAAAGTTTGGTTTAAGTCACCTGCCCAGTATCATGCAGACATTCTTTGGAAGAGGCAGGGATAGAATTCAGTTACCCGGGGCAGCATTCAACCACCTTAGCCATGAGACCATCCCTTTTCCTCCTTCAGTCCTCTGCCTCATTTACTGCACACCTTCCTCCTTCTACTACAAATGAAGCAGGGGTCCTACAGACAACAGCCTCCTTCACTACACAGCCCTGATTTATCCCTAGAGCAAATCCATCCTGTGAACTGAATAAAGCAGTGGTCCTGTGGAAAAAATAGTATGTGATCATGTAATTAACGACTGTATCATAATGCATATGCACAAGGGGGCTGAATTAAGGTTTTAAGGCAACCTCAGTTCTGGCATGTCCTAACTTCTGAGTGATGAAATTGCAACCTTAACATTCTTGTAATGTAGATCATTTATTTATTTCTTTATGTTTATGTAATGTTACATTCACAGGATGTTCACAACTCTAGTATTCATCGTAATTACACTTCATTAGTTAGAACAGCCTGTCATAGCAACAGGTATATTGGAAACAACCTTCCAAAACAAGACACTCCACAGCATGCGCTTCTTTCTCTGGAGAAAGGATGAGAGAACAAACAACATGTGACAGATGTGAAGTCACGTTGCTTAAGGCACGACTGGAAGGCACTCAGATACTACACTGATAAGTGTGGTATAAAAAGCTACCTGGAATAGAACAGAACAGAAACAAGAGCAGTTTTGGGGGAATGGGGACTTTTTCTAACAATAGCATTTGCTTCATATGAGAGCATTTTTATAATTTAGAAATAAAAGCCTGCAAAGGGGTTCCAATTTGCAAGCACATGTGGTAATTGCTTCAGCAATGTAATTCAGATGTCAGTAATAGCACGTCAAACATACTGTAGATGATTGGGGGGGAATTATTCCTATTTTTTATCTTTAGTCGGTTCCATTTAGAAGAGTTCAGAAAGGAAGTTTTATGAATTTTTTAAGCTGTAGGTGCTATAGTCCAAGCAACTGTTGTCAGTTTTAGATGGAAATCACTTTCCAGCTAGCTTTATCTATCATCTTAAGAAATACTGCAGGGCATGAATTTTTGGCACAGAATTTCAATTTCATTGGTAGTGTCTGTGACAGGTGCCCTGCATGCCGAACTGGGTCGCCCTCGTTGGTCCCGTATGGGGTTGGTACACCCCATCACCCAGTCGTCGGGACTCCCTGTTAAGCAAGTGATTGCGGCATTCTGGTCCCCTGACTGGGTCACAAACGAATGGTCTGAACCCCTTGGGCAGGAAAAACAAACAGTCTAAAGCAGCAGTTCTCAAACTGTGGGTTGGGACCCCCAAAGCGGATCACAACTCTGTTCTAATGGGGTCACCGGGGCTGGCATTAGACATGCTGGGGCCTGGGGCCGAAGCTCAAGCCCCACTGCCTTGGGCCAAAGCCAAAGCCCGAGAGCTTCAGCCCCAGGGTGGCGGGGCTCAGATTACAGGCCTCCTGCCTGGGGCTGAAGCCCTTGGCCTTTGGTCCCCCAACCCAGGGTGGTGGGCCTCATGCAGGCTCAGGCTTCGGTCCTCCCTCTTGGGGTCATGTAGTAATTTTTGTTGTCAGAATGAGGTCGCGGTGCAATGAAGTTTGAGAAACCCTGGTCTAGAACCCTGCAGCCTCCTGGCTGGGGCAAACAGTAGCACTCGGGATGTGGTGGGGGAACCTGGCCCCCCCTCTTCACCGGGTTCTGACCCAGAACCGTATGAGCTAGAGAACTCCCCATCAGGGTTTCAGGTATCCGCTTCTACAACCTCCCCTGGGTCACTTCCTACCACTAGTTGCATCCTAGGCATCTCCACAGCTGGTGGCACCTCGGCTTTCCTGTCAGTCCTTGCAGTCAGTGAGTTGTCCACGGCGTAGTCTGTGTCTACCAGCTCTACCGCCTGGAGCGTCGCAGGTACTCCTGCAGGAACCCGCAGTACACGTCCTGCTCCCTCCGCCGACCGCCTCGACAGAGCTGGGCTGCCTCCTTTTATCTGGCTCTTCCACCTGGAGAGTGCAGCAGGGAAAGGGGGCATGGCCTCCTGGGTCCATAGTGATTTGTCCACCCCCATTGGTCCTGTCTGGGGTTGGTACACCCTGTCAGTGTCCACTAATGTATATTTTATTAACTGTTCAGCTTCTCATTTCCTCACAGCTAATTCAATTCTTTGCAAACTATGGGACAGATCCTAAGAGGACCTATGAGATCCCAAGTTCCTCTTGCAATAGGAATTGTCAGGGGAGGGCTTTGAGCACCTTGCAAGAAGTGCACCAGTTACCACAAGGTCAGGGCCTAGGGACTCAGTCCTACAGCCTTTATTCAGACCAGACACTCATTGATTTCAATAGGAATTTTGTCCAAGTATGGATGATAAGACTGGGCTCAAAATATCCAGTAATAATACAGATCGCAAAATAATTCACGTGTGTTAAGCATCTGGTTATTGTATCTGCCCAATAATAAAGGGCAAGATTCTGAAAGAAGCAATTTTTCATTGGTCCGATATCCAACCCGTTGGTTACCAATGCATAGAAGCAAGTCACAATTTGCACAAGCAAATACTAAATTGCACACACACACGTGGCTGGGCACAAACAAGCCAGGCAGACCAAACAGCTACCTTTAAAGCTACGCAACCATGAAGAAGAGATGCTGTGCAGATCCTGTTACTTGGGAAACAGCCATAGGAGAACAGGATGCTGACAGCTCAAGGACTATTTCTCTCCAGTCTCACATGTATACAGTTGCTTGTAGGTGATTCAGAAAGTTATTAAGACTGGCAACCTGATGATTGTGTGTCTAGGCTTCCCAGGAGACAGTGTCTGCCTGTGGCATGTGAGAAAACTCATTTCATTGTCTCAGCTGGATGGGAACATTACCACTGGTGAAAGACAGCTGCACTTGGTATAATCCACACATTATTATTTTATAATCAAGTTCTTGTTTAACATTCTGTTATTAGATTAGTTCTATCTAAACAAATGGGAACACCTCAGACTTTCCAACCCTGAAGTGAGGCTGGGTTAGTTTAGAATGAAAATGATGAGGCATTTTTCAGAATTTATCAAATCCATCATTTTTGTTCTCTGTTATTAACAGCTATTTGCCAGCTTGCAACTAATATATTTAATGCAGTTTTTCTCCCACACTGCCTTGCTGTTGCTCATTGTTAGAGTAGAGTCACTCAAAAGGGCTGTGCAGGGAGATTTGGTTTTGCTTGTCAAGTATCAGGGGGTAGCCGTGTTAGTCTGTATCTACAAAAACAACAAGGAGTCTGGTGGCACCTTAAAGACTAACAGATTTATTTGGGCATAAGCTTTCGTGAGTAAAAACCTCACTTCTTCATCCGAAGAAGTGAGGTTTTTACTCACGAAAGCTTATGCCCAAATAAATCTGTTAGTCTTTAAGGTGCCACCAGACTCCTTGTTGTTTTTGGTTTTGCTTGGTTGCTCATTGGTGCTGTGCATGCTGATTTGTTATTGTAGGGGTGTCAAGGCTGGATCCCCACTTTGAACTTTAGGGTACAAATGTAGGGGCCTGCATGAAAACTTCTAAGCTTAACTACCAGCTTAGCTCTGGTTCCGCTGCCACCATTTCCCTCCCTGGGAATTATAACAAGGGGTGCTCCTGATTGCTACATCGTGCACGTTGTTGTTGTAGAGGTGCTAACAGGTGCTATGCTATGCACGCTGATTTATTATTACAGGGTTTTTTATGTGTTCTCGACTCCTAGCTTTTAAGAAAGAAGCACAGAAGAATCTCTGTTTAAGAAGTATCATCTTTAAAGTACAGAGATGTGCCTGGATGAACACCCTGGATCAGAGCTGTGAGACAAATTTGGATCCAGATCAGAAATTCATGGTTGACTTGTATAGTACCCATTACAGTAGAGCAGACAGCACCAGGGTTGCCAGGTGTCCAGTTTTCGACCGGAGTGCCCAGTCGAAAAGGCACTCTGGTGGCTCCGGTCGCTGGTGCCGTTAAAAGTCCGGGCCCAGGGCTAAGGCAGGCTCCCTGCCTGCCCTAGCTCTGCGTAGCTCCCGAAAGTGGCCGTCAGGTCCCTGCAGCCCCTAGACGCATGGGCGGCCAGTGAGGCTCCATGCACTGCCCTGAGTGCCAGCTCCGCAGCTCCCATTGGCCGGGAACCATCGTCACCAGCTCTAGGTTACCTCTGTAACACCAGCTCTGAACACCAGGCACTTTGGGGAAATCTAAATCCAAGCCTTCTACCGTGGGCCCCATCTCCTAAAGAATTACACCAGTGGTTCTCAAACTGTGGGTCAGGACCCCAAAATGGGAGGCGACTCCATTCTAATGGGGTCACTAGGGCTTGCATTAGACTTGCTGGGGCACGGGGCTGAAGCCTAAGCCCCACCGCCTGGGGTCAAAGCCTGAGCCCCACCACCTGGGGCCTAAGCCAAAGCCTGAGGGCTTCAGCCGTGAATGGCAGGGCTCAGGTTACAGGCCTCCTGTCTGGGCCTGAAGCCCTTGGGCTGTGGTCCCCCTGCCCGGGGTGGTGGGGCTCGGGCTTTGGCAGGACTCGGGTAGGCTCAGGCTTCGATCCCCCCTCCTGGGGTCGTGTAGTAATTTTTTTTAATCAGATGGAGGTTGTGGTGCAATGAAGTTTGAGAACCTCTGAATTACACTGATTTTGCAAAACTGATAAAGGAACAAAAGACACAGGGCAAATATTGTGCCTAATCAACTCTGCCTCCCTGGCCATTTGAAGAACAGAATGGGAAGAAGCAAGCCAGTGTTAACTCAGGCTGCCGGGATGTCTGGACCATGTTAGCCATTTTAGGTAACTGCAACCCTTCTGCTAGGTGTTGTTAGCTGCAACACAGGCGGGAGTCAAAGATCTAGCGGTTCTGCTAAAAACTAACCAACACCAACAACTCGTGCCCCCACCCGGAAACCTGGGAAGAACAAATTACCTTCCCAGGACACACTTCAGAGTCAATACTTCCCCACTTGCAAGGACTGAGTCTGCATAGGAAACAAGTAAAGACTATTAGGGGACCATGGAACACAGCAACAATATAGCTATATAATTAAATCATAAAATAAAACATCCAGCCCCACAGCATCCTTTAACTCAGTTTCCCACCCACCAATAGGCATCCAATAAACAAATATCCCTTTATCACACTATTTCCCCCCTCCATTACACCCCACTCACAGTTTGGTGTCAACGGTTAGAATAATCCCAGAGTTCAAGAGAGCAGTCAGGCAGCCCTGGCTCCAGCCCCAAGGGGAAGTGCTGTCTGGTCTGATTCTGAGACTCCCCCACATAACCCTACTTTAGCAATTTCAGCTGTATTGGTACTGGGAAAGGGGACCCTCCTGGGAGTTCATTCAGCTCTGTTGCTGCCCTCTGCAGCTTCAGCAAAGAGCTGCTTCATCCCAAAGTCACCTCTCTCCACAAAGTCACTGCTGTATCACAAAGTCAACTCTGCACAATCTCTTCTTGTGAAGATGCCTGTGTGTTGTCTCTTTGTAAAGTCTTTTCTGGAGCAAGATCAAAATAGCATATCGGACCACTGAGCAGAATCCTTGCCACAAGGTAGGCCTTTCCCCTCCCTTCCCTCTCAGTTCAACTCAGAGTTTGTGTACAGTTCTGGTGTCTCCCCAGACTCTCAGTTGGAGGACTTCTGGGTAGAAAGCTCATTTAAATAGATCTCTTGGTTCACCAGTAGATGGTGTAGAGAGTTTCTTCCCTGTGGAGTTTCTGTCTGCTCTTTCTCCTGTTCACCCACAGATGGTAGTAGCCAGTTCCCTACCCCTAGCCTAGAGCTTCAGGCCACAGGGATTACATAGTAGGCTAAAACCCTTAAATTCTCACTCACACACTTAATGAGCTCAGCAGGGTGCAAATACCTCGTTTATTTGGTTGCCAGAGAAACAAAAGGATTGCAAAGAGGCATGGAACCGTTTTCTTTCAACATGGAAGGGTTTCTCTGCATTGAAGCAAGTAGTCAAGGTGCCCAACATTTTACCCTCTTTATTCAAGTCTTTATTACTGAAAGTTGTTTAGCATGGTAAAGAAACAGAGGAAAGACTGCTTTGTCTTCCTGGCTGTTTCTTTTAGCTGTACTTTATATAAAGGCTCCTAAATACCCCTCGTTTTTGACTCTTGTGCCAAATGCTAGCTTTAATTATATGGGCGAGAGAGCTAAACTAAGCTAGATCTACACAGCTTCCTGGCAACCCAAGCTTTAAATGGGTTTAAAGGAATCCAAGTTGCTCTTTTACAATCAAAGCATCTTTTTCTCACTGAAGTAGGTTGGAGGCCAGCTAGCACCCTTACAGGGCTGAGCTTGTGCTGGGGAAGGGCTAAGGCCCACCACCGTAGGGAGGAGCTCTTGGAAACTCACTCTAGGGACCTTGGAGGATGAACCATGCTTTCCGCTCTGCATCCGTCCAGTCCCTGCCACAAGAATGAGTGAAGATTTGGGCAACATGCATTATTAGTGAGATCCTTTTAACAAGTTTAAGGAGTGATTTGAGCAAAATCTTTAAGTATCTACACATGGGAGACAGAAATGTGATAATAGAGGGTTCTGCAATCTAGCAGACACAGATATAGCAGTAGCTGGACCCAATGGATGGAAGATGAAGCTAGACAAAAATCAGATTAGAAATAAGATGATTTTTTTAAACAGTGAAGGTAATTAACCATTAGAACAACTTAGCAAGACTTGTGGTTGATTCTATATCATTGGATGTTTTTCTAAGAGATATGCTCTATTTCAACAACAGCTATTTGACTTGAAGCAGGAATTAATTCATGGAAATTCTATGGCTTGTGTTATGCAGAAGATCAAAATAGATAATCACAACAGTCCCTTCTGGCCTTAAAAGTCTATGAATGTATGAGCCCATCACCTCCTTGCCCAAACCCCACACTCTTGGCACATAAGCAGCCAAAGTGCCTGCCTCCTATGCAGAAGTTCTGCCCAGACCAACGAAAGGGCATGGATCATCTTGGTTGATGCATGGCATGCAAGGATCAGTCATATCAGGTGTAAGGTAAAGACCTTACCTAGTTAAGGATACATTTTCATATTCCATTTATGCACCTTATATCATGCATGTGTAACCCTCAGAATTCTACAACTTGGCCAGATTGGTCATAATTTCACCCATGGTTTGCATTTAGGCCCTCTGCTCAATACCCTAACTGACAAAGCATTTTGTTATGATCTTAGCAAAGTTCTTCCCACAATATTTAAAGGACTGCCTCTTGCAGTAACATTTCCCTTGGGGAAAAAAGTAGTTCAGCCACACACTAAACAAGCAATAACTTTACTACTCTTCAAACCCTGAATGTAGTTACAAAAACAGGAGAAAAGGGTTATTAACATCAAAGCTATGCTCTAGAATCTATGAGTCTATATTAAATGTTATTTCGGGCTTGTCTTCACTATGGAGTCTTTGCTGGTACAACTATGCCAGCAGAGCCCCCTAGTGGAGACATAGTGTAAGCCAACAAAGGGAGTTCTGCCTGCATAGCTAAATCACCTCCCTGAACAATATTAGCTAAGCACAGTGGGGCTCTTCTGTTGGCATTGTTACCAACCAATACCCTATACCAGGGATTTTGCCAGTACAGCTATGTCATGTGGGGGTGGGGGTGATTTTTCAAACTCCTAGCTGAGGTAGCTATGTTGGCAAAGCATTGTAGTTAGACGAAGCCTTAGGGTACGTCTATACTACAGTGTCACAATTAGGGTGCTACATCTATGCCACTGTAGCATAGATTCTTCCTACAGCAATGAAAGAGGTTTTTCCATTGATGTAAGTAATAAACCTCTTCAAGAGGCAGTAGCTAGGTTGACGGAAGAATCCTTCCATTGACCTAGCCACGTCTACACAGAGGGTTAGGTTGACCTAACTATGGTGGAAAGCGTGTGAAGTTTTTCACAGCCCTGAGTTGACCTTAGTTTTAGATTTAGACCAACCTTCAGTTTTGGTTAGTATTCTAGCATTCATACTGTTCCTTTCTAAATGAGCTTCAGATTTTGGTGGGGAGTGTTGGAAGATAAGCCAGGGGACGCTGTTCTTCTTTCCCTTAAGGCTTATCCCAGAAGACTGCTTCATTTAGGGTTGTCTACACAGGGACACTCAAAATAATAATTATTATTATTAATAATAATAATCTGAAATAACTAAAGGTGTGCATTCAAAGCAGATTTGTTAAACTGCATTAAATCCATGTGTGGACTGTCTCATTCAGAATTAGAGTGGCCTTAATTAGGTTTAGCTTAATTCACTTCCAAAGCCATTGGCCAGGTCTACAATACAAAGTTTTCAATCATACCTATGTTGATCAGGGGTGTGAAAAAATTCACACTCTTAACCAACACAACTCTGTTGGCAAAAAAAACCCTGAGTAGATGCAACTATACCGGCAAAAGATTCTATAAGCAGCCTTTCCTCTACCAGGCTAGAGGAAATCGAGGTTCTGGCGATCAATGCATCTAGTGAAGACCAGCTAAATCGACAGCAGAGCGCTCTCCCGTCGACCCCGGTACTCCACCGGGAATGAGAGAAGATAAGTCAACTGGAGAGTGTCTCTTGTCAACCCAGTGCAGTGTAGACACCGCAGTAAGTCGACCTAAGCTACGTCGACTCCAGCTATGTTATTCATGTAGCTGGAGTTACATAACTTAGGTCGACTTACCGTGGTAGTGTAGACATAGCCTCAGCCATTGACTTCTCTGGGAGTTCGACTGGGTCCTTGTCAAGTTGTGTCTAGAGCTCTAGCCCAACTGTGGATTGCCCTACTTTATATTTTGCAGGAAAGAGCCTATTCACAGGGTAGCATGGTATAGATACTGTTTATGCTGTTCCAGAAGAACATGCATTATGAATACAGCCCTGTGTCTGAATTTCCTTCTCACTATGTCTTAGTGGTGGGGGGAAAACACTGACATCCCTCCTAAAGCAACAGCTGTGTTTCAATTGAACTACCACTGGAAGGAAAGTCTCTCATTAAGTTAAGAGTGAATTGAGGTAGCCAAACCCTAAAATATCACTCCCTTCACAATCACATTTTAAAACACAATGGGAGGCCATATGTAGAGACGTTATTTTCACTGACATTCACTCTCTCTTTCTCTCCAAGGAATTCACACTAGGAGCTATTTTTTCTATTTATTTTAACTTATTCATTATCACCAGCTCATCACCCATTATAACGGAAGAATTAATCAAGTGTAAGCCTTATTGTATCAAGATATATATTCCATTTTGCCAATTATTGAAATTAATATTTAATATAATAATTGTGAAAGCTACACAAGCTTTGTTGTTCTTCCCATCTTTCTGTAAATACTGTTTAATACACTCCCCAGGCAAACGGTGCTTACAACCCTTGTACATAATGTTCCCAAGGTCAAGCACTAGGAAGTAAGATATCAAGAACATCTTTGAATCCAAAGGCTGCATTTAAAAACAGAATTCACATGGACTGTTTACCAGCACAGACATCTGTACTTGTGGCATGAGTCAGCACCCCATGGATCTGCTTAGCATAGTAAAGCTTACAGCAGACAATTTTCATTGCTAAGTCGATTAAAATAGTATCCTGTTTCCTGAAGATCTGAGTGGGAAACAATAGGATTTGTCCTATGGTTGCTAACACCTATAAAAAGCCTGTGGTGCGGTACTGCTATGTAACAGTGAATAGTGGTTCTAACAGACTCAGCTTTGCATAAATGTTGAGGATCCCATCCCTGCCCACCAAAAACCCTCTGAATGTTCCTCCTTGGTACAAATGTTCCCTGGTTAGATATTCAATTTACTGTTCCAGTTTTCAGAAGCAGAAGTCTGATGGCCTTGGTCAATAGCTCAAAATAATTGTTTCTTTCTTTGAGTTCAAGCAGACACAGTCATTTCAAACCCACCAGCGGGGGTAGTTCCATATCCCAAGGAGTGACAGCTCTGCCTGGATGATGGCTCAGCAGGCTTAAACTTGATTAATTCTACTGTTATAATGGATGAAATGTCTGTTAACCATTGACTAACACTGCACAAATTGAGAGCAGAGAAGCAGCAAGTAGCCGACATGTCCGGCAAAATTCTTCTCATGGCTCTTTTTGTATTAGTCATTTTTATATCAAAATGAAGATAGCTCTGGCCTAGGGACATAATTTTCAGCAATGATTACTGATTAAGGGTGCTGAGCTTGAGACACCTTTAATAGCCTTCATTTGCAGAAAGTGCTGAGGACCGACCATCTGAAATCAGGGCCCCCTTTAAGGTGTCTCAAATTGGCCATCTAAAAATGGAAGCACCTGAAGTCACTAGCAACCTTGACCCAGCACTTCGACATAGCTATTTCTTGTTTATCTTGCACATGGCCCATACATAGGGCCCTACCAAATTCACAGACGTGAAAAACACATCACGGACTGTGAAATCTGGTCTCCCCGGTGAAATGTGGCTATTGTAGGGCGGTCATGGTATTGCCACCCTTACTTCTGCACTGTCTTTACAGCTGGTTGGCCGGAGAGCAGCAGCTGCCGGGCAGGCACCCAGCTTTGAAAGTAGCACCACAGCCAGCATCAGGGCAGTAGTGAGGGAGGCGTAGTATGGGGCAGGCAGGGCTGGCCGTATGGGTGGGCAATGTGGGCAATCACCCAGGGCACCATGATAAGGGGGGGCAGGATCACCACCCTCCGACACACATAGCCAACCCAAGGCCCCTTTAACCCTGAGCACCGGGCCCAAAGCTAGGGAGGGCAAGGCTGGGAGCTCCTACCATGTGCCAGGCTCCAGCTTCTAATCCCAGATGGACTGAGGAGGGACCCACCTCAGGGAACCTCTCTGCAGCTGCTGGCTGGGAGCCCAGCTCTGAAGGCAGCGCCACTGTCAGCAGCAGCGCAGAAGTAAGAGTTGCAATACCATAACCTCCCTACAATAGCCTTGCAACACCCCCCACATACACACAACCGCCTTTTGGGTGGGACCCCCAAGGTTACAACACTATGAAATTTCAGATTTAAATATCTGAAACCGGGAAATTTAAGATTTTTTAAATCCTGTGACCATGACATTTAGCAACATGGACTGTGAATTTGGTAGGGCCCTACCTATACTATTTAAACTTATTAATGATGTAAAGCATGTTGAGATGTACAGATCTCTTGGTGCTGCTGGGAGGGAACCCCACACAGCTCTTATGCACCCCAACCCAAAGGTGACCTTAGCAAGAGATCCTGCCCAGCCAGACAGTGAGCTGGGATTTGGTGGAATAGATTTACAGTTCAGGGGCAGCTCAGGGAGGCAGCTCCAGCTGGGAACTAGTTAGGCACAGCTGAGTCTTATTAGGCTCAGCACCTTAAAAGCCTTGGCCTAGCTCCACGAAGGGACTTGGAGCTGAGTTGTGACGCTGAGTGTCAGGGGCATGTCACTTTTAGGTGCCTAGAAAATCACAGGAACAATACAGTGATCCACAAAGCCTCAGTTAGATGCCTGTGCTCCTATACAATGAATGGGGAGAGACAGCAAGTCACAAAGCCAGCACGCTAGGTGTGGCGGAACCTAAACTAGCCACTAGGAGAGGCTGCCAAGGGGCGGGGGGTGTTAAGTCCCACCTTTCTCACAGAGTTCAGCACCTAAATTCCAGCTGCAGGAAGGTATCTACTAGGGTGACCGAATAGCAAATGTGAAAAATCGGGACGGGGGTGGAGGGGTAATAGGCGCCTATATAAGAAAAAGCCCTGAAAATCGGGACTGTCCCTATAAAATCAGGACATCTGGTCACCCTAGTGCCTACCTCTACTTGTGATTCACAAAAGAGGGGAAAATAGGCATTCAGCTGCCTAAAATTGCACACAAGGCTCAATTAGGACGTGCAATTAGCTGGGGTGGGAGGGAAGGAGAAGGATGACACCCTCTCTTTTAACCTTTAGCCAAGTGTCTAGGACACTCACCCAGGATGTGGGACACCCTGGGGTTCAAGTCCCCCTTCCGCCTGATGAAAAGCTATTGATATGATGATCTGCTATCTCTCAGACGAGTGCCCTAACCACTAGGCTTAGAGTCATTCTAACACTTTCCTTGGCTCAATTAATATTTAATTATTTAAATAAAATAGAACAACTTCAGTAGCTGAAATTGAGGGAGTCCCATCTCAGAATATCCCATAAGCTAGTGGCTGAGCCACTCGCCTAAGAGGTGGCAGATCCCAGTTCAAAACCATGCTCAGTGAGTCTTCCAAATCCACTGGCAAGTTTCAGCCATTGCTCTGTTTCATCAAACCATTAGCATCTCTCCCCATCTCCTGCTTACTTTACATTTGTTACTCCCATTCCAGAAACCATATAATGTGTGCAAGCTGCTGAGTAGTGGAAAGATCTAATCAAAAGTTCAGTTATAAACATGCGGTAGCTCACTAAAGGCTTCACTACAGATCAGAATAATTTTAACCAAAGAATGAAGGAAATGCTCTTGTCTGCAGGTCGGAGCAAGAGCCAGGGAGTCAGGAGTTCTAGGTTCTCTTCCTAGCTGTCTTGCTTACTCACCATGTGTCTTTGTCCAATTGACTTTGGCTACGTCTACACTACAAGTGCTACAGCAGAACAGCCACTATAGCGTAGACGCTACAGCATCAGAAGGGGTTTTTCCATCACTGTAGTAAATCCACCCCCCCTGAGAGGTGGTATCTAGGTCAATGGAAGAATTCTTCCATCAACCTCGCGGTGTCTGCACCAGGGCTTAAGTCGGCTTAACTACATCTCTCAAGGTGTGAATTGTTCATACCCCAGAGTGGCAGACCTGCCACTTTTACAAAGAGCTGCATGCCATACTTGGTAGAGAACCCACCACCGCCCCACAGATACCTCCAACAAGCCTCAGTCACAGGCTCCTGGCGTCAACAGCGAGAAGGAGGAGGAAGAGGAAGAGGAGGAGGATGTGGGACATCCAGCTTTGCTGCGAGCCAAGACCTGTTTGAGACTCCACCGCAGTCCAGTTAGTCCCAGCAGTCAAGCACAGGTGAGAGGAGGAGTTGTTACCTGCTTTTCATTCCCCTCTAGAGTTAGGCGGCAGGGAAGGCGGCATGTGGAGCAGTTTGTTATGTCTGCAGAGATGTCCCTTAAATCCTCCTGAGAGATCTGAATGAAACTTTCATGGAGGTACTATGCAATTCTCTCTCAAAGGTTTCCAGGGGTGGCAGCCTTATTTCTTCCTTTGCAGTCAGACAGCTTCCCAAGCCAGTCAGCAATAACTTTGGCAGGCACCATGGCAGTACACAGGCTAGCAGCATACGGGCCCAGGCAGCTTCAGGACACCAGCAGCAGCTGTGTTTTCTGTGCCTTTGTTATCTTCAGGAGTGAGACATCAGCTAAAATCATCATTGCCTGGGGGAAATGGTGCCAGTATTCAGTGCCACTGCCTATACTCATGCAACCGAGCAATTCTCTCCTCATTTCCCTCACTCCTGGCGGGCCAGGCTCACCATAGCTGGTGTTGTGAGTGGCACCAGGCACAAGCATTTTAAAGCAGACGCGTCAATAAGTATGTCTTGTTTAAAACTTTAGGGGAGCAAGGGAAGGGAGTTCTGAATCTTTTGCTTTGTGTTCTGACTATACTAACAATGGTACCTCTGTGCGTTTTCTCTGTAGCTGCTGCTGTTGCGGCCTTGAGAGGTTCCCTCTCCACACCCAAGAAATGCCCGAGGTAGATGAGGAGAAAAAAAGAGGACTCGGGATGACATGTTCAGCAAGATCCTGCAAGCTGCTGCTGCATCAGACTGTGGTTTGAGGGCCTGGAGGATGAATATTAGAGGCTGTATGGAGAAGGAAAGAGCGGACAGGAAAAAGACCCAGGACTCCCAGCAGGAAAAGGAAAGGGAGATGCACTAGGACATAATGGAGCTGCATAGCTCTGCACTGAGCTCTTCTAACACCATTGTGTCTGACTGTTCAAACTCAGCAGACAGCCATTCCACCTCCCGGTGGCAACTTTTCTCTTTTTGTTTCACAAATATTTTGCAGGACACAGCAAGCAGCCATAGGTGCTGGAACAAGAGGTGTTGGAGGTGCAGCAGCACCCCCTGGTTTGAAGTGGTTTCCATCATATACAGGGTTTACAGTTTTGTTCAATGGCTTTACGCACCCCACTACAAAAATTGTTCTAGTGCCTATGTAGGCAGATATAACCATTGGATTTCAGTGAGAAAAATATCCCAATCTTTTGAGTAAACAACACCAGCACCCCTTCTGTCTATCAAATGTGCATTCAGTTCTGCATGTGCTGAGCCAGTAGTTGAATCTTTCTTTGGTGCTGTCAAGGTGGCCAATGTACAGCTTCATGAGCCAGGGGAGGAAAGGGTAGGCTGGGTCCCCCAAGATCACTACTGACATTTCAACATTCCCAATGGTAATCTGCCAGTCAGGAAAGAAAGTCCCTGCTTGTAGCTTTCTGAACAGTCCAGTCTTAAAGATGCAAGTGTTATTACCTTTCCTGACCAACCAATATTGATGTCAGTGAAGCTTACCTGGTGATTCACTAATGCTAGCATACCCACAGAACAGTAGCCCTTTCTGTTGATGTACTTTGTGGCAATCAAAATAGGGATACGCATGCCATCTATTGTTCCACCACAGTTCAGGATCCCCATTGCTGCAAATCCATCAATTATGTCCTGCACGTTGCCGAGAGTCATAGTCCTGCCTAGCAGGAGACAATCAGTGACCCTGCATACTTACATGTTAAGTATTAGCACAATCACAACTTCAGCATCTCAAAAATGTTAGTATAGTCTCTGTGCACCAGTTTTCCTAACTATAAAATTGGCGCAGCAATGCTTATCTCACGGGGAGTTGTGAGACTCGGTTAATGTTTGTCGCACACTTTGATCTTTGGATAGAACGTGGCATAAGAGCAAAGTTTTACTAGTAATAATGGCTTTGTGCCAGTGCGGCTGTGATTCCCAGGTCTCTCAGTGTGCGGGATTATACTTCTGAGGGACAATTTGTACCATTTAACTCAAAGGGGGAGCTAGCAACAGCTAGTGAATACCAGTCTATACATGCATGGCAAATTTTAGTTACAGAAGAGAATGCTGAAAAGTAAACACATATATATCCCCCTCCAGGAAAGAGACTGCAGGATATAACTCGTACTATTTGCTTTGGAATAGATCATGGCCTGCAAAGAGAGGTCTTCCAAAACCTATAGTTTCTGATAAAAACATTTCAAAAGTTGGCACTCTGTATACTTTTTTTTTTTAAGGCTAAATTCTGCCCTGAGTAGTCCCCATATAATCCTATTGCTTGCAGCAGTTTATGGGAAGTTGTACGGTATAAGTGAGTTTAGAATATAAAACTCTAGACACCGTGACTGGCTCTGTAAGATGTGGAGCACCCTCAAACTCTCATTGAAACCAGTAGAGTTGAGGGAGCTCAGTACTTTGCAAATTGGGGTCCTCAATTAGAAGCAAAATAGCCCAAGCAAGAACAGTAAATTGATAATTATACCGAAAACATTTCCAGGAGGAAAATGATTAGCTCGCACATGGGAGATGGTGTACCATGGAAACCACTCAGAATTTCCATAGGGCTGAATTTTCTGTTATGGCCAATTAGTAATTACGGCCCTGATCCTTCTTTCACTTATATCAGTTTTACCTCAACGCAACACCATTTACTTCAATGGAGTTACTCCTGATTTATACCCAGTGAAAATGAGGGTGGAGTCAGACCCTGAGTTTCATTATGTAAAGTCCTTTGAGCCTGGATCAATAGTAATGCCTTTTAAAACACCCACTTACACATGCTGGGGAACTCTGAAAAACACTCCATTTAGAGACAATTCTGCTTCTCTCTCATTCATCTATTTTTCTGTTTATTTTCTTCTTTTCTTTGAATTATCAAGGACATTTGCATGAAATCAGGATCTCTGTTGCTTAGGATGTCATCCATTCCTACTGTTTATTCACCATCTAAAGTCACCTGGACAAATTTTCCTCTGATGTAACACTATTCAATTCATTAGAGTTACTTTAAATTTACACCAGTGTAACAAAGCAGAATATGTCCCAGTGACCTCAAGTGCAGAATGGCTCTTTATTCTCAGCCAGCAAGAACAAATGAACTGCTACGTACAGGAACAAAGATCTCGTTTTTTTGCAAATATTCCTCATATTAAAAGATAATTAAGGAAGAAAAACAATTACAGAACAAATTAATTGTTTTTAAATAGAATTGTTTTGAAGTTTTCCATGAGCTTCTTAAGCATTTCTTTTGTATGTCTCACCTATGATTTTTCAATATTGTCCTCCATCACGCAAAGAGAATTCTAGTCCAGGTTTACAACTGAAGCCAGTGCATGCTGGAAAAGACTTTGGGAGTCTGTTCAGTGCCTTGTGCATGCCAATGCTCACCGTTATGTGGCTCATTATTGAATCTCTGTGATTTGATCTAAGGAGCTGACAATAGTCTGAGACAAAATACTAATCAATTGTCTAAAAATTTAAGAGAACTGACTTCTACAACACAGTTAATACGGAGTCCTGAGATTAAGAAACTGTGGAATTAAGATTTACAGTTGAGCTAAGTAAACACTCTGGCTAGATTCTCATTTACATTTGGCTGTGTCTTCTCTGAAAAAAGGTGTGTTTTAAATTCGGGGTAGCTAACTCAATATAGCCATCTCCGTGGAAAATCCTAGTAGAGAAAAAGTGAAGGTAGCTTTTATGTCCAGGTAGCTAGCTGAGGTAAACCCCAGGTGTGTGTGTGTGTGTGTGGTGGTGGGGTAATGGGATTGACCTTGACTAGCTACATCAAGGTGAAGACTAGCTGTACCATGTCTCCTCCAAGAGGACCTATACAGTGTCTCCTTCACACTGTACATCAAGATAGTGAGCTCTATTTAAAAAAGCATGTTGCTTTTTTTTTTGTTTTGTTTTTGCAGGGAAGGCAAAACCTTTGGCCCCTTTACACTGCCCTGGCAGTGTTGCCTAGTGGCTAGAACACTGGATGGAGACTTGAGAGACTTGGGTTCTATTCCCAGCTCTGGCCTGCTGGATGACCTTAGACAAGTCACTGCCCCTCTCTGTGCATCAGTTGCCCTATATGTAAAAATGTGGATAATGGTACTGACCTCCCTTGTAAAATGCTTTGGGATCTACTTATGAAAAACACTATGTAAGAGCTAGGTATTATTACAGAGGGTGTAAATTACATCCACACTTTAAGACTCCTTAAGACTGCCAGGGTGTCATAAAGAGCCATTTAGTGGAAATGCGAAGCAGTCCCTCTGTAGCCGTCAGTTGTGCGCTCGTAACACCTGTTGCAGTACACACTTTGCAGCAAGTTCGAGAGCGTGGTTTAAATTGAGCAAACAGCTGCAGATGCCTTACGCAAGGTAGCTCCCCGGAGGCAAGCTCAGCGGGAGCGTCAGTAAGAGCCGGCAGTGCCATCCATTGACTGTGTGTCGTACAGCATGTACTTCTCAGCATTACAGAAACATTTTGAGGTGACAGCTAGACCTACAACATTACAGCAAACAACATTTCTCCTTATGCTTTCTGATTACTGCAGATAATTTACAAACATGAACGTAGGCAAACTAGGCCTTTGGCAGGATATGGACTTCTGTACTGCCTCTTCTCCAGAAGCCAGCAGCTGGCAGTCCTGTAACGAGGCATCGCTCACACAGGCAGGATAACTCCCCTTGCACTTGTTGACTTGTGAATATTAAGAAGGATGTTTGTGCCAGCTAATTAGTGGGACAAAAGGAACAGGACAGCTAGCAGGGTGACCACATATCCAGAGCCAAAGAATAGGCTCCTTATTTTCCCCTCACAACTGACAGCACCATAATGCATGACCATAATACCATGGTATTAGTAAAAACTTGTCTCACTTTATAGGAACGGCCCATTTCTACACAGGTTGTAAATGGCTAATACTTGATTGGTAGATGTTTTAATAAATGATTAATCAGTTGTTACAGATCAGTCCAACAGCGAGTCCAACAAATCAACAGGCTGCTTATAACTATAGTTTATAATCATCTATGACATCTTCTAGCAATGGGGTTGTAATACATTACTCATGTCTGCAACATGCTTATAACAGCTATTAATAATTTACAAAACATTTTAAAATTAAGGTTCCAGTTATAATGTGACCTTTAAAAATGCTTGTAGCTTTGGGTGCATTTTACTTCTGACTGAATAAAGAGATACAAGAAGGTGCCACCGTTGAGATCTAAATTAGAGCGTATTATCATATCCTTAAAAATGGGTCAGTAGAGCAGACACCAGCTCTAGGAGCCTTATTAGTGCAGTTCTGCTGGACTCGATTTGCTGGAGAGGAAAGAGACCCAGATCTGGCACAAGGATATCTGGTCCCCACACAGATGGCTCTGACCTCCTGCTGATCCCCAGAGATCCAGGCAGACCCCAGGAGTCTGAGGGGCCTGGTGGCTGGTCCTATGGTCTGTTCTGTTGGAAGGCAAACCCAGAACCCCGTGTGGAGCAATCAAGAATGGCCATACTGGGTCAGACCAAAGGTCCATCCAGCCCAGTATCCTGTCTATCGACAGTGGCCAATGCCAGGTGCCCCAGAGAGAGTGAACCTAACAGGTAATGATCAAGTGATCTCTCTCCTGCCATCCATCTCCACCCTCTGACAAACAGAGGCTAGGGACACCATTCCTTACCCATCGTGGCTAATAGCCATTAATGGACTTAACCTCCATGAATTTATCCAGTTCTCTTTTGAACTCTGTTATAGTCCTAGCCTTCACAACCTCCTCAGGCAAGGAGTTGACTGTATGCTGGTGAAGAAGAACTTCCTTTTATTTGTTTTAAACCTGCTGCCCATTAATTTCATTTGGTGGCCTCTAGTTCTTATATTATGGGACCAAGTAAATGACATTTCCTTATTCACTTTCTCCACACCACTCATTTTATATATCTCTATCATATCCCCCCTTAGTCTCCTCTTTTCCAAGCTGAAATGTCCTAGCCTCTTTAATCTCTCCTCAGATGGGACCCATTCCAAACCCCTAATCATTTTAGTTGCTCTTCTCTGAACTTTTTCTAATGCCAGTATATCTTTTTTGAGATGAGGAGACCACATCTGTACGCAATATTCAAGATGTGGGCGTACCATGGATTTATTTAAGGGCAATAAGATATTCTCCATCTTATTCTCTATTCCTTTTTTAATGATTCCTAACAACATGGGGAATGGAAGCTAGGACTCTGGATTTCTGTCCCTGTGAGCATGCTCAAATCATTAACTTCTCTCTGCCTCTGTTTCACCATTTGTACATTTTAGATATGATAATTACCTACAGTATCCACCTCACAGGGTGGACATTATGAAGCTTAAATAATATTTCTGAAGCACTTTGAGATCCTCTGATGAAATGTAATACATAAGTATTATAATATTTATTATTTGTTTTTAATAAGGAGCAATCCCACGTTTGAAGGAGGATTGGAGAAATGTGTTAAGATGTTTTGCCATCTTTTACTATAATTTTCTGAACTGAATCCTAAAGAACTAGAGGGAAGGTTATGGCAGGATTCTTCCTGGATGGCCCATAACGTACAGAGCTGCTTTCAGATACAGGTGTATATCTAAAAGCTGCAAACTGTGCTCACAAATCAATGCATGGGCATGGACACAAGAGTACTCATTTGGCTGTGCTATTTACTGTCAGCACAGCTTTAAGTGATATGCTACAAAGTGTCTGGATCGCCTGTCTGAAAACTGTGAGAGCAATTTCACTGACCTCAACATTTAAGCTAATTAGAGGGCTGACTGGCTAAGGACAAATATTGATGATATTCAGCCATTTATACCCGCTGCTCTGAGCACACCGCAGGGGGAAGACCACACATTGTAAATAGCTTGACCAGATCCTCACTATGGGATTACACAGTGCATGGTGGAAGAGAGAAAGTCTGGCCCTGCATGTTAATTATTTTGCATAAATGCCTTGACATCTGTCTTACAGTTGCACCAGCAGGTTGTAACAGGCAGGAAATCTGTATCTGAACCACAGATTACAGCAACAGAAGAACAACAGTAGTTAACTATTCACATGGAGTTTACTGGGCAGAGACAATTGCCTTCCCACTCTGTGAAAGTAACTTGGAGTTGGTGAAATTCTTATTTTAAAAAATATATATATTAGATTATTTCTCATCTAGTTTTCCTAAATTCTCACAGAGCTAACTTATGTTAGTTATCTTAGATAAACCTAAGAGGATCTAAACTGATGTAATTTACTTCTTCCTACCCCTTCAACACGTAAAAGTAACTAATACCAATGTAGACTGAGAGAAAAAATTCAGAGGTCATGAGTAAAGGAGTCTTCAGTAATTGGGTGAGTCTACTGGACTCCCTTCGAGTCAAACTATGTGAATCTAAAATCATGTAAATTAAATGCTAAGAAGGCCAGAAATAGCAGGGGTAACCAGCTTAGACACACCTCTGAATTTGGCCCTGTGTATTCTGCACAACATACCATGCATCAAACCACAACAGCAACACACACTCTAAAAGGTTCACTTTCATTGTTATTTACATGAACTGAGGGGAACTAAGTTTGGTTGGGCTACGTGACTTCATCCATTCAGAAAGTTTGGATGTAATTTGTTGGTTGCTTTTCCATAGAGGTACAGGTTTGAAGAGGGCATCTCACTCCACTTTTTACCTGTAGCAAAGTAAATAGTCAGATAAAATCTTATTCAAATGCCAGAAGGCCAAATTAGAGCTGAGCTGTATGAATGAATCAGCAAACTTCACTGCAGTGTGAAGAGGGTAGCTTCTACATGGGTGTTGATGAATATCAAAATATCAAAAAAGGTGACTTTGTGTACTGAGCTAATACTTTAGTAAATTAGATCTGAAAACCTGCTTCCAGTAGGTATCAAAGTGTGAATGTACAGGCACACTCATGGCTCAGGGAATTGGCAATGGGATATTAGAGCCACTCACCTTGTGATTATTGCTTCAAATGCAGACCATATTAATAGTGACTGAGTTGATCCCAATAGATTGTTTCTTTAGTGGCTTGTGTGAAATGAGTTTGGTGGGTCAATGTCTGCATCATAAAACAATCCCACAGTTGGCACTTTCAGGAGAGTGGCCAAGGTCTGAATGTTCAGGGAGCCTGAACTCCCCTCCAGGTTAGTGGCAAGGCACATGGAGGACAGCTGCTGCCAGTATGTGGATAAATAAAGCACTTCCTGGGGATGTCAATTCTGCACTTAGCAGGAGCCATTAAATATGATTCTCTCTCACACACACACACACACACAAAGTGACTGTACATCACGCCCTCCAAAATGAAAAAGCCCCACAGCACTTCTGTGCTGTGGGGAACCCTCTGATGGAAAGGGGAATTAATTTTGGAATTTCTTCTTCAGCATTGCACCGACAAGGCACAAATGAGAGCACAGCAGGGACTAGCCTTCCTTCTCAATGGCGGGGACTCACTACTCCCTACTCAGACAGAAATACCCTGCCCATCTGCGCACATCCCTCCACTAGAAGTCTGCTGTGTGTACAGTAAGCTTGTTTTATTTTTTTCTTAGTTTCATCTCACTTTACCCACCCTTTACGACACAACAAAATGGGAACAATGGACAAAGAAGCAGCTCTGCTCAGAGGGTATAATTCACCTCCCTGCAGAGGGCCAGTACAAAGGCTCAAGCACCCAGACCCTCAGAATAGGATGTAAGTGGGACTTAAGTGGTTCTTAGACCTTGTGCTGTTCTGCTGCACAGAGGTAGATTCTCTTCATGCATGTTACCTTAGCAACAGGGACTATGTTAATCTTCCCAATGTGCTTGCTACACTCACTCTCTCATTTCCTTTATGACCTAAGTCATGTTGGAACCTGTGTCTCCTGATGTGAAAAAAACACTATGTTAAAGCATTTAACAATTTCTCCTTCTACTTTAAAAAAATCCAGGCCACTATAGAAAATCCATCCTAGTTCCTTTTCTGAATGAGGTTCATGATCAGCTCCTGGCTTTCCTCATTACATTAATGACACATGAATACTAATATGAAATTATCCAGCCTCGGACATGCAGATGCAATCACCTCCCACTCATTTGCAAGATCTGTCTCACTCATTTCCCCATTAAAGAGCATCATATGTTGGACTGATCGGCTTCTCAATCCCTGCATTATCAACAGACACAAAAATGTTATAAAATGTAAATTCAATTTGCTACCATGCATTTTTATGAAATAATAAAAAAAAAAACATAGTAAGCTTTCCTCGTTCTCAAAACACCTCTCTACTTTGACTAGGGATATTGTGAAGAGTGGTTACAAAAATCTGAAGCATCTTTGGAAGTTATTTTAGGGGCTACCAAAATGAATGCGGATGAATTAAGTGTTCATTCTCACTAAATCATTAAAACTGAGGAACAGGAAGAAAATGTTCAAGTTAAATTACAAACTGTAACTAAAGAACAAGAAACACTTCAAATGGAGGAAGATGTCAATTTTTTTTTCAAATTCACTGATTCAAAAGAATACATTACATTTTTAAATAACTTTTGCATTAAAAACTTATAAATGGTAGGATTGCCAGCAGGAATGAAAGGAAAAGATCTTGTTAAAGATATTCCTATGTTACTTGACTTGATTAAATACTTGATTATAAATTTATTCCACCAGTATAAGCAAGAAGAATATTTCTGAGTCCATCTAAATGAGAACAATTATAAGACTGAAATTCTGGCCCCACTGAAATTAATAGCAAAACTCTCATTGACTTCAGTGAGGCCAGGATTTCACCCATGGTCTTCAATATACTTCAATTGCATATTGTAATTACTTCCTTTATTTTTGATTATGATGATCAATAATAACAGTGTAATAATACAACTCTACCCCGATATAACGCTGTCCTCGGGAGCCAAAAAAATCTTACCGCATTATAGGTGAAACTGCGCTATAGCGAACTTGCTTTGATCTGCCGGAGTGCGCAGCCCCGCCCCTCTGGAGCACTCCTTTACCGCGTTATATCCAAATTCGTGTTATATCGGGTCGCGTTATATCAGGGTAGAGGTGTAGTTATAATAGTGTCATGATGTAAAATGAGAGCAGCCGTCTGGCTGCTCAAAGATTAAAATTACCAAGGGCAAAGTGTAGTAACCCTAAAACAACAGCAACTACAGTTTAGAAACCACAATGGCTACATTCAATCTAGGCAAACAAGAATTATTATAGATAGAAGGTGAATGCAGCAGATAAATAAAGTGTCTGGCAAGTCACTGAGGCTGAAGTTTTCAAAAGTGGACAGAAATTGGGGGTGTTTGGATTTTTGGATCTCCATCTTGAGATATCTTGGGCTTGATTCCCAGAACTGCTGAGCACCGACAACTCCAGTGGAAGTCAAGGGGAGCTGCGGGTTCTCTGCACTTCAGAAAAAACAGGCCTAAGGTGTCCAAAAATGAAGGCACTCAAAATCAGAAATCACTATTAAAAATGTGGTCCAACTCACATCACTTCTGTGTCATGGCTGAGTTTACTAGAGAAACTAGCTAATATTTCACTCTAGAGAAATGAGCTAGTTTTTAGTGGTAGAAACAGGAGGTATAGTATAGACAATTGATAACACAAATTTCCACTCAGGGCTCTGCAGTCTTGAATATACTTGGCAACACATAGTCAAGTCCTGTGTACCCCCTAGCAGAGGGATTAAAGGAGGCAACTCAGATCCTAATATACTTGTAGCAGTTAGCGCCTCTGCTGGTTTAGGGGCCCACAAATCATGAGGTTTAGGATAGAAATAGAGTCAAGGCTTCTGTTAGGACTCACTAGCACGCACATGCAACATTCTGTCACCAGATGGCATTCATAGTCTAACAAGCTCTAGTGCTGGAAACATACGAGGGAGAAAACGTATGCCTTACACACTAACACCTAGGGATGGAGGGCTGATGATTGCGAATGGACATTCAATGTCAAAGGCTATGTTTAGGGATTATTCTGATCTTCCAGTAAAGTCTGGAGTAAAAAAACCCAACTCAGGCCAGATCTGGGCAAAGGATATTTCATTTAATAAGAAACAAAATTTGAAAATAATATCTCCATTTAAAAGATTTTAAACATAAAAAAATAAGACTAATGATTTATAAATTGCTTTGGTGACTATGAACAATGTAGCTGAGGACCCAATAATCCTGCAAGGAGCTGAGTGCCCTCAAATCCGATTGACTTTAATGGCAGATGAGCGTGCTCACACCTATTAGGAAGCACTCATTGAACTCCAGGTAGGATCAAACCCTGACAGTGGGAAGGGCTGCAAAAATCCGGGGCAGCCCACAGGCATCAGTCCTGCCTTGAGCTCACACTGCGAACCCCGTGCCCACTTGGAGCTCAGTGGGATCTTAGCCTGAGCTTGGTACAGCCCTGTACAAAGTAAAATGTGAGAGGCCTTGTCCACTTCCCTCTTCACTTAATGACCAGGTCTAAGACTTCTGCATATACTCACTCACACCTGCACCATCACCAAACAAGCGCAAAAGCCATACACTGTCATACACAGGTTCTCAAACCTAGGAGTCATTTGATATCCCTTACATTTTATTATTGTCTCTACGGATGGGATGTGCCTAGTTTGTCTTTTTAAACAATAGCAACAATATTATCGGGTTTTATGCCCTTTTGCCCTCTAGAAAAGATGTTAATTGAATAACCCCACAAGAGAGAACAGGAGTACTTGTGGCACCTTAGAGACTAACAAATTAGAAACTAACACGGCTGCTACTCTGAAACCTGTCATTATGCAAGGCACTGCATTTAGCCGTACAGAGTGAAAATCCATCAACCTCATGAAAATTCCTGTTCTTTTTGCGTATACAGACTAACACGGCTGCTACTCTGAAACCCACAAAAGAGGACATTTGGAGCCATAAATCCCATAAATCAACTATATGTAAAAAAGATTGAATCTGTGCCAGCAGCTGCCTGCAGCCACAGAAACTGCCAGTGCAGAATCGTAGATCATTTTTAAAGTGTGGCACGGTGTCATCATACTGCAGCGCTTTTTACAAAAGTCATATCCACTGCAAGAGCTGCATATTCTTGTATTATGGCTGAGCACAAAGCAGGGCATAGTCTTTCTGTCAACCACAAATGAACATGTATTTTTTAGGTATGTGTGTAATTTTAAAAATAATAAACACTTAGTGTAAAAACAGAAAATTAGCCCATTAAACTAGTTTATAAAGCACTTGAATTTTAATTACAACTGACACCTCATGATAATTTTGAGGGGCTGTTGATGTTTTTATCAGCAAAAATACTAATGCAAAATGTTAAAAATCTGGCTACATTTATTTAGCAACTACTCCTTCAGTTTGCTTTATGTTTGTATATAAATAGTAACTAGTATACTTTGGTATAGTTACAGTATGTGTATGTAAAATGCCTTGGCTGGGGAAGGGAAAGGTTACAGAGAGATACATAAATATAAGACAACCTTGTGCTGGTGCCTGTTTGAGTAATGGCTATATTAGGAAAGCCCGTGTTTATTACACTGAGACAATAGGTCAAATCTGAGACCTTTTGGTAATCTGGGGAAATGGAAATTACCTACATCTGCCCTCATGATGACCCTGAGAAATGTTGACACCAAAAGTGTTACAAAGCTAATAGAGATGTAAGCACTAACCTACGTTTATATGGAAGCTGAACATGCTACATCCTCTACATGAGGTGGAGGAATACAGAAACCAGAGAAGCAAGTGCTTCTCATTAATATTTAGTAGATATCACAATCACTGCAGTGGATAAAATTTCATCTTTTCCTAATGGGACCTGTAATACTAACAGCTAGTAAATATTTTAGAAGTTCAAGGAGGGTCTTTTAACACAAGGGACTAAAATAAAAGCAAACCAAAGATAAAATATTAATGAGATGTGATACAGCACACCTAGTGTTTAGAGGTTGGAAAGCCTGCTTCATAGAACGTTTTCCTGATTGGTGCCCCAGGATTAACTTTGAAAGTTGAGTCCTGGGTGTTTTGCACCAACGACAACTTGTCTTTGGAGGCTATGACCCAATGTGCCCTGCATTCCAGAGGGACATGAAACCAGATGATTCAGATGCTAAAACTGCAGAGCACTAACACACACTTCTGGTGTAGGCTGGGTAACAGTCACAGCACTGGCAATATTAATCCTAGGCAACCAGTAGGGCTGCAAACAGCCCTGTTCTCAGTGCCCTGCCATGACACCACAACTGTCCTGCCAGCCAGGGCACCATCCCACATTCCAGGGCTCGCTATGCTCACCACATTCTCCATGGCTCATCAAAGAGGCACAGCAGGGAGTGAATACCCTAACTGACCTCCTTACCTCCTCGCATGGTACATTTTTTCAGCTCCACTATTAGGATTTCAGGTATTCCCAGGTGTATGGGTAAGTTACTAGAGGCCATAGGACTTCCTAAAGAGGTGAGGCTGGGTTGTGACAACATGAAGGAAGGAGATTGCAGTCATAGGTGGGAAAGGAATGGGTGCTGCACATGTGAATTTATGCCAGGCCCTGCAAATCCTAGTAGTGGGCATGCATTCTTAATCTGGCTCTGACAGGTATGTCTTCTCCCTATGTTCTTGGTCCATTATGCCCAGAGGGCTGGAGCAAATATCTCTTCTCTTGGCACTTGTGTGCTCTCTTTGCTTTATGGTACGTAAAGTTGGGATGTTTGTTTCTTTTTCCGTGTTTGCTGTTATTGTTTCTAATCTTGTACATGGATTGCTCCCTGCCTGGAAATGTCTATGCAAAATGACTCACCAATTATTTTATTTTATGCAGAAAAAGATCAGCCTGACCCTGTAGTTAATATTCCAGATGGCCACACTGCAGTTCTACATTTGATCCTTGACCCCAGTCACTTGTCTCCAAAGTGTCATAGTCTGGAATCATACCTATGAGCAGGGAGTACCTGGTGTCATCCGCATTGTTGGGTTCAATTTAATTGCCACCGGAGGAGCCAGGGTCTTGTCTCTCGTGCCTAAGCCAGCTGTGACTGGAGCTTGCTTGAGCTCACAAAGAAGACAGTGCCTTTTGCCATTCACACTGTTAATCAATATTTGGCCACTGTCACCTACAAATCAAAGTTCCTTCCTCTGATTATATTGGGCACGGCTCTGAAACAGCAGCACTTTAGTAGAAGTGAATGCAGTAAGAGAAGAATGCATCATCCTCAAGAGAATGCTTGTTTCTTCAGTGTATTGTTCAGCTTCAATTCAGTAAAACTTTATTGGCAGGGCAAATTATAGAAGTGTTGCCAAAGTGTAGAAATGAAGCTGATCTCTCAGGTATCTGTTAGATACAAGTACAATCCACCCAGGATAGGACTGTACACTGTGTCTGGGGGTGCAACAATTTGTCAGAGGTGTCCATTCCTGATCTGGTGGCAGGTTGCTGCATAGCACAATAACATTTCTGCTGGCTTTTTCCTTTATATGCATTGTATATAGCAGCCTTAGCTAAGGCTCTCATTGTTCTAGGGCACAATCAGTATAACATGTACATGTAATGTACATTTTCTATATTGGCAAGAAGTTCCCCAGAGGAGGGTCTGAGCACTGATTAGTCAGCTGAAAAGTTTTCGACATCACAAATTCAGTATTTTAACTATAAAACGACCCTTTATGTAATAATTTCTGTAACCACCAAAACATTAGAAACAGGTGATTGTTTTAATACTGGATTAAAGAAAATGCAAGGTTCTACCTTCACAAGGTTCCTCTTGTAACTTTTCTATCACAGATAGGATCCATGTAGATCATCTGGTAACAGGTACTATAAAAATACCATAGATTGATATATAGATAGATGGTGGATGAACATGTATGGGGATGGATAGATTGATCGTTAGAAAAGATTAGATTGGATAGTCTATGGTAGTGCTGTGGTTTGGCCTGGCCAGTACGGAATACATCAAACCTGTAAGACCAGGGGCTCTATGCTGATTTTGGTTATGCCTATGAAATGTCATTGCCTTCAGTAGACTTACTTCTCATTAACAATGTAATGAGATAAGAAACAGGCCCCTGGTATTTGCAGGGCTGTGCCACAGTTCAGTGGCATCATTATAATATGAGCTGGTTATGTTCACATAGGTAAGGCCAAATGGTCATGGCACTACCATGTTAATAACTCTGTCCCCCGATATGGTAAATGCTCCTATGTAGATGGGCAAAGGAAACAAATGTGCAAATGTCTTGAAGCAGTAATAGAAACACCTGGTAGAATAAACAGTTGTGGTCTTGAAAACTATCCATATTCCAAGCTCTCAGAAAGGGTCTAGATTTATGGAGCAAGGACTAATATGCTTGTACAGTGTTTGCTGCCCATTATGTCTGGAACAGATGCTCATTTAATATATGCAAAGCTCTCCTACTCTCTTCTTTCAAAAGACTCTTCAAAACCCATCTGCTCTGTGATGCATCCTACTGATAATGGCCACCCACCATGCTGTTTCCGCATTGTAGCATTCTTTGTCGTCCTGTGCAGTTCCAGCATGTGTTCCTACACTACAAGCCTTTC